>NW_011495019.1:108972-117353 GCF_000754665.1 Bison bison bison
TCCTCCCTGAGGGTGTGTGCCTCCAGGGGCACAGCTGCATGGGGTCACAAGTCCATGAACGCGGTCTGGCTGTTCCTCCGGGGGTGGGAGCATTCCCGGCAGTCAGAATGTTGTGGGTTTATTCGTTCAGCAGAGATTTGTGGAGTGCCTACTGTGTGCCAGGCATTGAGCATCCTAGGTCTCAAGGCCACATGTCAGGCATCGAGCATCCTAGGTCTCAAGGCCACGTGCCAGGCATCGAGCATCCTAGGTCTCGAGGCCAAGTTTCACACCAAAGCGGGTTCAGGGAAGAGCAAATGCAGAGATTCCAGAGAGGGAGGGATAGACAGCAGGTCGGGGTGGAAGGAGCGAGGGTGACAAGGGTGTGCTGACGTGGGAACATGCAGCAGAGGAGTCTTACGGATCAGCGCAAGGAACTGGATTTCATTTTTAAGGACAAAGGAAAACTATTGGAAGGTTTTAAGGGGTGGGCAGGGTCATAAACTATTTTTGATTCTTTAAAATTTATTTTATTGGAGACCTGGGTTCAATCCCTGGGTTGAGATCCCCTGGAGGAGGGCATGGCAACCCACTCCAGTATGTTTGCCTGGAGAATCCCCATGGACAGTGGAGCCTGGTGGGTTACAGTCCACGGGGTTGCAAAGAGTTGGACACGACTGAGCGACTTAGCACAGCACATAGTTGACTTACAATGTTGTGTTAATTTCTACTGTACAGCAAAGTGAACCAGCCATACGTATACATATGTCCACTCTGTTTTGGACTTCGTTCCCATTTAGGTCACTGCAGAGCACTGAGTAGAGTCCCCTGTGCTATACAGTAGGGTCTCTACACGTAGAAGCGTATATATGTCAATCCCAATCTTCCAGTTCACCCCTCCCCTTTCCTCCTTAGTATCCATACATTTGTTCCCTACATCTGTGTCTCCATTTCTGCTTTGCAAATAGTTTCATCTGTATCATTTTCTAGATTCCATATACATGCATTAATATACGATATTTGTTTTTCTCTTTCTGGCTTACTTCATTCTGTATGACAGACTCTAGGTCCATCCACACCTCTGCAAATAGCACACTTATGTTCCTTTTCATGGCTGAGTAACTTTCCACTGGATATATAAGTGCAGCAGAGAAGTCTTGTAGATCACAGTAAGGAACTGGATTTCATTTTAAGGGCAACAGAAAACTGTTTTTGATATTTTTAAAATGTATTTTATTGAAGTATACTTGATTCACAATGCTGTGTTAATTTCTTCTCGACAGCAAAGTGACTCAGTTATACACATATATATACATATATATTGGTTCTTTTTCATACTCTTTTCCATTATGGTTTATCAGAGGATATTGAATGTAGTTCCCTGTGCTATATAGTAGGACCTTGTTGTTTATTCAATATATATTACTAATAGTTTGCATCTTATTTTGCTTCCCTGATAGCTCAGCAGTAAAGAATCTGCCTACCAATGCAGGAGACACAGTTTCCATCCCTGGGTTGGGAAGATCCTCTGGAGAAGGAAATGGCAACAGACTCCAGTATTCTTGCTTGGGAAATCCCACGGACAGAGGAGCCTGGCAGGCTACAGTCTATGAGGCTGCAAAAGAGTTGGATATGACTTGGGGACTGAACCACAACAATCTTATTTTTTATTATAAAATATCACTCTGGTTGCTGTGTAGAGACAGGATTGTGAGACTGATGGAACCTGGGGAACAGTGAGGGGTCCTCTGTAGCCAAGATGCCATGGATACTCCCAAAATTCCTTCTTGTCTCTTGATGCTCGCCCCCAATCACATCTCATTTTGTACAGCGCTCTGCAGCTAAGAAGGTCCTTCCACTTGATAACAACATTGGATTGTGACCCTCATAACAAATGCAAGAGACAGCACTGTCATCCTCATTTTCCAGAGGAGGAAACGGGCTCAGAGAGGTTGAGTGACATGTCTAAGCTTACACAGCTAGTTAGTGGCGGAGCCAGGGAATGGAAGAATATCGCTCCCTGATGAAAAAAATGGCAAATACACACACACACACACACACACACACACACACACACAGGGTTTTGAGAGTGTGATGTTAAAATACACAATCCCTGCTGCTGCTGCTGCTGCTAAGTCGCTTCAGTCGTGTCCAACTCTGTGCGACCCCATAGACGGCAGCCCACCAGGGACAATCCCTAGTGGCAAGTTTTTTGGACAAAAGTCCAGAATTTTTACAGCCTAATGTCCTTCCTGCCCACATTCTTTAAAGAAGTTCCCAGCGTGACTCAGTCCACTCAGTCGAACAAGGCGCTTGGTATTCAGGGCATTTCCAGGGCCAGGATGGAGGGGCAGATGGGCACCGGCTTTGGAGCCACAGATCCTCAAACGGAATTCCAACCCAGCGGCTTCCGGAGTGGCCCACTTAGACCCCTCTGTCTCCTCAACCACCATGGGATTAACCCAGCTTTAGGGTGGCTGCAGGGCCTGGGCGCTTTCTCTGACTCTAGGGCGGGAATCTTTCTCCTTGGGGCTAGTATTCTGAAACATCTCAAGGTTCCTGGGGGTTGCGGGACATGTGGGTGCGGACGGTGGGGACACTCGGAAGCCTGAAACCTCTGTTCCTTTGCAGCCCAGAGTCCGACTGCCTCTCTGCTCAGGCCGGGCTGGGGATCCTGCAGTTCTATCCTGGCCTCGGCCCGGGCAACACCGCCACCTAGTGGTGACTCTCGCGTCTCCAGGATGCGGCTTCGTTTTGGGGAATTGCCTGGGCCGATTCAATGGACATGAGTCTGAGCAAGCTCCGGGAGTTGGTGATGGACAGGGAAGCCTGGCCTGCTGCAGTCCAAGGAGTCGCAAAGAGTCGGACACTACTGAGCGACTGAACTGAACTGGGCAGATTCGGACTCAGCAGGTCGGGGCTGGGGCCTGAGACTCTGCATTTCCAAGGCTCTCCCAGGAGAGGCTCCTACTGGTGGTCCTCGGACCCCACTCTGAGTGGCAGGGGGAAATGGCATTCCTGAGCGGTGCTGAGCAGCGGGAAGACTGGCGGGAGCCCATCCAGGAGGATCGGAGGTTGTCAGTGGTCCCAGAGGGCACAGCCTATGGGTGAACTAAACAGAAGAAATGGAGTTGGACTGAGTATTACCCGACAGCGCCCACAGGGAGAGAGCGCCCACAAGCGCCAGAGACAGGGGCAGGTGCTGGGGATGCAAAAAGAAGAGCTTAGTCTGCACTAAAGTCGTTGGGGTGGGAAAGCTTATTTCTTCGCACTCTTAGAACAGGGACTATTTCCAGAAAGTCCAGCAGGGGGCAGGAGAAGGACAATATCGCAGAAGGGGCACAGGATTCCGTGTTCACAGGCCAACGTGAGATACATGGAGATAGTAGCATGGATGCGTATACGCTACCATATGTAAACAGATAGCCAATGAGAGTTAGCTGTATGACTCGGTTAACTCAAACTGGGGCTCTGTAATTACCTAGAGAGGTGGGAATGGACAGGAGGTGGGATGGAGATTCAAGACAGAGGGGACTTATGTACACCTCTGGTTAATGCATGTTGATGTATGACAGAAATCAAACCAGTATTGTAAGCCAATCATCAATCAATTAAAAATAAATGAATATTTTTAAATTTTTTAATAAAAAATAAAATAGAAATATTTGTCATTAAAAAAAAAAAGGCCAGTGTGCTACTCCTGGTTGTGTGACACCAGGTTGCATGACCACAAACAAATCCTTTTCTTAGGCCTCAACTTTTGCCAAAAAAGGTACAGGGGGGAGACAGGGGAGTGCCACTGGTTGAGATCATCTATAAGAAATTCTCTGGTAATAAGATTTCAAGATTTGCAAGATGGTTACATAGCAATTAGGCACACAGACTACTAGACTGCCTGGGTTTGCAGTCTTGTCTCTGCCAATCACTAGCCCTGTGACACTGGGCAAGTTACTTAACTTCTCTGTGCCTCAGTTTCCTCCTCTGTAAGAAAAGACATAAGCATAGTGTGTACTCATTGAAAAGAATAAGGAAATTGGTATGTAAAACACCACCTGGCCCTTCGTAAGTGCCAAGTGAATGCTTGGTCCTATTATAATGTGAAGTGCTCTGAAGTTCTTATCAGCCCTTTAAAAATCTCATTAAGCCAGGCAGACTGGGAGGAATTCTAAAATGGTGAACATTCCAAATTAGAAATACTTTGAAAGCAAGGGAGTTTTTAAATGCCAGGCATGATTTTCCTGCTCCCTTTTTTTCTGGCCACCTAGCAGCTTTGTAGGGGGAAATTCTCAACGAGTTTCCCTGCACTCATCCCTATGACCCAAGTTTGGCCAATCAGAGAACTATGTTCCCAGGTTCAGTGATTGGTCCAGGAGTGAGTACGTGACCCAGGCCAGGCGAATCACAGGACTCTCTGGGGCTTTTACCAGCCAGAGGTACTGGGAGAGACACTCTTTTTGGGGGGGTCAGTAAAATCCTGAAGCTACTTGGTCATCAAAACTGTTATAGGGAGAGCGCCTACCTGAGAAGGGCGCCAAAACAGAAATTTGAGCTGAAAGATGGAAAGAGAGTTCTGAGAGCATCATTTGAATTCATGATCCAGCCATTCCTGACTCCAGACACCCACACTTCTGAGTTATATATGCCAGTAATTTTTTTTTTAATTTCTTAAATTGGATGGAGTTGGTTTCACCTCAGAGTTTACGAAGGAGTTCTATGATGGGTCTTACAGAATTCTTGTCTTCTATCCTGTGATGCCCAAACCTGACGTCCCTTTCTTGGTGGAGGAGAAGGACTTCTCTAAAGACAGTCACATTCGCAACTGGGTGTTGTTTTTGCTTTGGCCCCATCCCTTTATTCTTTCTGGAGTTATTTCTCCACTGATTTCCAGTAGCATATTGGGCACCTACCAACCTGGGGAGTTCATCTTTCAGTGTCCTCTCTCTCTGCCTTTTCATACTGTTCATGGGGTTCTCAAGGCAAGAATACTGAAGAGGTTTGCCATTGCCTTCTCCAGTGGACCACATTCTGTCAGACCTCTCCACCATGACCTGTCCCTCTTGGGTGGACCCACATGGCATGGTTTAGTTTCATTGAGCTAGACAAGGCTGTGGTCCATGTGATCAGATTGGCTAGTTGTCTGTGACTGTGGTTTCAGACTGTCTGCCCTCTGATGTCCTCTTGCAACATCTACCGTCTTATTTGGGTTTCTCTTACCTTGGATGTGGGGTATCTCCTCACAGCCACTGCTCCTGACCTTGGACATGGGGTAGCTCCTCACAGCTGCTGCTCCTGACCCTAGACTTGGGATTTCTCCTCGCAGCCACTCCTGTGCCGGCTCCTTAGTTTTCAACATTCAGAAACTAAGATCATGGCATCTGGTCCCGTCACTTCATGGCAAATAGATAGGGAAACAGTGGAAACAGTGGCTGACTCTATTTTTTTGGGCTCCAAAATCGCTGCAGATGGTATTGCAGCCATGAAATTAAAAGACACTTACTCCTTGGAAGGAAAGTTATGACCAAACGAGACAACAAATTAAAAAGCAGAGACATTACTTTGTCAACAAGGGTCCATCTAGTCAAGGCTATGGTTTTTCCAGTGGTCATGTATGAATGTGCTGCTACTAAGGCACTTCAGTCATGTCCAACTCTGTGCAACCCCATGAACTTCAGCCCACCAGGTTCCTCCATCCATGGGATTTTCCAGGCAAGAATACTAAAGTGGGTCGCCATTGCCTCCTCCAGTATGGATGTGAGAGTTGGACTATAAAGAAAGCTGAGCACCAAAGAATTGATGCTTTTGAACTGTGGTGTTGGAGAAGACTCTTGAGAGTCCCTTGGACTGCAAGGAGATCCAACCAGTCCATCCTGAAAGAGATCAGTCCTGGGTGTTCATTGGAAGGACTGATGCTGAAGCTGAAACTCCAATCCTTTGGCCACCTGATGCGAAGACCTGACTCCTTAGAAAAGACCCTGATGCTGGGAAAGATTGAGGGCAGGAGGAAAAGGGGACGACAGAGGATGAGATGGTTGGATGGCATCACCGACTCAATGGACATGAGTTTGGGTAAACTCTAGTAGTTGGTGATGGACAGGGAGGCCTGGCATGCTGCGTGCATGGGGTCACAAAGAATCAGACACGACTGAGCAACAGAACTGAACTGAACCGAAGACAGTGATGTTGCTTATTGATTGTCCATTCTCAAAGGGAGGTTCCTAGATTAGCAGCCACAGCATTGACAGGGAACTTGTTAGGAATGCAAATTTGGCCCCCAACCCAGACCTGGGCTTTCCTGGTGGCTCAGCAATAAAGAACCCACCTGCAATGCAGGAGATGTGGGTTCAATCCCTGGGCCAGGAGGATGCCCTGGAGAAGGAACAGCAGTATTCTCACTCCAGTATTCTTGCCTGGGAAATCCCATGGACAGAGAAGGCTGGCAGGCTACAGTCCATGGGGTCCCAACAGAGTCGGACACAACAGAGCAACTAAACAACAACAACCCAGACCTGCTGCTTCAGAAACTCTGAGGGTGGGAATCATGAATCTGTTTGAACAAGTCCTCCAGGAGATTGTGGTGTAGGGTGAAGCAAGAGCACTTCTTTCAAAAGTGAACACATCAGCTTCATTTTAGTTTAATTAGGTGTTTGCTGAGCCGTTTGCCAGGGTGGGGGTGCAGAGATGGGCCAGGTGAGGGCCTTGACCTCAAAGAACTCCCAGATTGGTGGTAACAGCCAAGTCAGCTCTCCACACCCGCTGAACCAACAGCTCAGAGTCGGGGGCGTTTGTAAGCATCATTTTTGTTTCCTTGGTGGTGGCCAACACTTTGAAACACTCCAGGGAGACACCCTCTGCATCTCAAAGGCTCCTAATCTCGCTTCAATATCCAGCTTCCCTGCTATATAGCACAGGGATCTCAGCCTGGTGCTCTGTGATGACCTAGAGGAGAGGAATGGGGTGGAGGGGGAGCTAAAGAGGGAGGAGATAGATGTATACAAGTGGCTGATTCCCACTATAGAGCAGAAACCAACACAACATTGTAAAGCAATTATATTCCAATAAAATAGATACATAAAATAATAATAAACTTTAAACAAAATCCAGCTTCAATGTCACTTCCTTGAGGCCTCCCAGCAGAATTTAATTAGACTCCTCACCCAGCGGGACTCAAGACCTAATCGCATTGTATTATATTAGCAGTGCTTGTGAAACTGGTCTCTCCCACTTAACTGTGGGAAATTTGAGGGCAGGCACTATGTTCTGTTCCTTGGCTGCCCCAAGCATCCAGCACAGGGTCTGGCACACAGCAGAAGTTAATATATGTTCGATGACTGCGTTAAGAAGGGAATTAAAGGCAGCCCTAAAGGACAGGAAAGGCTCACAAGCACAGCCAGAGAGGGACCACACTTCACCGTTCTATGTGGGGTCCCAGAGCCGGCAGCATCAACACCAGCGTCCCCTGGGAGCTTGTAAGCAATTGTGCAATTCCAGGACCCTCCGGACCTGCTGAGTCAGAATCTGCATTTTAACAAGATGCCAAAGTGTGCATTAAAAGTTTGGAAAAAACCCTGTAAGAGGCTATCTCACTCCCTTTGTGTTCATGTTCCAGGAATTATCACTGGGGTTGGTTTTATGATAAAGAACACATCTATAGACGCCATCAGCTGAAATCATTTTCTTCTCTTGTGGGGAAACTTCCAAACTTGATACCTTCTGAAAGACAGAGTGGCCCACGGACAGACAAGCCTCAAATTTCCTCTCGCCCAGGACACAGCGGCTGGGCAGCATTCTGAGAAGGGAATGGGAGATATCGCTTCCTCTCTTGGCCAGGCTCTTGGCACTGCAGAGACTTCCAAGAAAGATACACAGAGCTTAGTTCTGGTCGAAAAGCCTCCACTCATCTAAGAATGCGATCAATAACAGCCAGGGAAAATCGGTGGCGCCCGGAGATCGATCTTGCTGTGTATTTATGGAGCTCAGATCCCAGGGAGGTGTGGGGGTGGTGGAGGATGGGACAGCCTCTGTGCCGGCTTCCCGGAGATCCTGATTCCCTTCCCAAGAATTATGGGGTGTCCTTTGTCTCTGCTCGATAACACCCTGGAGTTACAGAGCCATTTAGAAACGAATTGGTTCATTTTTCTCCCTCCCCCTTGCTCACAGTGACAGGTCGCCCCGGCCCAGGAGTCATTAAAGGAACGGATTGGACACTTGGCCCATTCCATCTGGCCCATGTCTGGCTCCACCGGCCTCCCTCTGTCACCAGCAGGCCCTAAAGCTTTCACTCCTCATCAGAGATATAACATTGTAGAAGAAAAAATAGTTGAAATATTGAGAGGTAGGTATTTTATTTTATTCCAAGTATTGTTCCCCCACTTGGATGAAGAACATTGCTTTTTTTTTTTTTT
>NW_011495019.1:117453-124947 GCF_000754665.1 Bison bison bison
TTTTCTGAAAACGTTTCCATTTTACACTTCTCTAAATGTACCATACGTAATAGTCCCATGAGCAGATAGTGACAAGACTGGGTTTATTTTTCCCCAAATTCGCAAAGCCATGTGCTAAAATTAAACAGACTGCAAGGGACTTCCCTGGGTGGCCCAATTGTTAAGAATCCACCTTGCAGTGCAGGGGATGCAGGTTCCATTCCTGCTTGGGGAACTAAGACCCCACCTGCCATGGAGCAACTAAGCCTGCATGACCCAGCAAAAGAGTTCACACCAACACAGTGAAGATCCCACGTGCTACAACTAAGACCCCAGGTAGACAAATAAATGAATACATAGTTAAAATAAACTGACTGCAAGCTGATTGCCAGAGTAGGGCTTCCCAGGTGGCGCTAGTGGTAGAGAATCTGCCTGCCAATGCAGGAGATACAAGAGACACGGGTTCAGTTCCTGGGTGTGGAAGATCCCCTGGAGCAGGGCACAGCAACCCACTCCAGTTTTCTTGCCTGGAGAATCCCATGGACAGAGGAGCCTGGCAGGTTACAGAGAGTCGGACATGACTGGAGCAACTTAGCATGACTGCAAGAGCAGGACTGAGACAAAACATTTAACCTCCTCAACCTGCTTTCCCATCCACAAGGTTGATAATTCCAACTGCTAAGATCATTTCAAGGAAAGTGCTTCTTACAATACCTGGAGGTACCCAGTAGTTATTAATTCTTTTCCATCTACAAAGTATTACTGTAAGAGTATTAAGTGCGATTTACTGAGCTTATCTTGTGGCTCAGCTGGTAAAGAATCCACCTGCAATGCAGGAGACCTGGGTTCGATCCCTGGGTTGGGAAGATCCCCTGGAAAAGGGAATGGCTACCCACTCTAGTATTCTGGCCTGGAGAATTCCATGGACTATATAGTCCATGGGGTCAGAAACAATCAGACACGACTGAGCAATTTTCACTTTCACTTCACACTGAGCTTACACATCTCAGGCTCTCCATGAAGTTGGCATCACTTGTCACAGGGAGTAGCCTGTGCCTTGGTTAAGGCTTTGGCAACACCACTTATTAGCTGGAATGAGACATGGGGCGAGTCATCTACCCTCGCTGAGCATCCTCCTCTGTGAAATAAGGATGCTAATAAGGATACCACACAGGGATGGAGGAGAGAGTAACATAAGAATATATTTAGAAACCCATTAGGTGCAGGGCTTGGAAGGGGGTGAACCAATATCACATTTAATCTTTTTTAAGATTTGTTTTAATGTGAACCATTTTTTTAAAGTCTACTGAATCTATTACAATATTGCTTCTGTTTTATGTTTTGGTTTTTTGGCCATGAGGCATGTGGGATCTTAGCCCCGCAACCAGGGATCAAACCCGCACCCCATGCATTGGAAGGTGAAGTCTTAACCACTGGACCACCAGGGAAGTCCCCGTGTTTAATCTTCACAGGAACCTAGGTTGGAGTGTCTGTCCCTACTATACCAGAGAGGACCCTGAGACTCACCTACAGTATCTGCTTGAAGTCACACAGCCAGCAAGCAGTAGAGCCAGGAATTAAACTCGGGGATCTGACACCTCTGTACTGCACTGATTTCTGAGTCAAACCAGCTCAGCTTCAGAGAAACCACTTAGAGATGCCCCCACAGCCGCCCTTGAAGGTGGGGAGCCCTCTATGCTTGCAGGCAGGTAACAGAGCATGGCGACCTTGACCCAGAGGTGAGTTGGATGCTCGAAGCTTCCATGAGCCTCTTCTCCTCCCTCTCCACTCTGCTCTGCATCTCAGAGGCGAGTCTCAGCTATAAGAAGAGGCTGCCTGGTCCTCTGCTCCCTGTAGGGAGCAGCCAATGGGAGGCAGCAGAAGGAGACTAGAGGGCAAGAGGAGAGAGAAGCTGGAATATATATTCCCCCACTCCCTCCTTCCTCAACCCAAAGCCCCCGGTCCTGGTGGCCTCACTTATAGCTACAACTCTCTGAGGGTCCCAAACAGCTCCTTCCTTTGTCCGTTCAAGCCGAGGGCTGGTGGTGCTTTCCAGGAGCCTCCAGGCCCAGGAAGCTTTACCAGCCTGAAGGTTTCCTGGCTCCACCCCACCTTGTATGCAGCCCCCTGATTAAACGCCCTCCTCTCCTGCCTGGAAGAGGACTGACTTTTCACTGAAGTCCTCCGGGGCTAGGCCAGGTGGGCAAGTAGAACACATGCCTGGCCTGGGCTGTCGCTCCTCACACCCCTGAGGTCCCTGTGGTCTTTGGCACAGCTAGCCACACAGCTCTCAGGCCAGAGGGAAGAGAGTGGGCCAAGGCTGGAGTTTCCTTGGACAGGGTTGTGTGGGTCTGGCCTTTCTGCCAGTTGCTGAAGGGCCCGTTTCTTACGGAAAAACCCGAACAAACTCTTTGGCCAAATCAATAGTACTTTTTTTCAGAAAGGTTTCCTCCCAGGATGGATAAGGGTCTCACAGAAGGACTAGCCCAGGTGTGAAGCTAAGATGGTCAGCAGGATGGGGGTCTTGTCTCTGGGGTGGTATCAGCAAGCGGGGCAGTCAGTGGGTAGGCTGGGGCCCCTTGTCTTGTCTAAAGGGAGTTAGCCACAGTTGGGCCATCCAAGGAAGGAGTCCTGGGCACAGGAGCGAAGGTACCTCAGGAGACGTCAGAAGGTGTGGTCCGCAATGGGGCCTTACTGTGCCGGGGAGAAAGGCCCCAGCCAGTGAATAAGGAATTGGGAGAAAGTCTGAACTCTGGGGATGGAGTTTGCTGTGGTTGAGTAGGGTCTTGGGACCCCTACACTATGGACTGGCTGCGGCGGCGGGGGGCGGGGGGGGGGGGCAAGAATGAAGTCAGACTCTGTAGGCAGCTGCAATGCACATAGAAATCAGGCGCAAGTCAAGGCTGGAGCAGTCTTGGCCGAAGGGAGGAGGAAGTTTGCAAAACAGCCGCTGTGAAGACTCACATGACCCAGCTCACACGCTCCAGATCCCAGGCTTGTGACTTGCTGGTGGGCCTGTTCCTCCTACCTACCCTTAATCCTATCAAGCTGAGGTCACAGAGCTGGTAATTGACAGAGGCAGGATTTAAACCCAAAGTCAACCATGGTGATCCCAGGACACACACTTCTGTTCTGGATGGCCGACCACAGAATAGCAAACCCAGAAGAACTCCTGAAATCTTTAGGTCACCTCTGTTCATAGTGGAGGATTATTCTCAGACCTGGAGAGGACAGAGGTCCTGCTTTGGTAGAGCTGTGACCGCAACACCCCAGCCAGTGAGAACATGGTCTCTCAAGGTGGTTTCTGGACCCATCATCCCCTTAGCCTACTGCCTCTCCGGACGAGGCTCTCAGTCCATTCAGGGGGCTATTACAAATATGTCACAGATGGAGTGGCTTATAAACAACAGAAATGTGTGCTTCACCATTCTTGAGTCTGGCAAATCCAAGATCAAGGTGCCCATAGATTTGGTGTTAGTGAGGGCCAAGTTCCTGGCTCAGAGATGGCCGCTTTCTCAGTGTAACCTCATGGTATAGAAGAGACTAGGGAGCTCTCTGGAGTCTCTGTAATAAGGGCAGGAATCCCATTCATGAGGCTCTGCCCTCAGGACCTAAGCACCTCCCAAAGGCCATGCCCCCTAATACCATGCCATGAGGAGGAGTGCTAACATTTCAACATATGAATTTGGGGGCTGGCACAAACAGCCAGTCTGCGGCAGAGGGACTGTCTGTTTCCTTCAGTCCTCACTTCCTGCGGTGTGTCTTCATCATCAAGCATCCCTGAGACCCCAAGGGACATCCATACCCTCTGGGTCTTTGTTTCCTTTATTGAAATCCTGGATCCAGACTGGGTGATGGCCGCTGTCTGGGATCTTCTCCTTTTCATTCTGTTAGAAAGATGCCCACAGCCCAGAATTTCCTAAGGAGGCGAGAGAAGAAGGAAAAGATTCTGCTTTCTCTGATAAACCAGGAAAGGATCATTAAGCACTCAAAAGTGTAAAGCCACACAAAAATGCTTAATAATTGCCAGAGATTATTTGTGAGGACTAGTAGAGAGAAAAGAAATGGAGGAAATGAATGATTTCAAGCCTGCAAAGTGGTTTTGCTCCCAGAGGACCCAAGAAAGACGCTTCAAGTTCAACTCCCTTTGAAGACAAAATGAAAGATTTTGAAGCCAAGGGCTGGGAGCTGCAGGGTGGGGGAGAGGTGGGGGATGGCTGGCTTCACTGGAGGACGGAAGGATGTAGGTCAATATCATTCCCTACGGAAATGGGCGGGGCCATGCTGAACAATCCCAGCCCCCAGTCCCTATTTGAAAAGAGACTTTTAAACAACAAAGTGAGAGCAAATGTTTACCAGAAACATTACAGAACAGGGATTAATAGCATTATATTCAAAGACATCATATAAATAGATAAGAAAAAAGATTGACTCCTAGTGGAAAAATGAGGAAAGAACTGACAGTTTATAAAAGGAAAAAAAAATGAATTTCACTCTCTGAATAAAACTGTATAAAAAGAAAAAACATAGTTATTCACTTAACAAACACAGAGCACTTTATGTTCAACATTATAATAGATTTTAAGGATATGGAGACAACTAAGTCAGAGACCTCAATCCCAAGGATCTTGTTTGTTGTCAAATGAGGAGGAGATAAACACTAACAATTACGGTAAAACACAGTTGGCTTCATGGAAACTTCAACAGGGAGTGACTGACTCCCAGCATCCGAGGAGTGCGGGGGAAGTTTCTTGGAAGGCTGGGGAGAAAGATATTTGAATGAGTCTTGAAGGGTTCCATAGAAGCTAGCTAGGTAGACACAGAGAAGGCAGAAAAGTCCAGGTAGAGGAAATTGTATATATGTGGTTGACAAAATCACTGCCCCCAAAGATGCCCACATCCTAATAATCCGCAGGATCTGTGAATTTGTTGTCTGACATGACAAAAGGGACTTTGCAGAAGTGATCAAGGTTAAGGACCTTGAGATGGAGAGATTAGCCTAGGTTATCCCCAGTGAAAGTGCTTGTCGTTGAGTCGTGTCCAACTCTTTGCAACCCCATGGACTGTATGTAGCCCACCAGGCTCTTCTGTCCCCAGAATTCTCCAGGCAAGAATACTGGAGTGGGTAGCCATTCCCTTCTCCAGGGTATCTTCCCAACCCGGGGATCAAACCTGGGTTCCCTGCATTGCTGGCAGATTCTTTACCATCTGAGCCACCAAGGAAGCCCAGGTTATCCACGTGAGCCCCATCTAATCACACGGGTCCTTCCCTCCTGGCTGTAGTCAGAGGGACGTGTGATATACACGATGACCAAAGAGATGCAACACTGCCAGCTTTGAAGGTAGAGGAGAGGGGCCAAGGCGTGTGACAGGCCCCAGAAGCCGAACAGATAAGGAGAGAGATTCTCCCCAAAACGAAAGGAGAGAAGCCCAGCCAGCACATTGTTCGCACTCAGGGAGACATGCTTCAGACTTCCAGCTCTGTGAGGAATGTAAACATGTTTCAAGCCACCCAATTTGGGGTAGTTTGTTACAGCAGCAATAAGAAGCTAATACATGGTGCGAAGGTATGTAAGACAGAAATGCAGGGAGATCCCTGGTGGTCCAGTGACTAAGAATGCCACGTTCCCAGTGCAGGGGCCCAGGTTCAATCCCTGGTTAGAGAACTAGATCCCACAGGCCACAGTTAAAGAGTTCTTGTGCCACAACTAAAACCTGACACAGCCAAAGGAGGGGGGACACAAAAATGCATACAGGAGGAACTACAGTGAGAATAGCCTTCCCAAGTGGCGCTAGTGGTAAAGAACCCACCTGCCAATGCAGGAGACTTAAGAGATGTGGGTTCAATCTCTGGGCTAGGAAGATCCCCTTGGAGGAGGGCAAGGCAACCTACTCTGGTATTCTTGCCTGGAGAGCCCCATGGACAGAGGAGCCTGGTGGGCTGCAGTCCATAGGGTCACAGAGAGTCAGACACGACTGAGCGACTAAGCGCCAATGCGTGCACAGGGCGATCAGGGGTGCGCTCTGGAATATTTATTGACTGCCTGCCAAACATCAGTTCCTCTTTTCTGCTTTGCACAAGATCCAGTGCCCACCATTTTGGGGCTCATAGACCAAGAGGAGACACAGACCAGTGAAAGAAAAGTGACAAAGGGCTCAAGGGAGGGCAAGACCGGGCTGCCTGGGGGACTGGGTCACGGCTCCATTGGGAAGGGGACCATTGGGTTGGTTGGGTCTGGCAGAGTAAGTAGCCACTGGCCTGGGAGAAGGGCCTTCCAGGCTGAGGAACAACATGAACTAAAACAATGAAAATATCTCAGCATCTTTGGGGCGCTAAAATCCGTAAATCCATGTCCTGAGGTCAGGATGCGGTGACAAGTAGGGGTTCCCGTGAGCAGGTGGAGGACAAGGACTCTTGCCACCAACGGGCCTCTGTCTCTGTGTTTTCCACAGGCAGGGTACCCATCATTGAGACAAAACTAAAGTAGCTCAAATAGCAGGAATGGACCTGATTCCAGCATTAAACTCAAGTTACCTAAAGCCCTCCAATCCTGGAGAAAGATCAGCCCAGAAGCCCAGAGCAGGCCTGAGCCTTCTGGTCAAAAAGCTGTAGTTGTGGGGGACAAAGGTAGAGGGTGGGGAGCAGACAGGTCATGGCCACTGAAGGCTCCTTCCCACCAGAGGCCAGGCTCTGTTTTCCTGCGTCTTCAGAGTGCAGGCAGAATCAGTAGCTCCGACCAGTGCCTGGACACCCCCTACAATGCCCCTCAGCACTTTGGAAAAGGTGACTCCTTCTTCCTTCCTTCTGGGCCCATGAGGCTAATCATAAAATACTCTCTGCTTCCCAGTCCATAGGAGAAAATGCCTTCTAAATCCATTAAGTTGCTAATGCGTACGTTCGCAGACCAGAAAGAAAGGTGCCGGATTGATGGATGTACTTGTCATATTTATGGTTTGTAGCCATGTGATTAATGGGCTTTGTGGTTTATAATGCAATGCTCATTTCACTCTCCTCTTTAAGCCCCGGGTGATGTATAGGACCCAGCATTGCTGTTGCATTTCAATGGCATGACAGTGATAACATTTTATCACCCTGGACTATCAATTAGTCTCCTTTGTGAAAAGGCAGTCCCAGATTCAGTATGGGGACAGGATGGGGAGACGGGGACGCCCCTTGAGAGCATCTGTGCCTCACCATCTGGAGATCACAGACTTTCTCCCTGAGAACCGCGTCCCAGCTCATCTCTACAACGAGAGGCCACAGGCCTTTAGAGCTGGACCATCCACCCCAGAGCCTCCTCTCACCCCTCACCAGGCTGCTCATGGCTCCTTGGGTCTCTTTATGTCCTCCCCAACCTCTCTGATCGGCTTCCACATACAGCCTCAGAGGAACTCTTATGAGTCGAACTGTCAACTGTGTCCTTGCCCGCTGCCCCCACCCCCCACCAAATTCATCTGTTACAGCCTTAACCCTCAGAACCTCAGAATGTGACTGCCCTGGACATAGACCTTTTT
>NW_011495019.1:125122-135382 GCF_000754665.1 Bison bison bison
AGACACGACTGAGCGACTTCACTTTGACTTTTCACTTTCATGCATTGGAGAAGGAAATGGCAACCCACTCCAGTGTTCTTGCCTAGAGAATCCCAGGGACAGTGGAGCCTGGTGGGCTGCCGTCTATGGGGTCACACAGAGTCGGACACGACTGAAGTGACTTAGCATAGCATGGCCAATTAACAATGTTGTGATAGTTTTAGGTAAACAGCGAAGGGACTCAGCATACTTATACACAAATCTGTTCTCCCCCAAACTTCCCTCCCATCCAGGCTGCCCCATAACACTGAGCAGAGTTCCATGTGCTGTTCCATGGTTCTTTAAAGAGGCAATTAAGTTACGATGAGGTCCTTAGGGTGGGCCCTAATCCCTTGTGATTGATGTCCTTATAAGGAGAGAGATTAGGACACTGACACACACAGAGGGACGACCATGGGAAGACACCGGGAGAAGACGGCCATCTGCAAACCAAGGAGAGCAGCCTCAGGAGAAACCAGCCCTGCCGACACCTTGATCTTGGACTTCTAGCCTCCAGAACTGTGAGGACAGAAATTTCACTGCATAAGCCCCCCAAGTCTGGGTGCTTGGTTGTGGCAGCATGAACAGAATAATACAAGGATGCCCTTTCACATTCACATCCTTTCCTAAAACCTCCACTGTCTTCATTACATTCTCGCTGTGTGGCCTCGGGCATCCCAGTTAGCCTGCCTGAGCCTCAGTTTCCTCATCTGTAGAATAGAATGAATAATAATTACCTGCAGACTGGTTGAAAGTATTAAACTGCCTTGGCCCAGTAGCTGAGAGACACCCTGTGCTGAAGCCTCAAAGAACACAATTCTGTTGGGCCGTCTAGTTGCTGCTCCCCTGGGCCAGACTGCCCTTCCCCTCACTTCTTATTTTCTCCAGGGAAATCACGTGCCTCCTTCGAGTCCCAGCCTGGATGCCTCCTCTTCTCTAAAACTTCTCTGATTCTTCAAGAAGGCGTGATTCCTCTGCCACTTCTCTGCACTCATCTCCTTGCACCTGTGCCTGCTTCTCTGCTCACAAGCCTTGTCTCACCAGGGCAGGTAAGTTCATTTAGGGTGGGACATGACCTTACCACTTCCCTCTATCACCCACACCTAGTACAGGGCCAGCACACAGCAGGTGCACAATGTGAGGTCCTGGAAGGGCCAAGGGCAAGCTGAGCAGGAACCTGGGAATAGTTACGGAGACCCTGGGAACCAGACAGGGCCCAGCCAGTTAGGAAGGCCTGGCGTGGGTCTCGCCTACTCACCTGCACTTTGATCTCATCCTCTCTCTTGACCTCCATCCCCTGTTCCACTTCTGCCCTGGGTCCTTCATTCCACAGATATAAACCAACACCCACAATGTGCCAGGTGCTAGATACACAGAGAGCTCCTGCCTTTGTGAGCGGGCAGCCTGGTGGGACATTCAGTAATAAATAAGTCAGTGCAGAGATGCACAATTCCAAGTTTGACAAGAGCTAGGAAGACCAAACAGGGAAATGAGGACCAAAAAAGTGAGACCCACTCCAAACTGGGTGTTAGGGGATCTTCTCCAGGGAACTGGTGTTCACGCTCAAGGCAAAAAAAAGAAAGGAATGAAGGCTAATTTCAGTCCCTACTTGCCCCCTGTGGTAGGCAGCCTCTTGTGCAGTTCACAACCTGTGCAACCAAATGCAGTATACGAGGGTCCCATTTCTGGACTTGTTAAGCCAACCAGACTTCCTGATTTTGAACTTCTGTGCTTCCTAGGGCCTAAGTTCAGTTTCATCATTTGTCCCCTCCCACTCTTGGCTATTGAGATGACTCCCTACCCCACAGATTCGGCTCTTGATTCTGGAAAGCAGACGTTGGTTTGAGCTCCTGGCTGGTGTTTCTAGGAGCTAGTGTCAGCCCCCAAACAAGAGCACACAGAGACCCCAGTGTAACATTCATCGGTGAGGGAGAAGTTAGCACACAGAGGAAGCAAAAGGGAACATTGGCTGGGAGTCCCTTAAGGCAGGGACCACACCGCCATCACCTCTGGATCCCCAGCGGTCACCTGACAGCTGGCACAGAACAGGCATGAAGCAACACTGATGCGTGGGGAGGAAGGCTGAGGGAGGGGCAGTGTGGGGGGCAGAGGGAGGGAGGAAAGCAGAACCATGAGGACAAGAATCCAGGCAAGCAGTCAGAGCAGCAGATCCACAGGACAAGGGTGGAAAGAGGGACTGAAATTAAAGCCACGGGTGTCATCCAGGTGAGAGATGACAGTGAGATCAATGAACACAGTCAGGACATCACCAAGATACACCTGCTGCCAGATGGTGCTAGTGGTAAAGAGCCTGCCGGCCAATGCAGGAGACCTAAGAGACGTGAGTTCGATCCCTGGGTCAGGAATATCCCCTGGAGGAGTGCATGGCAACCCACTCCAGTATTCTTGCCTAGAGAATCCCATGGACAGAGAAGCCTGGAGGGCTACAGTCCACGAGTCGCACAGAGTTGGACACGATGGCAGCAACTTAGCACACATACACACTAATGGACTGGATGTGGACTGGTAAGAGAGGAGAAGCACTTAAGGATCCTTTCTGAGGCTCTGACTTGAATAAGCATGCATGCTCAGTTGCTCAGTTGTGTCCAACTCTTTGTGACCCCAAGGACTATAGCCCATCAGACTCCTCTGCCCATGGAATTTTCCAGACAAGAATACTAGAATGGATTGCCATGCCCTTCTCCAGGGGATCTTTCCTACCCAGAGATCAAACCTGTGTCTCTTGCATCTCCTGCCAGGGGATTCTTTACCACTGAGGCACCATAGAAGCCCTGGTGGATGGTAAAATCACTTACTAAGATGGGGAAGACAGGGAGAAAATCAGACTAGGGCCAGGGGTGAAAGGAAGTAGAATCTTGAGTTAAGTTTTGGAGTTGTAAGTTTGAAATATTTGTGAAATATACAAGTAGAAATAGGCAACTGTCAGGCAGATAACTGGATATACATGTCCTAGGTTCAAATAGGCATGGGCTGAAGGTATAAACTCTTCAAAGAGTTTTACAGTAAAGGAGGGGAAAGAAAGAGAGAAGATGACGCTTCCCTGGTGGTCCAGTGGCTGAGACTCCACGTTCTCAATGCAGGGGGCACGAGTTCAGTCCCTGTTCAGGGGACTAAGAGTTTGCATGTTGCACTAAAGAAAGAAAAAAGATCCCACATGCCTTAACTGGGCTTCCTTGGTGGCTCAGACAGTAAAGAATCTGCCTACAATGGAGGAGACCCAAGTTCGATCCCTGGGTCAGGAAGGTCCCCTGGAGAAGGGAATGGCTACCCACTCCAGTATTCTTGCCTGGAGAATTCCATGGACAGAGGAAGCCGGTGGGCTACAGTCCATGGGGTCGCAAAGAGTCAGACATGACTGAGCAACTAACACACACATGCGCGCCTTAACTAAAGATCCCATGAGCCACAACTCAGACCTGACACAGCCAAATAAATAAATAAAATTTTAAAATAAATATTTTTTAAAAATAAAAGGGAGAAAGAGCCACAGGAGGGAAATTTGGATTCAAAGAAGGGTTTTGTTTAAGATGAAACCTATTACAGCATATCTGTATGATGATGGAAAGGATTCAGAGTTTAGAAGGAAAGCCTGATGCTGCAGGAGAGGCACAAGCAGCTGCAGTGCTGTCCTCAAGAAGATAAGGGGCGACCTTGGATAGGACAGCTCATCAATCATTCCAGGAAGGAAACAGATGTGGACAGATACGAGCCTCGCCTCTATGAGATGCTCCGCATACGTGGAAATTACACCTTACTGCCCACCTGATCCCAGACTGACTCAGCTGCTTCTCACCTGTCTTTCTGGCCCAGAACTACTGCCTGCCTTGACCATACTCTCTGTTTATTCCCAGAAGACCTGGGGGTCCCTAGCATGATTCCTCTGCACACCCAGCCTTTCAACAACTAGCCTCCATTCTCAGAGCTACCATCCCTGTGATGTGCCAGCAAGCAGAGCACCAGGCTGGCACTGATGGACAGGGGAACATGGCCATGTCCTTGGTGGACATCAGGAAGCTTTGGGAAGCTGGCAGCCCCAGGGACACCCACACAAAATCAGGGACTTCTTGCCAAATGTTGGTGAAGTACCTGAATAGAAAATTACAATGCAGCTGTGCCCATTCTCTGCTTCATCTCCTCCCTGAACCAAGCCCCTTCCACTGCCCTGTCTCCCTGAAATTAGAGGAGCAAGACCAAGTGGGTATGTCCACAGGAGTCAGGGGCAACTGTGATTGAAAAGGGAAATTGGAGAGCACCAAACATCACAGAGGCATCCGAGGAATGCCAAGGAGATGCAGCCAGTGGTCTCTGCGGATTCTCTCAGCTGGGGCATCCATCCAAGTGAGTCCAAATGCACAATGGCTGGCAGAGGGGTTAGGCACAGTAGAGGACACTCCCATTGGCTCCAAATTTGGGGGGTAAACTTCCTGGTCTTCTTAACAGGCAGTTGCCACAAACAAAGCTCAGCTGGGTGGGGAGCTGGGGCCAAAGGAGAGCCAGCCTCAGCTCTGCAGGTGCCATCCTGATGCTGCTGCTGTCCAAAGGACTGTCTCCCAGCCAGAGGCTGACAATGAACCAGAAAGCCATGGTTAACTATTGGTAAATATTTCAAAATAACAGAAAATAATGTGAAGTCCCTACCTTTAATGAGTCATAAAGAGTGTGAGCCCTGACTTAAGAAAACCTCAATGAATTGAAAAGATACATGCACCCGATGTTCACAGCAGCACTGTTTACAATAGCCAAGACATGGAAGCAACCCAAATGTCCATCAAGAGGTAAGTGGATAAAGAAGATTTGGTATACGTACCCAGTGGAATATTACTCAGCCATAAAAAGAAGGAAAGAATGCCATCTGCAGCAACGTGGTTGGACCTAGAAATTATCATACTAAGTGAAGTCAGACAGAGAAAGACAAATCATGTGATATCACTTACATATGGAATACTAAAAATTATACAAATGAACTTCCAAAATAGAAATTCACAGACATAGAAAACAAATGTATGGTTGACAAAGGGGGATAGGGGAGAGGAGGTACAAATTAGGAATTCTGGATTAACAGATACACACTGTATGTGAAATAAATAACAAGGACCTACTGTATAGCTTCCCTGGTAGCTCAGACGGTAAAGCGTCTGTCTACAATGCGGGACACCCGGGTTTGATCCCTGGGTCGGGAAGATCCCCTGGAGAAGGAAATGGCAACCCACTCCAGTACTCTTGCCCGGAAAATCCCATGGGCCGAGGAGCCTGGTAGGCTAAAGTCCATGGGGTCGCAAAGAGTTGGACACGACTGAGCAACTTCACTTCACTTCACTGTATAGCACAGGGAATTATATTCAATACCTTGTAATAAGATATTATAAGAAAAGAACCTGAAAAATATGTATATATCTGAT
Source organism: Bison bison bison (assembly GCF_000754665.1). NCBI lineage: Eukaryota > Metazoa > Chordata > Mammalia > Artiodactyla > Bovidae > Bison > Bison bison. Next base: position 130,561 of record NW_011495019.1, read on the forward strand.
GTATAATTGAATCACTTTGCTGCATACCTGAAACATTATAGATCCACTATACTTAAATTTTAAACAGTAATAATAGAAAAACACCAGAATGAATCTGTCTCCCTGTCTCTCCTCTTCTGCTCTTTCCCTTGCATTTTCCTTCTTTCTCTCTCCTCCTGAGTCTTGCCTCACCAATACCACTTCCTTTTACTATTTCTCTTTCTCCACTGCCATGGTCCTTTTCTCCTTCCCTCCCCGCTTCTTCTAAAATGATCAGAAAAGGAGTGTATGCCTATTTGCTAATCAGTCTCTGCTGCTGCTGCTAAGTCACTTCAGTCGTGTCCGACTCTGTGTGACCCCATAGTCGGCAGCCCACCGGGCTCCTCCGCCCATGGGATTTTCCAGGCAAGAGTACTGGAGTGGGGTGACATTGCCTTCTCTGAATCAATCTCTAGTCCATGCCTATTCGTGTCAAGCCTGGAACTAAAATCACTGCTGCTGCTGCTGCTAAGTTGCTTCAGTCGTGTCCGACTCTGTGCGACCCCATAGACGGCAGCTCACCAGGCTCCCCCGTCCCTGGGATTCTCCAGGCAAGAACACTGGAGTGGGTTGCCATTTCCTTCTCCAATGCATGAAAGTGAAAAGTCAAAGTGAAGTCGCTCAGTCGTCCGACTCTTAGTGACCCCATGGACTGCAGCACACCAGGCTCCTCCACCCATGGGATTTTCCAGGCAAGAGGACTGGGGTGGGATGCCATTGCCTTCTCTGAATCAGTCTGGAGTCTGGAACTAAAATCACTAGATAATACTATAGATACGCTTATACATAACCCACACAACAACTCAGAAAAGTAATAAAGTAATAGTAATAAAAAAAGATACACTGTGTGCCTACTGTGTGTCAAATGCTTTTCAAAACACTTTCACAAGTGTTTAAACACATTTAACCCTCATAATAACTCTAAGGTCAAGGGCTATGATTTCCCCTATTTTAGGAATGAAAAAAATTGAGGCACACGATTTTGTTCATTACAGGGTCAAACTTCAAATTCAAGTAGTCTGGATTCAAAGCCTGTGCCATCGAGACTCAAAGAGGTTGAGTGACTTGGCTAAAGTCACACAGCTGAGAATTAGTATGGTTGGGATGCAAGCTCAGGAATGTCTGATCCCAAAGCCCAATTCCTACTCCCCATCAGAGAGTAATATATGTGATCCCTGCTCCTAATTTGGAATGCACAAGAGAAGGACATTCTACACTTTGTGAAATTTCTTGTCAAATTTTCTTTTTCTTTTATAGGTGACCCTTGATCAACTTTTATAGGACCATAAAGAAAGCTAAGCGCCAAAGAATTGATGCTTTTGAACTGTGGTGTTGGAAAAGATTCTTGAGAGTCCCTTGGACTGCAAGGAGATCAAACCAGTCAATTCTAAAGAAAATCAGTTCTGAATATTCATTGGAAGGACTGATGCTGAAACTGAAGCTCCAATACTTTGGCCACCTGATGCAAAGAACTGAGTCACTGGAGAAGACCCTGATGCTGGGAAAGATTGAAGGCAGGAGGAGAAGGGGATGACAGAGGATGAGATGGTTGGATGACATCACCAACTTGATGAACATGAGTTTGAGCAAGCTCCGGGAGTTGGTGATAGACAGGGAGGCCTGGTGTGCTACAGTCCATGGGATTGCAAAGAGTTGGACATGACTGAACAACTGAATTGAACTGAATGTGATCAACTATTTTCTGTGGATTCCAGACTATGATCAGAATTAAAAATTCCCTACCCCTAAGCTTACCAGAATTCCTCTCCTCAAAGAATGAATGCAAGCATTCAATTAAGTACACTTCCATCTAAAATTTCCATGAACAGATGCTAATCATTTTTTCCCTTTGAGGATTTGTAAGTACCAGTGGTTCACATATATTATTAGATGTTCACATGTAGTTAATCTCCATATTTTGAGTGCCCACTACATGTTAGAGATAATGTTTCCCAGCCTTCAAAGAGCTCCCAGTCTGAAAGAGCATGTAAGTCAGGGCCACCAACTCTCGATCAAGGCAAAAAAGTGATAGGAGCCTTAAAATTGGAACAGATAAGTATTACAATGGGAACTTGGGGGCTAGAAAGATCCTGGAAGGCTTTATTGGAGAGGAAGTGCTAAAGTTAGAATCCTAAGATGCACTAGATTTCAAAATTTCCTTTTTTGTAGAGTCTCAGCATCATCTTTGAAAACTCTGCATATTTGAGGATGTAGAAAGTTGCAGAGACTGGACATACTCTGTGTCATGTCTAGAAGATGGCTTTTTACTAGTGTTAACCTCCCAGGCCCACCTGACACATATCACTTTATGTAAGATAATTGGGCTCTTTTTCCTAAAAAGAGAAGAAAAAATAATCTAGGTTTTCTATGTTTTTTAAAAGCTTCCTAGACATCTCAATGCCAGAAAAGCAGGCTAATCTTAAAACACCATTCTTATCAAGTCTCTTCTAGGTCTAAAATTCAATGCCTCTGTACTCCACAAGCCTGCAAGATTCTGTTCAAACACATTAGCCTGGTGTCAAGATCTTCCATGATGTGTTTCCGAATTACACTTCTGGTTTTAACTCTAACATAACAGTATATACATTCACTATATGTATCTATGAGAGTGAGCCATGTGCTGAAAAAGAACACAGAAGTGTCTGAGATTCCATAAAGGAAGAAATTAATAAGTGCTTCAGGTAGTTGAGCACACCCATGAAGACCTAGGATATTGGCCACTGCGCTTCCCTGATGGCTCAGCGATTAAGAATCTACCTGCAGTGCAGGTGACACGTGAGACACAGGTTTAATCCCTGGGTCAGGAAGATCCCCTGGAGGAAGAAATGGCAACCCACTCCAGTATTCTTGCCTGACAAGTCCAGAGGGGACCTGGAGGGCTACAATCCATGGGGTCACAAAGACATGGACCTGACTGAGCGACTGAGCACACACACATACACACTCCCCTCCGAACTTTCCCTTTCCCCCTGAATTGTCCCATCTTCTGCCTAAATAGTGGACTATAAATAGAAAAATTTTTAGAAAAGAATCAAACACTGAAACAGAAGGTGGACCAGGCATCCAGGAAGCAAATTAGCACAACTTTAGTTGGTCCAATACATCAAAGAATTCAACCATGTGATTCAATCATTATGGGATGTCTACTAAGTATTGAGCACAATGTAACATAATACAGTAAACAAACTTAGGAGACTTAGCGATCAGATACAATGTGGACATCCTAGGGGGAGTACGTGATAACCCAATAATAATAATAGTCCAGCACTGCAGATGGAACCACAGTCCAAAAGTTCACAGATGCGAGAAATAAAACATATTACCATCAATGAATTTAATTTCTCTCTTAAGCTTCATTTCATTTGATGGCAGAAACTAAACCTCACTCAGTTTCTAGTCTACTTTTCTGCTGGGTAGTTCTCATATTCTCAAGAGTTAAAATAGTCAAAGCACAAGTATAAGGAGCTTCAATCTGATCCTCAGACTGAAATGGAGCAGGACCCTATGGTCATTGCCTGCCGCCCATATCCTCTGCCTGCCTTTTGTCTGTGGAAAACTGTAGTCAAAGAAAAAGTTTAATAGGAGAAATGAGAAATGCAGAAACAAAGGAAAACAGTCAAAGGAGGCCGAATAATAATAATGTAGTCATTAAGCATATTTAGTTCCTTCTCAAGGACTACAGATAATATTCTGAGCCATATCCTGTGAGCTGTCTTACAGATACTGAAACCTCAGGTGGAAGAAGTTAACTACATGATGTCAAATTCTGTACCCACGACATCAGTTCAGCTCAGTTCAGTTGCTCAGTCGTGTCCGACTCTTTGCAACCCCGTGAATCACAGCATGTCAGGCCTCCCTGTCCATCACCAACTCCCAGAGTTCACTCAGACTCACGTCCATCGAGTCAGTGATGCCATCCAGCCATCTCATCCTCTGTCGTCCCCTTCTCCTCCTGCCCCCAATCCCTCCCAGCATCAGAGTCTTTTCCAATGAGTCAACTCTTCACATGAGGTGGCCAAAGTACTGGAGTTTCAGCTTCAGCATCATTCCTTCCAAAGAAATCCCAGGGCTGATCTCCTTCAGAATGGACTGGTTGGATCTCCTTGCAGTCCAAGGGACTCTCAAGAGTCTTCTCCAACACCACAGTTCAAAAGCATCAATTCTTCAGCACTCAGCCTTCTTCACAGTCCAACTCTCACATCCATACATGACCACTGGAAAAACCATAGCCTTGAGTAGACGAATCTTTGTTGGCAAAGTAATGTCTCTGCTTTTGAATATGCTATTTAGGTTGGTCATAACTTTCCTTCCAAGGAGTAAGCATCTTTTAATTTCATGGCTGCAGTCACCATCTGCAGTGATTTTGAATCCCAAAAAAATAAAGTCTGACACTGTTTCCACTGTTTCCCCATCTATTTCCCATGAACTGATGGGACCAGATGCCGTGATCTTCATCTTCTGAATGTAGAGTTTTAAGCCAACTTTTTCACCCTCCGCTTTCACTTTCATCAAGAGGCTTTTGAGTTCCTCTTCACTTTCTGCCATAAGGGTGGTGTCATCTGCATATCTAAGGTTATTGATATTTCTCCCGGCAATCTTGATTCCAGCTTGTGCTTTTTCCAGCCCAGCATTTCTCATGATGTACTCTGCATATAAGTTAAATAAGCAGGGTGACGTACTCCTTTTCCTATTTGGAACCAGTCTGTGTTCCATGTCCAGTTCTAATTGTTGCTTCCTGACCTGCATACAAATTTCTCAAGAGGCAGGTCAGGTGGTCTGGTATTCCCATCTCTTTCAGCTTTTT
>NW_011495019.1:135534-166137 GCF_000754665.1 Bison bison bison
GGATGTCTGGCTCTAGGTCAGTGATCACACCATCGTGATTATCTGGGTTGTGAAGATCTTTCTTGTACAGTTCTTCTGTGTATTCTTGCCATCTCTTCTTAATATCTTCTGCTTCTGTTGGGTCCATACCATTTCTGTCCTTATTGAGCCCATCTTTGCATGAAATGTTCCCTTGGTATCTCTAATTTTCTTGAAGAGATCTCTAGTCTTTCCCATTCTGTTGTTTCCCTCTATTTCTTTGCATTGATCGCTGAAGAAGGCTTTCTTATCTCTTCTTGCTATTCTTTGGAACTCTGCATTCGGATGCTTATATCTTGCCTTTTCTCCTTTGCTTTTCGCTTCTCTTCTTTAAACAGCTATTTGTAAGGTCTCCTCAGAGAGCCATTTTGCTTTTTTGCATTTCTTTTCCATGGGGATGGTCTTGATCCCTGTCTCCTGTACAATGTCATGAACCTCCGTCCATAGTTCATCAGGCACTCTATCTATCAGATCTAGGCCGTTAAATCTATTTCTCACTTCCACTGTATAATCATAAGGGATTTGATTTAGGTCATACCCGAATGGTCTAGTGGTTTTCCCTACTTTCTTCAATTTAAGTCTGAATTTGGAATAAGGAGTTCATGATCTGAGCCACAGTCAGCTCCTGGTCTTGTTTTTGCTGACTGTATAGAGCTTCTCCATCTTTGGCTGCAAAGAATATAATCAATCTGATTTTGGTGTTGACCACCTGGTGATGTTCATGTGTAGAGTCTTCTCTTGTGTTGTTGGAAGAAGGTGTTTGTTATGACCAGTGCATTTTCTTCGCAAAACTCTATTAGTCTTTGCCCTGCTTCATTCCGTATTCCAAGGCCAAATTTGCCTGTTACTCCAGGTGTTTCTTGACTTCCTACTTTTGCATTTCAGTCCCCTATAATGAAAAGGACGTCTTTTTTGGGTGTTAGTTCTAAAAGGTCTTGTAGGTCTTCATAGAACTGTTCAACTTCAGCTTATTCAGCATTATTGGTTGGGGCATAGACTTGGATTACTGTGATACTGAATGGTTTGCCTTGGAAACGAACAGAGATCATTCTGTCGTTTTTGAGATTGCATCCAAGTACTGCATTTTGGACTCTTTTGTTGACCATGATGGCTACTCCATTTCTTCTGAGGGATTCCTGCCCGCAGTAGTAGATATAATGGTCATCTGAGTTAAATTCACCCATTCCAGTCCATTTTAATTCGCTGATTCCTAGAATGTCGACATTCACTCTTGCCATCTCTTGTTTGACCCATGACATAAGCCTCCACAATTCTAAGAACTGGCTTCAAAGAGATGGAAACAAACTAACCCTGGACCTGAAGATGAACTGTACCTGAAACAACCAAGATGACGCTGGACAGACCACTGATGACCGATCTGAAGATGACTGTCAGAACTGACTGCTGTTTTTCAGCATGTATCCCCCCTCACTTTTGTCTATAAAAGCTCTTGGCCCACTGGCTACCCGGGGGGGGGGGGTGGTGATGGGAGAAGGGAGTTTTCAGCCTTTGGACAGATGTCTGCCACCCTCTCCCACCCACCCAGTTGCCAGCATCTGAAATAAAGCAAACTTCCCTTTCCACCAACTTGGCCTGTTTATTGGCTTTCTTTAGCATCAAGCAGCCAGACCCTACACACACTTTCAGTAACAAGACATCATTATCTAACCATGTGGCATCTTCAGACGTCTTCAGGCATCTTCAGACAACGCAGTGTTATATGTCTTTGTCCCAGCACCCAAACCTCCAAGTCCTCTCATGGCTAGATTCCACTCAGAGCCTCCAGACAACTTTCTGCTGGGAGACTGAAGCTTTTCTTGACCTCTGTGATACAGGTGGGATCCAGGAAAGTAATTTTTTGCTCCCCAGGAAACTTATAAGACTCACCTGGTAATTTCTGCCTGACAGACCCCTAACAGACCCCTGATAGACCCCTGACAGATCCCTGACAGACAGACACCTTATAGACCCCTGATAGACCCCTGACAGACACCTGACAGATCCCTGACAGACCCCTGATCGACCCCTGATAGACCCCTGAAAGACCCCTGACAGACACCTGACAGACAGACCCCTGATAGATCCCTGACAGACACCTGACAGACCCCTGACAGACCCCTGACAGATCCCTGTGACTATTTTTACTTGGTTCCTCAGGCCAAATGGGACACAGGAGAATCGTGGGGTCTTGCCATTTTTCCAGGGCTGATGCAGGAAAAGGGCACATATTCCCTCTGCTCTCAGGTACCAAAATCAATTGGGAAATTCTTTCATTTCCTCTTCTCTTTATTTTTTCCTGGAAAGAAGGAACAAGCAGAACTCTTTCTAATGACTAAATAATAAAGCTCCAATCTTCCCTAACTATTTCCTCTCTCAATCCAGAAGTTTTGTATCTCCTCTGTGGTATGAAACTTTTAATTCATAATCTGTTCTTGACACTATATATAGAAGAGTAGAGAATTTATGTGATGGGTTCATCAAAACTTACTCATTTTTAACTTTGTTTTAAATTTCATCTCTACATGAAATTCAAAAATTTATTTTAGACCCACAGATCTAATAAGAACAGTGAACCTTAATCAGGATAAATATAAATAAATCCACATCTCAGGAGGGCATAGTTAAAGATTTTTTAAAATCTTAGAAGTATTAAGAGAAAAATGCCATATCATATATGGAAGCGCCAATAATAAGAATGACAACTGATGTCTCAGTGAAAACAAAATTGGCTGGAAAACAGTGAAACAGCATCTTTAAAGTGGTGAAAGAAAAAAAAAAAAAACCTGTCAGCCAAGATGTCTATGTCCAATGAAAATATCCTTCAAAAATTAAAGTGAAAGAAATATATTTTCAAACACAAAAATGCAAAGAGAATTTTTCTCCATCAGACTAGCACTATAAAAACACAAAAACAAGTTCTTCAGACTTAAGGGGAATTAAATCAGATAGAAGTCTGGATCTGCAGGAAGAAATAGAGAAAAAATAATGATCAATATGAGGGTAAATATTTATATAACTCATTTTAATTATGGGAAATAGATGGGGAAACCGTGGAAACAGTGTCAGACTTTATTTTGGGGGGCTCCAAAATCACTGCAGATGGTGACTGCAGCCATGAAATTAAAAGACGCTTACTCCTTGGAAGGAGAGTTATGACCAACCTAGATAGCATATTGAAAAGCAGAGACATTACTTTGCCAACAAAGATTCATCTAGGCAAGGCTATGGTTTTTTCCAGTGGTCATGAATGGATGTGAGAGTTGGACTGTGAAGAAGGCTGAGTGCTGAAGAATTGGTGCTTTTGAACTGTGGTGTTGGAGAAGACTCTTGAGAGTCCCTTGGACTGCAAGGAGATCCAACCAGTCCATTCTGAAGGAGATCAGCCCTGGGATTTCTTTGGAGGGAATGATGCTAAAGCTGAAACTCCAGTACTTTGGCCACCTCATGTGAAGAGTTGACTCATTGGAAAAGACTCTGATGCTGGGAGGGATTGGGGGCAGGAGGAGAAGGGGACAACAGAGGATGAGATGGCTGGATGTCATCACTGACTTGATGGACGTGAGTCTGAGTGAACTCCGGGTGTTGGTGATGGACAGGGAGGCCTGGCGTGCTGCGATTCATGGGGTCGCAAAGAGTTGGACACGACTGAGCGACTGAACTGAACTGGTATATTTTAAAAGATTGATCAAAGCAAAAATAATAACAATTTATTGTGAGGTTTAGAACATGCATAGAAGGAAACTATACAACCACAGAGTATAAAAAGCAAGACAATAAAACAAAAATCATTGTTTTAACGTTCTTACATTGTGAATTAGTATATTATTTGAAGGTACAGTGATGTATTAAAGATACATATTGTAATTTCTAGACCAATGACTTTTTTTTCCATTTTTTTTAATTTAAATTTATTTATTTTAATTGGAGGCTAATTACTTTACAATATTGTATTGGTTTTGCCATACATCAACATGAATCTGCCACGGGTGTACACACGTTCCCAATCCTGAACCCCCCTCCAATCTCCCTCCCCATACCATCCCTCTGGGTCATCCCAGTGCACCAGCCCCAAGCATCCTGTATCCTGCATCTAACCTGGAGTGGTGATTCATTTCTTATATGATATTATACATGTTTCAATGCCATTCTCCCAAATTATCCCACCAATGACTTTTTAAAAGCACATATAATGAAGCACAGCACATATAAAACAATAAAGGAGTTCAAACTGAATAGTAAAAATTACTCAACTCACAGAGGAACTAAAATAGATGAGACAAAAAAATAAAGACAAATTAAAAACATATACCCAGAAGGAAGATCAATACTTCCACTTATGTAAAAGGACTAAGGATTTCAATTCAAAATCAGAGATTGTAAATTAACTAGACACTAATAAAATTTTTTTAATGACTAAATATGGTCCGGTGGTTAGGACTCTATGCTCTCAGTGCCAAGGGCCTGGGTTCAATCCCTAGTCAGGGAACTAGGATCCCACAAGCCAAATGATGTAGCCAAAAAAGAAAAAATAAAACAATAAAAAACAAAACCAGAAATTATCAGTGTAAATAAAAAAAAAAAAACCCTAACAACACACTATTTGCAGATAAAGCACTTTAAATATGAAAACTGACAGATTAAAGTATTTCTTTAAAAAAATACCATGCAAAATAAGCTCTAAAGCATGAAAAAGCTAACTTACCTATATTAATATTAGGCAAAGTGAACAAATCCCTTGAAAAATACAACTCACTGAAAACAACACGAGAAAACTAGGAAGTTTGAATAGCCCCATATCTGTGAAAGAAAATGAATTCTTAACCAAAACTGTTTCACAAGGAAAACTCCAGGTCAAGATAGCTTAATGAATTGTAACATCTAAGAAATAAATAAAACCAGCTTTACATAAACTCTGTCGTGGATTGAGGTCCCCAAGAAATAGACCTTAGGATAGAGTTTTACTGAAGTGGTTTGTGAGAATATGCTCTGAGGAGCAACACCGATGATGGAGCAAAAGAAGAAAGACTAAACAGAAGGAGTTGAACAATGATGGGGTTGTGAGAGGTTTCAGCCTCTTTAAAGCTGTTCCAAACCAAAGCGGGATCCAGATCTTTGTGGTCCTACATCAACCTAGTCATTGGGTACAGAGTAAGACAGCTCCACTTATCCCAGGGCAATTCCTGAGGCTGAGTCACCAATAGGCACTATTCCCAGAAGCTGGAAAAATGATCCCTTCATTCCTGAGAGAGTATCTGGAGAGGATAGGGGCACCAAAGGGTGAGGAAACACTTTGCAACTCATTTTATGAGGCCAGTCAAAATTCAATAACAAAAACTGAAAAAGATATCATAAGAGAAGACAATTACAGGCTAGTACTCCTTTTGAACATAGATGCAAAAATCCCTTAATTAAATATTAGCAAATTGAATTGGTGAAATATAATGAAATTATAATACATCATGGCCAAATGGTATTCATTCTGTGAATCTGAATCTTGGTTTAATATAAAAAAGAAAGCAATGTAATTCATCACACTAAAATAATAAAGAATAGGACTTCCCTGGCGATCCACTGGTTAAGAATCCACCTGCCAGTGCAGGGGACACGCATTCAATCCCTGGTCCGGGAAGATTCCACATACCGTGGGGCAGCTAAGCCGGTGCACCACAATTACTGAAGCCTGCCCATGCTCTGCAGTAAGAGAAGCGATGCAACGAGAAGCCCCTACACAGCAACTAGAGAGTAGCCCCTGCTCACCACAACTAGAGAAAGCCCACTCACAACAACGAAGACCCAGCACAGTCACAAATAAATAAGTAAATAAACAGGATAAAGGATAAAAGTCACACATTCATGTCAAAAGACGAAAAAAAAAAAAACAGGGCTTTTGACAAAACTCTGTTCCAATTCATTTTTTAAATTCTCAGAAAACTAAAACTAGGAAGGAGCTTCCTCAATCCAATAAAGAGCATCTATGAAATATCTTCCCTGGTGGCTCAGACAGTAAAGAATCTGCCTTCAATGGGAGAGACCTGGGTTTGATCCCTGGGTTGGGAAGATTTCCTGGAGGAGAGCATGACAACCCACTCCAGTATTCTTGCCTGGAGAATCCCTATGGACAGAGGAGCCTGGCGGGCTACAGTCCGTGGGGTCGCAAAGAGTCGGACGTGACTGAGTGACTAAGCACAGCACAGCATAGCACATGAAATATCTACAGCTAACATCCTATTTGGGTTTCCCAGGTGGCTCAGTGGGGAAAGAATCCACCTGCAATGCAGGAGACACAGGCAGATGGGGGATCAATCCCCGAATTGGGAAGATCCCCTGGAGGAGAGCAGGGCAACCCACTCCATATTCTTGCTTGGAGAATCCCACGGACAAAGGAGCCTGGAGGGCTACAGTCCATAGGGTCACAAAGAGTTGAACATCACTGAAGTGACTGAGCATAAACACATGCACAACATCCTTCTTAATAGTGAAACACTGAATCTCCCTAAAATCTGGAAGAAGTCAAAGATGTATTTTCTTACTACTTCTGTTTAGCATGATATAGGAAGTCCTATCCAGTGCAATAAAGTGATAAAAATGAAACACCAGCATAAATATTATAAAGGGAAAATAAGGATATCTTTATTCCCTAATGAAAAATTGTTTACATAGAAAACTCTAAGGAATCTACAAAAACACCAACAAGACTAATAGGTGAATTTAGCAAGTTCATAGAATATAAGGCTGGCACATAAAAATTGGGTCCCAGATGACTCAGTGGTAAAGAATCTACCTGCACTGCAGGAGACTCAGGTTGGATCCCTGGGTTGGGAAGATTCCCTGGAGAAGGAAATGGCAACCCACTCCAATATTCTTGCCGGGGAAATCCCATGGACAGAGGAGCCTGGCAGGCCACAGTCCATGGGGTTGCAAAAGACAATTGAACAACTAAAAAACACATAAAAACTAATTGTATTTCTATATACCAGAAAGGAACAGTTAAAAGACTAAATTTTTAAAAACAATCTAATTAAAAATAGCATTAAAAATTAATTACCAAATAATGACTCTAACAAAAAAACATGCAAGACCACTCTATTAAAAATTAAAGATCTAAATAAATGAGGAGATACTCTGTCCATTTTCTTCAGATTTACGTATCATTCAGTGCGATCTTGATTAAAATACCAAAATTAATTTTATTTATGTATTTTTGGCTGTGCTGGCTCTTCAGTGCTGTGTGGGCTTTTCTATAGTTGTGGCGAGCAGGGGCTGCTCTCTAGCTGTGGTCTACAGGCCTCTCATTGCAGTGCTCCTCTTGTGGAGCACAGGTTCCAGACCATGGACTCAGCAGCTGTGGCACACGAGCTTAGTTGCTCTGTGGCATGTGGGATCTTCCTGGACCAGGGATCTAACCCGTTAGATCCTACAATCTAACCTACATTAGCAGGTGGATTCTTTACTACTGAGCCACCAGGGAAGCCCCCACAAGACATTTTGAAGAAACTGATAAGCTGATTCTAAAATAAAGGAACATATAAAAGACCTAAGATGGCCAGAAAAGTCCTGAGAAAGAAAGTTAAAGAACTTTCACTACGTGATTCCAAGGTTTACCATAAAGCTACAGTAACCAGGACAGTGTGGTATCAGTGCAAGGCAAGGATTAGAGGGCACTTAAAGTATGACAGAAAAATAAGAAACAATCAAGATTACCAGGCATATGTTTAAAACAGAATTACAGAACTAAAAATATAATTAAAATGTAAAATTCAGTGGATAGATTAAATTAGAACCAGCTAAGGTGAAAATTATCAAAAGAGAAAAGAACTTTTAAAAAAATATTTAAAATGCCCATGAGATAAAAATAAAGGTAGGAAAAGTGAAGAGAAATAGAGGACAGAATGAAATATCCAACAATTGTCTAATTAGAATTCAAAGTGAGAGGGAAAATAATGAATACACTGTATTTACAGAGATAAAAAGACTAAGATTTTACCAGAACTGATAAAAGACATGAAACTAAAAAGTCAAGGAACCCAAGAAAGTTCCAAGCAAGATAAATTGAAAAGAAATTCCTATCTTGATACATTAAAGGCAAATTTCAGAATGCCAAAGATTCAAGATTCAAGGCTCCATGACAGGAAGGAGCACCAAGCACATAATAACCATCAATAAATACTTGTGCAGTGAAAGGATTAAATGGGAAATCTTAAAAAAAAAATCAGAGAAAAGCATCTGCTACATACAAAGAAATAATAAGACTGACAACTGACTTCATAGCAACAGTGGAATAAAACTGACTTCATGGCAACAGAAAGTGAATTAACATCTTCAAAGTGCTAAAAACAATCATCAACCTAGAATTCTGCACCAAGGTGACATAAAGGCATTTGTGGAAGGAGGACGGTAGGAGAGGAGAGCAAGAAGTGATTATTAACCAACAGACTTTCACAAAGGGAACTCTTAAAGGATATGCTTCACAGGGAAGGAAAATGGTCCCAGAGAATGTTTCACATGAAAGAAGAAACAGGAACAAATAAATGGTAAATCTGTGGATAAATTTAAATAAAAACTGATTTAATGAAACACTCACAATAATGACCAGTATATGAGGTTAAAAAAAAAATTAAAATACTGAACAATGAGAAATAAGCCTAGAGGCAGATAATAATAAAGCATTCTCAGAACCTGGCTTTGTTCAGGAGGAAGGTAAAGATACTAATTTTAGGACATTGTCATATATGTGTATATGTGACATATAATATTTTCCATTTGTATGTGTTATATTCTTATATGTTATTTCAGTATGTTTTATATAATTATAACATGTCAGTCGTGTCCAACTCTTTGCAATCTCATGTCCACCAGTTTCCTCTTTCCATGGAATTCTCCAGGCAAGAATACTGGAATGGGTAGCCATTCCCTTCTCCAGGGGATCTTCCTGACCCAAGGATCAAATCCAGGTCTCCTGCATTGCAGGCAAATTCTGTACCATCTGAGCCACCAAGGAAGCCCCGATTATATATGTTGCTTTATTATAACATACAATGTTAATATTATTATCATATATATTTCTAGGGAAACCACAAAAAATAGAAACATGGTTTTAGCACAACTTCTCAACACAGAGGTAGAAATGAAATAAGGCCAAAAATGTCTCAATCAGAGCAAAAGAAAATATGAAAGGAAAAGGGAAAAGGCTAGAAAAAGTGAAATGCATAAAAAATCAAAATTGGATGTCAGAAATGAGTCTAAATATATAAATTATAATTTATATGAATGGACTAAATTCTCCAGTTAAAAGACTGAGATTTTAACAGTGGGTTAAAAATTCAACTATATGGGATCTGGGAATGGGTTCTGCCTGGCAACCTCTAGGGGTTTTCTGTTCTCATGCAGGCTTTGGAATCAGGATGAGGAGGACAAGGATAGGGAGGAATACTTGTTCACTGATACACTACTTGATATCCAAAAGAATCAATGAGGGTTACAGGGATGCTAATAGTAAAACAGAATCTTTATCATGAAATTAAAGCAAAAGGAAAATAGGTAGAGAATAGCATAAGATGAAGTGATATTAGCACACAAATCCAAAAATCCTTGCCTGAGGTCAGCTGGAGAGGTAACTCTGAGATTCCTAGCAGCAAAAGCAAAGAGAGAAACATGGACATGATTGCAAATTCCCAATGTCCAAAGCATCAAATACAAACCAGCAGAACAATAACAACTTTCCCTGCTGCATAGACTGAGAGAAGTTTGTCCCCAGTAAAGGGGAAAGGATAGAGGTAATGGACACCAGTTTCTGGATATTCCTGTAACAAACCCAAGAACCTGTTTTTGCCCTGCTTTTTTATAATGTCTTTCAGTGAAGGCCTATATGAAACAACTCTATAAGGGCCAAAATAATAAAGCCCAAATCCATAGCTGTCTGATGTCTGACTTGATCCAAGGACAAAATCAATAAGAACTGAGATAATGGTTCTTGACTGTTTTGGATTTGTGGGCCACTTGGGGAATCCATTTAAAGCATTGGGGTGTCAGGAACATTTCCTAGAAGAAGTAATACTTTTGCTGAGTCTCAGTTCCAATTCCCTTGAGGTACTGCTGCACTGATTTGTTTGTTACCCTAGAATTCTATTAGAGATTAATATTAATAAAAAAATATAAGCAATAATATCAACAACAGCACAAATGGTTATAGTATCATGTATTAAGCACTCGGACAAATTTTGAAGCCCCTCCCTACCCCCATGCACATACACTCTTCTTGAGCAAGTTTGTATAAATTTTCTTTCCTTGGACAAACAGTAGGAAAAAGTCACAGTAGCTTCTTTTAAGAAACGGAATAACCAACCACTAAAAAGAAATGATAGCTATGAAACAAGATAGAGGTGCTAATTATCACTACAGTCATACTACAATATAAAATATATCAAATTGACATGCTATATGCCTCAAATTTACACAAGGTTATATCTCAGGTGTATTTCAATAAAAATTTTCTTAAAGAGCAAAAAAAAAAAAAAAAATGAAATGGAGTAAGACAAAGAAACCCTCTTTCAGGAGAATCTTTCTTTCTGTGAAGCTAAATAGCCTGAGATGGAAGAGACAAAGGCAGGAAGATCAGTGAGGAGGGGTTGCAGCAATCTTGGCATAAAGTGGTAGAGAAAAGATACACACACATATATATACATACATACATAGATCATCTGTTATATCGATATCTACATATAGTCAGAGAGGAAAATGGTAACCCTCTCCAGTATTCTTGCCTGGGAAATCCCATGCACAGGGGAGCCTGGCGGCATAGGCTCCATAGCGCAGCAAACACGACTGAAGAGACTGAGCATGCACGCATATGTATAATCAGAAGAGTCAATAATGTTGTAATGAAAGGGGCCGTGGAGAGGGAAGAGTTAAACACAGATGACCTTGCACAAGTTTTCTTCTTCTGCCCTTGGCTTCCTGTCTGTCAACAAGGGAGTCTCTGATCCCCTGATTATGTGAGCCGGCACGTGGGCACAGAAGCAGTGCAATAGTGAGTGAAATTTATTATGTGTCCTGATTGATTTAAATGGATGACCTTGAGGTGCTCTGGGGCCTTCTGAACCCTGAGGAACGATTAAATGACAGCCACTGCAGCTCTGTCGTTAAGCATATTTTCTTTACCCACCAAGACTTTTTAGAAATGCCATGAGATGCCATACACTGAGCCGGGGCACTGATATAAGAGATAGAGCTCCTAGTCACAGCCCCTAACCTGGGGGAGGAAGCATCTCTTCCATTTGCTTGAAGCCCAGCCTGGGAGACAAACCCAGAGAGAACCACCGAAGACCCAGCCTAGACGTGCTGCCTGAGCTCCCACCCGGGCTCCAGGGTTCAGGGGAAGGTGAGATGGATTCCAGTCCTGCTGCTTAGAAATAGCAGCAGCACTTGAAGCACCAGGAAGATGGTTTTGTTTTCCCCAAAGCATGTTAAATCTTGAAATGTTATTACTTGGGGAGAAGTGTCAGGGGGATTTGAGTATCATTAAAACATAATTAGGGCTCAGAAGCACATTGTTTTCATCGCCTATGAAAACATAAACTTTTATCTAAAAAGATAAATAGTTAAATGCCAATGTCAAACTTGAGAGGTGACCTGATGGGGCTGGAAGAACAATGGATAGAGATTTTGTCTCATCTGTCCCGCGTAAATCCGTGAATTTTCATTTCCCTGTACATAAAGCAGCTGTAACTGTTGCTGCTCTGCTTCTCCCATGAACTTCATGGCTACCACTTACTGAACACAATGCCAGACACCACCCTAGGAAGTTTCCAGGCATTGATCAACTCCATTCATCTTGACAGTGAGTGCAAGGGCCAGTCATTATTATCTCAGTGTGATAAAGGCCACAGAGAGAGTTGACATAACTTCCTGAATTCAAAGGGCTACGTGGGATGGAGCCACATTCTGAAGCTGGACCTGTCTTGCTTTAAAAACCATCAGCTAAAGCTGTCTTTGACAGTCTGGTACTCTGAGGCAATGGACTTGGTAGATACATGCCTGACTGTGGAGCTCCTTGAACGCCAGGCTGGAAGACACCTTGACAGAATCCACTTTTTCAAACCATGTCCTCTCCTGACCTAAGCAACTCTGCTGCCAAAATTTCCTGGGATCCAGGTGTCCCAGGAAAGACTGAGGTTTTTAGCACTTGTTTCTCAGTTGTCAGGCGCCTGAGAAGAAATAGTCACAGAAGCAGATGAAATGACAGGAAGCTTTATCTCCCCCTTCCTCAAACCCTCCAAGAGCCTTCCACTCCAACCACCTTCTCCACGGAGCCAAGCATCCATGCAGACCCACACAGGAAGCCTGAATTAGCTCAACCTGCCTCCCAGCTGCTGGATGAACCTAATTAGACCAAATTAATAATTTATTCAAGCAAGATGAGACATGTCAGGAATCTCTGGGGAGGCTGTAAAATGATAAAGCCATCTTATTAGGAAAATGTGTCAACACCCCATGCAAACTTGGGTTCTGGGATAGAAGGGGGAGGCCCATCTGACACCAGTCACCTTCTGAGGCCGGCTCCTGACTCCTCCCTTGGGCATCTCTCCAAGTATGACATTACCTGTCCCGCCACAGGCTCCTCTGCTGTCTTCCTCCCTCAAGTCCTCTCCCATCCTTCCCTTCCTCTTGCTCCACCCCCCTACTCTGCCTCCTCATCCTTCTACCCCACACATTATTAACCTAAACATTCAAGATCTCTCTCCCCCACCAGAAAGCAAAGCCGGATGACAAGCTCATATGTCCATGTCACACACTGAGTGATTCTTACATAAAAATTAACAGGCGCTTGACAAAGTCATAATCACTAACTAATGATGCATTATGCAATTTCCATAATTAGTCGTGTTATTGATATTTCCTTCCAGCCGCAGAGCCGGTGGGGCCACCTTTATTTATGGCAAGGAAAATGGCTAGTCTGTGTGCAGGTTCTTCAGAGAAAACTTATGGGAAATACTTCCCTTGAGGTTTAGACGCACACCCAGAACCCGGCTCCCATCCTCCCCAAGGCCAATCCCCTCCAGAGCTGGTTTTTCTCTTCAGAGCAACAGGAACAAACCAATCTGTTATGCGCAACAGTCAATGTGAAGACATTAAGGCTTGGCACCGGGGCCCATTTCTCAACTGTCTCAGCTCTTTGAGGCCTATCACAAAGGCAGTGGTGGAAGCTGAATAATTTTATGGAACTTTGCAAACAGCCTCTTCAGCCATGACACTCATGGCAGTCCTCCTGAAGGTTGTAGCTGTTAACCCATTTTACAGGTGAGAGGACTAAGGCTCGGAGATACAAAATGACGTGTCCAAGTGCACAGTGAGCATGTGCAAAGCTGGGATGCAAATACACATTTTTCTAATTAAAAGCCTGGGAGGCTGTGCTGCATACCAGAGTCAGGCAGCAAGTTCAAACACTGGCTCTGTTGCTCAGTAGTTACTCTGTCTTCTGGAGAAAACTCAATTTTGAAAAGACACATGTGCCCCAGTGTTCATAGCAGAACTATTTACAATAACTAAGACAAGGAAATAACCTAGGTGTCCATCAACAGATGAATGGATACCTTGACCACCTGATGGGAACAGTCAACTCATTGGAAAAGACCCTGATGCTGGGAAAGATTGAAAGCAGAAGGAGAAAGGGGTGACAGAGAATGAGATGGTTGGATGGCATCACCAATTCAATGGACATGAACTTGGGCAAACTCCAGGAGATAGTGAGGGACAGGGAGATCTGGTGTGCTGCAGTTCATGGGGTTGCAAAGAGTCAGACATGACTTGGCGACTGAACAACAGTAACATATGTGTGTGTGTGTATGGGTGTGTGGGGGTGTGTAGGGTTGACCCAAAAGTTCTTTCCATTTTCAAGTAAAAATAAAAGACTCATTTTTCATTGTCACCAAAAACTTCATTGAACAAAACACTCACTGTTTTGTTCTACTGCCTTCTGCCATTTTAGGGCAACTTCATAATTCCAACTTCCCAAAACTTTTTATCTTTTTGAGCAAAGAATTGTCCCAAATGTCTTTTACACTCTTCCAAGGAACTGAAAATTTTCCATTAAGAGAATTTTGTAAAGACCAAAATGAAGGGAAATCCGAAGGTGTGATATCTAGTGAATACAGCAGGTGAGTCAGGACTTCCCAGTTAAGCTGTAACAGTTTTTGCTGGTCATCAAAAAAGCATGTGGTCTTGGTTACAACAGAGGACTTGCTCATAATGGAGGACTCCCTTCCAGTCCCACCGTATATACACCACCTTCTTTGGATGAAGACTTTCTTTGTGGTATGGTTGGTGGTGGTTCATTTCACTTGCCCCAAGATTTCTTCCATTCCACATCACTGTACAATATCCATTTTTAATCACTTGTCACAATTTGTTTTAAAAACAGAATATTTTTGTTCCATTTAAGTAGAGAATTGCATGTGGAAATATGGTCAAGGTTTTTTTCCCCTTAACTTATGTGAAACCCAAACATCAAAGTGATTAACATAACCAAGCTGGTGCAAATAATTTTCAATGCTTGATGTGGGTATTTTGAGTATGTGAGCTATCTCCCACGTGGTCTAACATTGATTGTTCTCAATTACTGTCTCAATTTGATTGCTATCAATTTTATCTAGTATACCTGACCTTGGAGTGTCGTCCAGTGAGAAATCTTCAGCTTGAAACTTTGCAAACCACTTTTGACAAGTTCTGTTACTCACGGCAACTTCTCCATACACTGCACAATTTTTTTTTTTGCGTTTCAGTTGCATTTTGAAAGTGAAAGTGAAAGTTGCTCAGTCGTGTCTGACTCTTTGCGACCCCATGGACTATACAGTCCATGGAATTCTCCAGGCCAGAAATACTGGAGTGGGTAGCTGTCCCCTTCTCCAGGGTATCTTCCCAACCCAGGAATCAAACCCAGGTCTCCCACATTGCAGGTGGATTCTTTATCAGCTGAGCCACAAGGGGTGCAATTTTTTACCTTTCTTGAAATCATAAAGCATAATATGCTGAAAATGTTGCTCTTTTCCTTCCATCTTCAATATTAAAATGGCTACACAAAAATTCACCAATTTTGATAAGTTTTTAAATGCACACTGATATGACAACTGTCACAATACAATCTAACAAAATTGTTTCAAATGAGGTTAAAGACTAGTTTCAAATGAGGTTAAAGTGCTACTAGAGCCATATTATGGGGGGAAAAAAACAAACGAACTTTTTGGTCAACCCAATATACATAATGGAATATTACTAGTCATAAAAAATGAAATAATGTCATTTGCAGCAACATGGATGGACCTAAAGATTATCATACTAAGTCAAGTCAGACAGAGAAAGACAAATTTATATGATATCACTTATATGTAAATCTAAAATATGACACAAAGGAACTTATTTACCAAACAAAAACAGATTTATAGAAATAGAAATCAAACTTATAGTTATCCAAGGGAAGGTAGGAGGAGAAATAAAATGAGATTAACAGACACACACTACTAAATATAAAATAGGTACACAACAAGGATTTATTGTACAGCACAGGGAACTATATTCAATATCTTGTACCAAACTGAATATAGATATACACACAAAGATATGTACAACCAAATCACTTTGTCCTAAAGCCACCACTAGGACACCTGGATTCAGCCATTCCTGAAGCCAACATACCCCAACCTTTAACTTGCCTGAGTTAGAAGGTCCCTCTTTTCATTAACCCAGTTAAGAGGGATTTCTGTCACTTCCAGAGGAGAGACACTTGGATAGGTGGTGTCCTCAGAGTGCCCCACATTTTTCCTGTGACAACTCTTGTCATGCTTGCTTGTAGGGCTAGATGTCACATCTGACTCTCCCACCAAAACAGAAGTCCCATGAGAGCTGGATGCCTGCCTAAACCCTCCAATCCAGTGAGGAGTATGGCCCATTCCCTTCCATCTCTGTGGTCTCCAGAAAGGCAACCTCCATGAAGAGATCTCCCTTGACCATTCTGCCTAAAACAGTTCTTCCCATAATGCCCTACTTCCCAGGCCACGTGGCTTCTCCTTAGAGCATCTCTCTCATCCCTTCATAACATTTTACTGTAGATGATGTTTTTGTTAGTTTCCTGTCTTGCCTCCCCATGAGAATGTAAATGCATATAACTTGCATGAAGCAGGGATCTTGTGTCTTGGGTTTTCCATCGCATTCACAGTGCCTGGAAAGTGCAGCATCTGATAACCATGGTTAGCAAGTGAGTGCATGACCACCACTTACACTGTGGTGATTCTTCCTCTGTGCTAACCACACTTGGCCTTGTTCCAGGCACTGTGAGACTGCTAGCACATTCAGAGCGACAGTAAGAGCTTTACACCTACTCTTTCCCCTTAGCTTCACAACCACCCCAGGAGGTAGGTATTACTATCACTCCCAGTTTACAGATAAGCAGCTGAGGCACAGAGAGGTAAATTAACATGCCTAAGGTCACACAGCTAAGTGGCATTGGTGGAATCAGGGTTGGAACCCAGGAAATGTGATATCAGCATCCATCATGTCATCACAATTACACAGCTCATATTCTTGTGGAAATAAGTAAGGCAGAGTCTCTGCTCCCAGATAATAGCCAGATACATGAAATAAAGTCAGTGCTACCCACACACAAAACTGGTTTATTTATTACTAATTCATTGCATTTGTGGGTAGAGGAGATATTCTGAGCCACAGAAGCCAAACTTACTCTGTCTCTTTTCAATGGTCAGCACAGATTTACCTTCATTAAAGCTGAGTGATCATTTAAGCCATAGTTCCTTTTAGCTATTCTAGAGGAATTGATGGAAGGGTAGACTTACCTAAGATCTTTTCCTTCTTTTTTTTTTCAGTAGTATTTTATTTTATTTTATTTTTATTACTTTACAGTATTGTACTGGTTTTGCCATGCATCAACATGAATCTGCCACGGGTGTACATATGTTCCCAATCCTGAACCCCCTTCCCACCTCCCTCCCCATACCATCCCTCTGGGTCATCCCAGTGCACCAGCCCCAGATCTTTTCCTTCGAAGGTCAGTGAGGGAGGAGGTGGAGCAGAGGGAGGCAGGCAGAAGCGTGGCTGTTGATTATGTTCAAGATTATATCTGAGCAACTTCCCTGGCAGTCCAGTGGTTAAGACGCCACACTTCCAATGCAGAGGGCCCAGGTTCCATCCCTGGTTGGGGAACTAGGATCCCACATGCTGCACAGTGTGGACAAATAAATAATACAATCCATTTTAAAAAGATTATATTTTAAATAATTTCTAAGGTGTCACATAGAAAATGGCCCTTTAAATGGAGAGCAATGCGCCTTCATGCTGCCATTTTTCTCCCCTCCATCCATGAGAATCTTCTAGCTCTATGGTCCCTCCCCCTCCCACCCCTGAGCAATATACAGGCACATTTCAGAGAAGCCAAGAATTAAATCAAAACTACCTTTCTTGCTCTGTCTCTCAGACAGATGGGATGGTTCATTTTCTTTGGCTCCTGGAGGCTCAGGGGGGCCAGAGGAGGGTTAATAATAATAATAATACTATATATCCATAGACTGCTATGCATCAGGGAGTGCCTGTCAACATCATCCTGCAGTATTATTAACCAGTAACTGGCTCTGAGCTCTTAGTCATAGGCTGGAATGAAGCCCCAGAGGCCAGTGAGAACTGAAAGCTATGTCTGAAAATGGCTAGATCCAAGGGTTAGTGCTCCATAAGAGCAGCCAGCATTTTCTTGTCCCCCACCATCCACACAGGCCCTTCCTCCTATCTGAAGATCTCAATGCCTTCACCTCTATGATGGGCTCAACAAGAGAAAAGGGAGTTAGGAATGCTTTCTGCTCCTGGTAACAGGACATCTGACTAACACAAACAAATAAGGGGCTGTCAGAATCTATTCATTAGCTCAACGATATCAGGGCTGTGTCTCTGCAATTATACTATCTGTTCCCTCATGGTTAGAAAATGGTTGCTACAGCTCCAGGCATCATGCCCACATTCCAGGCAGGATGAAAGACAGAGAAGCGCAAAGACAAGTCTATCTAGTCCTTTTTAACCACTAAAGCAAAAGCTTGGAACCCTCACCTCACCCCCAGCAAATATCCACTTATACCTCGTTGGCTAAAATAAGATCCCATTAAAACACCTAGCTGTACTCTAGATTGACTAGTCAAGGGAGAAAATGTTGGGAGTGAGTGCAGAATTAATCAGCTAGCAGTGCAGGGTAGTGGAAAGAGCACAGACCCAGTAGTCAGATGATCACTCTCTTCTGCCATCTAGGCCTATAGTCTGTTTCCTCACCTATAAAATGGGAAGTATTGAACCAGAAGATCCATACCTCTGACACTGAGTCAGTTTATGACTTCTACAGGAAGACTGGAGATGACATAGAAAGAGGCAACAGACTATAATCCCCTGCTCCTTACACTACCTTGAAATTGTAGCCTTGGGCACTGGAGCCTAGTCTAGAAGGAAAGGAATTACAGCCAGGGGGAAATCAGAGGGACTGGAGGGTCAAGACTCCTGTGTTGGGCTTCCCTGGTTGTGTAGTGGATAAGAATCCACCTGCCAACGCAGGAGACACAGGTTTGATTCCTGATTCCAGAAGATTCCACATGCCTTCAGGCAACTAAGCCCATGCACCACAAGCACTGAGCCCATGCTCTACAGCCTGAAAACTGCAACTACTGAGCCCGAGTGCTGCAACTATTGAAGCCCGCATGCCTAGAGCCTGTGCTCCGCATCCAGAAAAGCCACTGCCATGAGAAGCCTGTGCACTGTAATGAAGAGTAGCCCCCCTTGCCGCAACTAGAGAAAGCCCTAAAAGCAACAAAGACCCAAGGTAGCCAAAAGTAAGGAAAATAAAAAAGACTCTTGTGTTCCTTTTCCTGTTCATACTAACTTCCCAAGGATTTGGGTGTGCCCAGTACAATATATAGAGAGTACATCATGAGAAACGCTGGGATGGAGGAAGCACAAGCTGGAATCAAGATTTCCAGGAGAAATGTCAATAACCTCAGAT
The DNA here is from genome assembly GCF_000754665.1 of Bison bison bison. Taxonomy (NCBI): domain Eukaryota; kingdom Metazoa; phylum Chordata; class Mammalia; order Artiodactyla; family Bovidae; genus Bison; species Bison bison. The sequence goes on from NW_011495019.1 coordinate 154,589, forward strand.
ATGCAGATGAGACCACCCTTATGGCAGAAAGTAAAGAAGAACTAAAGAGCCTCTTGATGAAAGTGAAAGTGGAGAGTGAAAAAGTTACCTTAAAGCTCAACATTTAGAAAACTAAGATCATGGCATCTGGTCCCATCACTTCATGGGAAATAGATGGGGAAACAGTGGAAACAATGGCTGACTTTACTTTTCTGGGCTTCAAAATCACTGCAGATGGTGATTGCAGCCATAAAATTAAAAGATGCTTACTCCTTGGAAGGAAAGTTATGACCAACCTAGATGGCATATTCAAAAACAGAGACATTACTTTGCCAACAAAGGTCCATCTAGTCAAGGTTATGGTTTTTCCAGTGGTCATGTATGGATGTGAGAGTTGGACTATAAAGAAAGCTGAGCACCGAAGAATTGATGCTTTTGAACTGTAGTTTTGGAAAAGACACTTGAGAGTCCCTTGACTGCAAGGAGATCCAACCAGTCCATCCTAAAGGAGATCAGTCCTGGGTGTTCATTGGAAGGACTGATGTTGAAGCTGAAACTCCAAAACTTTGGCCACCTGATGTGAAGAGCTGACTCTAATTAGAAAAGACCCTGATGCTGGGAAAGATTGAGGGCAGGAGGAGAAGGGGACGACAGAGGATGAGATGACTGGATGGCATCACCAACTCGATGGACATGGGTTTGGGTGGACTCTGAGAGTTGGTGATGGACAGGGAGGCCTGGCGTGCTGCGGTTCATGGGGTCACAAAGAGTTGGACACGACTGAGAGACTGAACTGAACTGAGTACAGTATAGAACCTTCCAATTGAAAGTCAGATAATCTGAAATAATAGCAGATAACCTATAATAATATCAGACATCGAAACTTTACCGCGTATCAGACACTACGCTAAGAGGTTCACAGGTATTATCTCATCAAATCCTAGCAATCCCATAATATAGGTGTTACTAACACACTCATTCAATAGATGAGTAAACAAGCTCCAAGTCATGCCTTTGTCCAACTCCACACAGGTATAAAGTGGAGGAGCTGGAATTCAGACCCAGGGACTCGTACTTACTGCCCAGGTTCTTAACACAACCTAACTTTTATCCTCTACCCATCCTTTATCCTATTTATCCCCATTCCCATGGCAACCCTATGGGGATGCATTGCTCTGTCTTCTACAAATAAGAAAAGTGAGTCTCCAAGACATTACTTGAATGACCCAAAATGACCAGCTGGTAAGTGCTAGAGGGCAAATGGGAACAGAGCACTCGCCCTGAGTCTTACTCTTGCCACTGTGCCATGCTACGTGGGCATGCATGTAGGAAGGAGGCCCTGAGAGGCTCCTCTGCCAGGAAGCCAATCAGTGCTGACCCTACTTAGCTGACCCACTGGAATTTGCTAATTCCTGCTAATTCTGGAATTTGCATTGTCAGTAATAGCCCAAGGAGGGGCATCCTTAGTGGCCTTGCTCTTTTGGGGGTCCCTGTGACAGCCAGGAATGTTGGAAGAGCTGTGTCATGACCAGAGGTTGACAAACACCACAGCTCAATCTCCTCCTCAGCTGGTTGTCCTGGGATTCACGGTGGCCGGTGATGGGGTACAGAAGGGGAGACTTCAAGCCCCGCGGCTCCCCTTTCTGACCCTCAGTCCCTACAGAAGCAGAAGACAAATCAGATCACAGCCGTGCCTTCTGGGAAAATAAACCCTGCACGCTGCTCTGAGCAGTTCTGGAAGCCTGACCCTCTGGGCCACCTTTAACAGGTGTGCAGAGTGCCAATAATCAAACCAGTCAATCTGAAAGGAAATCAACCCTGAATATCCATTGGAAGGACTGATATTGAAGCTGAAGCTCCAATACTTTGACCACCTGATGCGAAGAGCCAACTCATTGGAAAAGGCCCTGATGCTGGGAAAGATTGAAGGCAGGAGGAGAAGGGGGTGACAGAGGATGAGATGGTTGGATGGCATCATTGATTCAATGGAAGTAAGTTTGAGCAACCTCCAGGAGATAGTGAAGGACAGGGAAGCCTGGCATGCTGCAGTCCATGAGGTCACATAAAGTCAGACATGACTGAGCGACTGAACAAGTGTGCAGATCCCCCATGAACATGGCAGCACCAACCTCCTCTTAAATCCCACAGCAGACCACGTCCTGACCATACTCAGTTCTGAGGTGCAGGGGAGAGCATCACGTCCTGCAGGGATGCAGTATCATTGGGCTGCCTTCAGGAGTTAAAAGGAAGCTCAGAAGATCGCGTCACATCAACACTCCCACTTCGTTAAGTCCTCAAACCCCCTTCACTACAACAAGTTAAAAGGGGCCCCCAAACAAGAAAGGCTCCCGGTGAGACCCCTGCCTCCCTCTCCCCTGGCCCAGTACTCACCACCTCATGACAGCCACGGGGCAACTAAGCCCGTGTGCAACAACTAGTGAAGCCCGTGCACTCAAGAGCCCATGCTCCACAACAGGAGAAGCCGCTGCAATAAGAAGACCATGCACCACAACTGGAGAATAGCTCCCTGACTGCCACAACCAGAGAAAAGCCCACGTGGCAGTGCAGACCCAGCACAGCCAAAAATCAATCAGTGAATCAATTTAAAAACTTTACTCACCAATTTTTTAAAAATAAAAATAAATAGCAATTTAAATCCTTACTTGAAGTGTCTCATGAAACTTTTACAAAAGAGGGATTTGTGCATATGTGTGTGCTAAGTCAGGCTTCCCAGGTGGCACCTATGGTTAAGAACCCTCTTGCCAATGCAGGAGACATAAGAGAAGTGAGTTCGATCCTTGGGTTGGGAAGATCCCCTGGAGGAAGGGCAAGGTAACCCACTCCAGTATTCTTGCCTGCAGAATTCCACAGACAGAGGAGCCTGGCGGGCTACGGTCCATGTGGTCACTAAGAGTCAGGCACGACTGAGTGACTAACACACTGAGCGACTAACCACGCTTTTGGCCTGACCCTCCCACCTTGTGCCTCAATTCTCCAACTAGAGTTTTGCTTCGTTTCCAAGAGACTCCTACCTGCATTCCACTTATGGTAACTATACTCCTTCATTGTCCCACACAAATGAATGCTTTGTCGGGGGGAGCCCTGCTTACCAACCCAGCTCTCTAGGGCTTTTTAAACTTCAGTGTGCATGTGAATCACTTAGAGAATCTTGCTTAAATGTAGATGCAGATCCAGTAGGTCTAGAATGAGGCCCAGAAGCCTGTATTTGCAACAAGATCCCGAGTGATGCTTATAGCCCCGAACTGCATTATAGGGTCTAGAACAGGGATCCACAAACTAGGGCACATGGGCCAAACACAGCCCACTCCCTGTTTTGGTTACATAAAGTTTTATTAGAGCCCCATCTCACTCATTTATTTACACCCTGGCTATGGCTGTTTTGCAACAGTTGCAGAGACGAGTGGTTGCAATAGAGACCACATGGCCAGCAAAGCCAAAAATATTCACTATCTGGTCCTTGAGCAGAAAAGTTTGCAGACCCCTGGGCTAGAATGATCACTGGTTCTCAAACTTAGCTGTATATTGGAATCAGCTTTGAAGTTTTAAGAGTTACTGATCCTAGACTTCCCTGGTGGTCCAGTGGTTAAGAATCTGCCTGCCAATGCAGGGGTATGGGTTCGATCCTGGCCTGGGAAGATTCCACATGCCATGGGGCAAGCAAGCCCATGCACCACTACTACTGAAGCCTGCACACCCTGAAGCCTGTGCTTTGCAACAAGATAAGCCACTGCAATGAGAAGCCTACGTACTGCAACTAGAGAATAGCCCCCACTTGCCACTACTAGAGAAAGCCCACACGTAGCAATGAAGACCCAGTTCAATTCAGTTGCTCAGTCATGTCTGACTCTTTGCAACTCCATGGACTGAAGCACGCCAGACCTCCCTGTCCATCACCAACTCCCAGAACTTGTTCAAACTCATGTCCATCAAGTTGGTGATGCCATCCAACCATCTCATCCTCTGTCATCTGCTTCTCCTCCTGCCTTCAATCTTTCCCAGATTTGGGGTCTTTTCTAATAAGTTAGTTCTTTGCATCAGGTGGCCAAAGTATTGGAGCTTCAACTTCAGCATCAGTCCTTCCAAAGACTATTCAGGACTGATTTCCTTTAGGATGAACTGGTTTGATCTTCTTGCAGTCCAAGAGTCTTCTCCAACACCACAGTTCAAAAGCATCAATTCTTTGGTGCTCAGCTTTCTTTATAGTCCAACTCTCACATACATATATGACTACTGGAAAAATCATAGCCTTGACTAGATGGACCTTTGTTGGCAAATGATGTCTCTGCTTCTCAATATTCTGTCTAGGTTTGTCATAGCTTTTCTTCCAAGGAGCAAGCATCTTTTAATTTCATGGCTGCAGTCACCATCTGCAGTGATTTTGAAGCCCAAGAAAATAAAGTCTCTCACTATTTCCATTGTTTCCCCATCTATTTGCCATGAAGTGATGGGATCAGATGCCATGATCTTAGTTTTCTGAATGTTGAGTTTTAAAGCCAATTTTTTCACTCTCCTCTTTTACTTTCAAGAGGCTCTTTAGTTCTTCTTTGATTTCTGCCATAAGGGTGGGGTCACCTGCGTATCTGAGTTTATTGATATTTCTCCCAGCATTCTTGATTCCAGCTTGTGCTTCATCCAACTCAGCATTTCACACGATGTGTTCTGCATATGAGCTAAATAGGAAGGGTGACAATATACAGCCTTGACATACTCCTTTCTGTATTTGAAACCAATCTGTTGTTCCATGTCCATTTCTAACTGTTGCTTCTTGATCTGCATTCAGATTTCTCAGGAGGCAGGTCAGGTAGTCTGGTATTCCCATCTCTTGAAGAATTCTCCACAGTTTGTTGTGATCCACACAGTCAGAGGCTTTGCTGTAATCAATAAAGCAGAAATAGATGTTCTTCTGGAACTCTCTTGCTTTTTCAACGATTTCTTTCTTTTTCAGTGCCAACAGTTGCTGGCAATTTGATCTCTGGTTCCTCTGCCTTTCCTAAATCCAGCTTGAACATCTGGAAGTTCACAGTTCATGTACTGTTGAAGCCTGGTTTGGAAAATTTTGAGCATTACTTTGCTAGCCTTGTGAGATGAGTGCAATTGTGTGGTAGTTTAAACATTCTTTGGCATTGTCTTTCTTTGGGATTGGAATGCAAACTGACCTTTTCCAGTCCTGTGGCCACTGCTGAGTTTTCCAAATTTGCTGGCATACTGAGTGCAGCACTTTCACAGCATCATCTTTTCGGATTCGAAATAGCTCAACTGGAATTCCATCACCTCCACTAGCTTTGTTCGTAGTGATGCTTCCTAAGGCCCATTTGATTTCACATTCCAGGATGTCTGGCTCTAGGTGAGTGATCACACTATCGTGGTTATCTGGGTCGTGAAGCTCTTTTTCGTACAGTTCTTCTGTGTATTCTTGCCACCTCTTCTTAATATCTTCTGCTTCTGTTAGGTTGATACTATTTCTGTCCTTTATTGTGCCCAGGGCAGCCATAAATAAATAAATAAATAAATTTTTAATAAAAGGAATGAGGGAATGCTAGTGTACGTAAAAAGAGACAGGAAGCAGTGATTACTAATTTGCAAGGAATAAAACAGTCCACAATTTAAAAAAATACATTAAAAAATAAATAAGAACTGATCCTACTCCTAGAGATTCTGTTACGGGGTTCAGCCTAGGCCTTCAGTTTTTTTATACACTTCCCAGATGATTCTACTGTGCAGAATCATAGGGAATTGAGAAATGTAGTCTCCTGGACAACTTCCCCGCCCAGCCCTGCAGCTGGGCCACTCCTCACATTGTGACATCCTTCACTTTAGCTGGACTCTGCTTCCAGAAGAATTAGGCTTCAGCTTTTTATCAGCTGTTTTAAACAAGACAGCCAGCTGGGTCCTGAAATGTGCCCTCTACCCAGGGCAGGATTTTGGAGGAGTTTCTGATCCTTTGGATATATCAGGCTTCACATGCTCATTTGCAATAATATAGAGATTCCCACCTCATAGCTCAGTTGGTAAAGAATCTGCCTGCAAAGCAGGAGACCCTGCAATGCAGAGTTTCATTCCTGGGTGGGGAAGATCCCCTGGAGAAGGAAATGGCAACCCACTCCAGTATTCTTGCCTGGAGAATCCCATGGACAGAGGAGCCTGGTGGGCTAAAGTCGACAGGGTCGCAAAGAGTCGGACACAACTTAGCGACTAAACCTCCACCACCCCTTCCCAGCTAAACTTCATTCAGTTTGCAAAACTGTGCATCCTGCCCCCACCCCTCTGAAAGAGGCACTACTGCCTAGATTGCCATGGCATGAAGCCACACAACCAAATGTGTTCCTGAAAACATGTGAATTGCCCTTCCTGGAAATAAAGAAAAGAGAATTACTGGTAAAAGGAAGTGAATTTTCAGGCCTCACTGTCCAAATGCATGTATAGAAGCCCTTGACACTGGGCTCCAATTAAAGTCCCTAGGAGTCCCCTGGTTAAAACACTTGCATAGTCCTTTAGAATCCACCAGCTTCAGAAGGAGAAATGTTTAAAAAAAAAAAAAATCAAATGGGCTCTGAAGCTCACAGAGGTTATCGTCAAATTTTATATCACAGATAATGACAGACCCAGATTTTGACACCTACTGACTTGTCACATTGTGATGCACAGTCTTCTCACGCACGTGCACTTTTTTGTTTCCTTTGAGTTAGCTGGGACCATGTTCCCAAAGGCCCCAGCTCTGAGCACCGGATGCCTGTTATCTTCAGATCCATTATAGGACAATACGCTGCTAACTACAGACATCAGCTAGAGGGAGAGAAGGCTCCTTCTGGCTCCTACGAGGCCGAGGGAAGAGGCCTGATGTGCAGGTCCAGTGTGTGGAAAGGTCACATGCATCCCCCGCTGGCATGCAGTATTGCTCTAACAGACACCGACCACAGCCTGCCTAGGGGTCACTCCTCCCTTCTCCCTTGTTAATAAAACGTCAGTTTTATTCAGGTGACAAAGTGCCCAGCCTGGCAGATAAACCATGATTGATTGCTCCAAACTATTGTGCAATCTTCAATTTCTTTGCCAGGTATTAAGTCCAAAAATGGGCATTCGATCCAGTTCTGGAAATAAAAGAGAGAAAAAAAAAAAAAGGTGCTCAGAAAAGACAACCAAGTGCTTCTGGGAAAGCTATTTCTCTCCAGACTTCCCTGATGGTCCAGTGGCTAAGACTCCATGCTCCCAATGCAGGGGGTCCAGGATTCCATCCCTGATCAGGGAACTAGATCTCACATGCCACAACTAAGAATTCTTATGTTGCAGCTAAAGACTCTGAAAATCCTGCAAGTCTCAACTAAGACCCAGCATGGCTAAATAAATAAGTAAATATCAAAAACAATAATAATAATAGCAAGAGAGAGATTCCCTGCATACAACAGAAGACAGCATCCTTCACAACCCAGTCACAGAAGTCTGCTCCTTTACCATATTCCATCAGCAGAAGCAAGTCACAGGTCCTGCCCACGTGCATAGAAGGATTTAGATGCAGGCATGACTCCCAGCGGGTGGGCGCTACTAGAGCCACCCTTCAACTCGCCCACCACTACCTCCGTATTGATACATCTACTGATACAATTCTGATGAAAATCCTCTCTGGCCACCTCGCTCCTGAGTCAAACAACCCAACTCCTGCAAAAGATGTTTAAGGTACTTGGAAGATTCTGAATATAAACTATAAACTGGATGATAGGAAGAAAACAGTGTTAATCTTATTAGGTGTGCTAATGGAATTGTGATTCTATATAAAAAACAAGAAAACGTCAGTTTTCAATACAATCCCAAAGAAAGGCAATGCCAAAGAATGTTCAAACTACCACACAACTGCACTCATCTCACATACTAACAAAGTAATCCTCAAAATTCTCCAAGCCAGGCTTCAACAGAATGTGAACCATGAACTTCCAGATGTTCAAGCTGGATTTAGAAAAGGAAGAGGAACCAGAGATCAAATTGCCAACATCCATTGGATCATGGGAAAAACAAGGGAGTTCCAGAAAAACATCTATTCTGCTTTATCGACTATGCCAAAGCCCTTGACTGTGTGGATCACAACAAACTGTGGAAAATTCTTCAAGTGATGGGAATACTAAACCAGCTGACCTGTCTCCTAAGAAATGTGTATACAGGTCAAGAAGCAACAGTTAGAAATGGACATGGAACAACAGACTGGTTCCAAATCGGGAAAGGAGTACGTCAAGGCTGTATATTGTCACCCTGCTTATTTAACTTATATGAAGAGTACATCATGAGAAATGCTGGGATGGAGGAAGCACAAACTGGAATCAAGATTGCCAGGAGAAATATAAGTAACCTCAGATAGGCAGATGACCCCACCCTTATGGCAGAAAGCAAAGAAGAACTATAGAGCCTCTTGATGAAAGTGAAAGAGAGTGGAAAAGTTGGCTTTAAAACTGAACATTCAGAAAACTAAGATCATAGCATCTGATCCCGTCACTTCATGGGAAATAGATGGGGAAACAGTGGAAATAGTGACGGACTTTATTTTGGGGGGCTCCAAAATCACTGCAGATAGTGACTGCAGCCATAAAATTAAAAGATGCTTGCTCCTTGGAAGAAAAATTATGACCAACTTAGATAGCATATTAAGAAGCAGAGACATTACTTTGCCAGCAAAGGTCTGTCTAGTCAAAGCTACAGTTTTTCTAGTAGTCATGTATGGATGTGAGAGTTGGACTGTAAAGAAAGTTGAGCACTGAAGAATTGATGCTTTCAAACTGTGGGGTTGGAGGAGACTCTTGAGAGTCCCTTGGACTGCAAGGAGATCCAACCAGTCCATCCTAAAGGAAATCAGTCCTGAATATTCATTGGAAGGACTGATGCTGAAGCTGAAACTCCAATACTTTGATTACCTGATGCAAAGAACTGATTCATTGGAAAAGATCCTGATTCTGGGAAAGACTGAAGGCAGGAGTAGAAGGGGCTGACAGAGGATGAGATGGTTGGATGGCATCACCAACTCAATGGACATGAGTTTAAGTGAACTCCGGGAGTTGGTGATGGACAGCGAGGCCTGGTGTGCTGCAGTTCATGGGGTCACAAAGAGTTGGACATAACTGAGCAACTGAAATGAACTGAACTGAACTGATAAGAAAATGACTTCTTTTTTTTCCTTTGGCCTCAACACATGACTTGCAGGATCCTAATTCCCCAACCAGGGCCCAGGAATGAAATTGTGGAGTCCTAATGACTAGACTGTCAGAGAATTCCTGAAAATGACCAGTTTTTAGTAACACTTAATAAAGTATGTTGGGATGAAATGCCATAGCATCTGAGGTTTGCTTTCAGGTATTTCAGCAGGGAAAAAGGAAAAAATACGGATAAAGCAAATGCAGCACAAACAAGGTAATTATGATGAATATATGAGAAGTCATTGTACTGTATCTCAACTTTTTGTATGTTCAAGTTTGATATTTCTTTTTTTTTTTTTTTTGGCCTTGTGGCATATGGCATCCCAGTTCCCCAAACAGTGATCCAACCCTTGCCCCTTGCAGCAGAAGCACAGACTCTTAACCACTGGACCACCAGGGAAGTCCCCTGTTCAAACTTTTTATAATTATTTTCTTAAACCTGGCTACCCTTTTATGATCTCCATAAAGCCAAGAACTCCACATTAAACATACAAGATTCAGTAAAACTGTGTTGAAAATACAAGCAGCTCTGAGCTGAGGGGCTTTTCTCCAAAGGTCTGCCCCGGCTTCCCTCTCCATCCTTTCCTACTTGTGTGCTCTAAGTCTGCCATCCTCAAGCATGCCTAGTTCCCCAAATAGACCACACTCGTTCACGCCCCACCTCAACAAGCTTTTGCATTTCCTGCACATTTACCTGGGAGTTTGTCCAACACCTTCCTCGAAGCCATCCATCTGGTCTACCTCCAAACTTCAGCTCAAGTGTCAGATCTCCAGTGAGGACTACCCTGACCCCATTTGCTTTGTAGAATGTACCCTCCCACTCTAGAGCTCCCAGTGAGTCTTCTGCACCATACTGACTATTCTAGTATGTATCACAGTGTATCAGAATTGTCTCCCTATCTGATTTCCCCACCAGGCTAACAGCTTCTGGAGAAAATAAGATTTCTCATTCATCTCTGTATCCAGTGATTAACACAGGGTTTGGCACACAGTCAGTGTTAAATAAATGTTTATTGAATAAATAAATGAGTGAAAAAAATCTCTACATACAATTTTAATCTGTTGATCAGAAAGAGATGAGCCCTGGGAAAGAGTCAGCTCACTAAGTGATTTCTGCAACCCAGCCTTGCCCTCCCCCCACCATCTGAGTCTCCCTTGGTCTAAATACAGGACCATTGCAAATCCCAATAAAGGAAAGACTCCAGGACGCTGATATTAAGATAAAGCACCAAGTGTCATTCCTTCATATAACTCAGAAATAGCACCAAAAACCATTCTTCAAGAGGAACTGCAGAAATTGTCTTAGAATTGATCTTGGAAAGTACAGCTTCATTGGCAGCTACCATTCTATGCAGGAAAGGGCTCAGAATAATAGAGCTATGGGATAGGAAGGAGGATTTAGGCTCGATATCATAAAGAAGAATGTTCAAACTACCACACAATTGCACTCATCTCACACGCTAGTAAAGTAATGCTCAAAATTCTCCAAGCCAGGCTTCAGCAATATGGGCACCGTGAACTTCCTGATGTTCAAGCTGGTTTTACAAAAGGCAGAGGAACCAGAGATCAAATTGCCAACATCCACTGGATCTGGAAAAAGCAAGAGAGTTCCAGAAAAAACATCTATTTCTGCTTTATTGACTATGCCAAAGCCTTTGACTGTGTGGATCACAAGAAACTGTGGAAAATGATGAAAGAGATGGGAATAGCAGACCACCTGACCTGCCTCTTGAGAAATCTGTATGCAGGTCAGGAAGCAACAGTTAGAACTGGACATGGAACAACAGACTGGTTCCAAATAGGAAAATGAGTACGTCAAGGCTGTATATTATCACCCTGCTTATTTAGCTTATATGCAGAGTACATCATGAGAAACGCTGGACTGGAAGAAACACAAGCTGGAATCAAGATTGCCAGGAGAAATATCAATAACCTCAGATATGCAGATGACACCACCCTTAGGGCGGAACATGAAGAGGAACTAAAAAGCCTCTTGATGAAAGTGAAAGTGGAGAGTGAACAAGTTGGCTTAAAGCTCAACATTCAGAAAACGAAGATCATGGCATCTGGTCCCATCACTTCATGGGAAATAGATGGGGAAACAGTGGAAACACTGTCAGACTTTATTTTTTTGGGCTCCAAAATCACTGCAGATGGTAACTGCAGCAATGAAATTAAAAGACGCTTACTCCTTGGAAGGAAAGTTATGACCAACCTAGATAGCATATTCAAAACAGAGACATTACTTTTCCAACAAAGGTTCATCTAGTCAAGGCTATGGTTTTTCCTGTGGTCATGTATGGGTGTGAGAGTTGGACTGTGAAGAAGGCTGAGAGCCAAAGAATTGATGCTTTTGAACTGTGGTGTTGGAGATGT
>NW_011495019.1:166237-180458 GCF_000754665.1 Bison bison bison
TCCAACTAGTCCATTCTGAAGGAGATCAGCCCTGGGATTTCTTTGGAAGGACTGATGCTGAAGCTGAAACTCCAGTACTTTGGCCACCTCATGCGAAGAGTTGACTCATTGGAAAAGACTCTGATGCTGGGAGGGATTGAAGGCAGGAGGAGAAGGGGATGACAGAGCATGAGATGGTTGGATGACATCACCAACTCAATGAACATAAGTTTGAGCAAACTCTGGGAGATAGTGAAGGACAGGGAAGCCTGGTGTGCTGCAGTCTATGGAGTCACAAAGAGTCAGACACGACTTAGCAATTGAACACAACAACAACAATTGGGAAGAACTTTCTTGAGGGGAGTTCCCCATTTTCTAAAGAAGTTCCCCATTTATCCAAAAGCCAACGATTACTCACCAGGCACCTACAGCTCCAGGTGTTGCATTACTCTCAGGAACACTATAGAAAGTTAACTACCCTTGGAAATGATATGCTGGATAAGCCAAGGCAAAGTCTGGGTGATTCCAAGAATACTGCAGAGAGGGTCTAGATTGAAAGAACCCTTTCCAATTGGACCAGATAATCTCTAAAATTCCTTCCAAACAGCAGATCTGTTTTTCTTGTCCGATGCTCCTTTCCCCATTACAAATTTCACGTAGGACTAGAGGCTTCCAGGGATCATCTAGGGAGACTGGAAAAGGAACTATATGTCTTCTATCAAAGAATGCAAACTTGAGACTTCCCTGTTTGTCCTGTGGTTAAGACTATGTGCTTCCAACACAAGAGGTGCAGGTTTGATCCCTAGTCAGGGAACTAAGACCCCACATGCAGCACAGCCAAAACAATTTTTTAAATTAAATTTAAAAAAAAAGAATATAAACTTTATCATATCTCAACAAAGGGAGATGGAGGGAGGGAAGTGCAACAAAGTGAAAGAAGGAAAGAAGGGAGAACTTTGGAAACAAGAACCCAGACAGGCAGTCTGAACAGCAGATCCACAGGGCAAGGGCAGAAGAGGCCAGAAATTAAGGTCAGTCAACCAGGTGAGCGACAACAGTGGGAATGGTGGACACAGACCTGGAAAGAGCTGGGGAAAGCAATGCAAATTTGAGAAAGCAAGAGCCACGAGCCTTTGGTCTGCCATTATATTCAGAAATTGGCACATAAGAGAGACTCAATGCAAAACTGAATAAATAAATAGTAATGGAAGTGGATGGCAGGGGACAAAAGTAACAGGGTCATTATAGCAGAGAGGATTGGGCTGAGGGGAGCTTTATGTATATGAAAGACAGGGAGAGTATAAGAAATAAGAAGAAGGGAGCTTTAAGAAGTTTTGCTGCGCCTTTTGACGCCAGTTTCTTTTGTTATTTTCTCAAGAGGATTGCAATAAAAAATTAAATTGCCTGTTCAATTACTTTTGGATTCTGGACAGATCATTCTTTGCATGGGATTCCCGTTGAGAACAGAGAAAAAGTGGCCTACAATTTATATGAGTGACGATGTTTTTAACCTCATAGGAGGCCATAGCATTAGTCAATGGGCAATGATATCTTTGAGATGCCAGTCTTATGCAAAATGAGAATGCCGTAGAATTAGCTCGACACACTGCAAACTTAAAAGTCATCCCTGAGATTCATTGATCCCCAGGCAGCTTGTTGTCTGGTCTTGTTAGATTGTCCAAATTTCCTTTTTGTGTTTTATTCATGACCTAGCTAAGGAAGGACATACTTACTGACAGGCAGTAAGACAGGATGTACAGAGTGGACAGAACACCAGCGAGATTTGTTGTGTGTGGTTTTGATCAGCAGTGACATGTACAGTCTCTTGTGATACAGAAAGCCCCAAGAATTCATGTAGCACACATCATCCAAAGCATCAGGAGACGAAGTCTTGGATGGATTTGCAGCAGAAGTTAGATTTTTTTTTAATATTTACTTATTTATTTGACTGTTCTGTGTCTTAGTTGAAGCATGTGGGATCTTCAATCTTCTTCAAAAATCTGCAGCATGCAGGATATTTAGCTGCAGCGTGTGAGATCTAGTTCCCTGACCAGGGATCAAACCCAGACCCCCTGCATTGGGAACACAGAATCCTAGCCACTGGACCACCTGGGAAATCCCACAACAGAAGTTAGACTTGCTGCAGACACCAGGCTCGGACTCCACAGTGGGTCCATGGGCCACTGGGTTGGGTGACCTTGGCACCAGTGGACGTGGAAAACACTCTTGCCCCTGCACGGTTCTCCTTCCGCTGAGAGCCGTATCTCTACCATTCCAACTAAGAAACCACAGCCTTCAACATTTTCTGCCACTTCAACACACAAAATATTACCTGAATTAATTCATACAAAAGTCCCAAGAGTTAGCCATAATTGACCTAAGCCCACACCTCTAGTAAATGGAGAAACATGGTTCTTAGACCCAGTTTTCCAGCGCCTCTGTTATGGACTGAATGTTTGTGTTCTCCAAAACTTGTATGTTGAAGCCCTAATGACTGTATGACTGTATTCAGAGATGGGGCCTTGAGGGAAGTAATTAAGGTTAAATTAGGTCATAAGGGTGAAGCCCTAATCCTACAGGAGTGGTATCCTTTATAAGAAGAGGAAGAGACATCAACGAGAAAGACCTCACTGATGTCTCTTCCTCTGTCTCCCCACCTGCTCAGAGAAAAGGTCATAGGAGGATACAGCAAGAAGGGAGCCACCTGCAAGCCAGGAAGAGAGTGCTCATTAAGAAACAAAATCAGCCAGAACCTTGATCATTGACTTCTAGCTTCCAGACCTGTGAGAAAATAATTGTTGTTCAAGTCACCAGTCTGTGGTCCATTGTTATGACATCCTGAGCAGACTAAGACAGACAGCAGCACCTTCCTAAAGTGCCCCACCACCTACCCTTCACTCTGAACTTTGTTCATCCTGATTCCCTGCTCTTAGGTCCCTTTCCTGGCTTAGATGCACTAGAACCACTCAAATCTCCCAACAAGCATCACCCACTCCATCAAACCATTTTGAACCCTTCTGACGCTGGTCCTACCCAGACATCAGCAATCCTGACAGCAGCAAAAGACGTTTATTGAGCACTAAGTGTCACCAGGCAGTCTGCCATGTATGTGTCATTTAAACCTCCCATCCACTATTTCTATCCACTTTATCAAATAGGCACTATTTCTATCCACTTTACAGATGAGGAAACTGAGGGTAAGTATCTTGCCCAAGTAAACGGCAGGACTCAGATTCGAATCCTAGCAGTCTGATGCCAGAGCCTGTGACCTTGCCGAATCTCATAGCACATGAATATCTGATCACCTGACCTGTTTATTATTTCATCTCCTCCCACCAGATTGTAAGCTCTGCAGGGGCTGGACCTGGTCGATCCATCTCTGAATCTCTGTGCCTCCAATGCCCAGCATAATGCCTAGGGTATTTTGGGCCTCCCAGAGGCTTGGGGAATGAATGATCAAATGAACGAATGAATGCCTCAACCTCACGCTGGTAGCCACCTGTCACAGTGATCAGAAGATGTGCAGTCCCTCTGACTGCGGTTATTAACAAAGAACCTCAGTGTGTGATAATGAAAGTTACAGCGTGTGCCCGTCTGTCCACACAGCCTCCCTCTGTCTCCATGCAGGCACGTCTGAGTGAACAGATAACTCACAGTGAGATTTACTTAAAAGGCATTTAACTCAGCTCGCACGTCTCCAGACCAAGCCTATTACTTGCCGTAATCTATTCCATGAATTACCATTTTGATTTCCAGTGCAGAGAGACGGTGGTGGGTTGGTAGGGTTTTCGCCCCTCCTCTCATCAGTTGAGTTACTGTCTGCTTTTGTGGAATAAATCGCTGTAAATTGAGTTACCAGCACTCCAAAATGGGGAAATATATTCTCGATGCTATATGGGCAGCTGACAACATTATGGAAATACACAAAGTGTATGTCCAAGTTTACGGGGAAGGTGATGAGTTGTGACGGATGTTGGGAGAAGGGTGGGGGTGGGGGTGGCCTCAGGCTCATGACAGGCTTTTCCTCCAGTGGGTTCAGTCTCTAGTGAGGGGTTTTGGAAGTAAAATGCCAGGGAGGGCTGAGGTATGAGGATAAACAAGGGGGCTGATCGCTGGACAAACAACTTGGGAAATAAAGTAAAACCATCCAAGTAGGGATGGTACTGGGGACACTGTTGGTGCCCTACTCCGGGTCAGGAAGATCCCCTGGAAAAGGGAATGGTTACCCACTCCAGGATTCCTGCCTGGGAAATACCATAGACAAGAGGAGCCTGGCAGGCTGCAGTCCACAGGGTCACAAAGAGTCGGGCATGACTGAAGCCACTAACACTAACACGGAGATAGCTCTTACCCGACCTGTGTGCCCACCTCTCAGTTGCGAGATGCCTTGATTATAAAGGCTACAAGTGCAAACTCTCTTTGGAAGCCCACCCTTGGGCTACTGGAGTAGTTTTGCCGCTCTGCAGCGTCCCACCCCGGACCGGAGGCTGCTCTCTGGTGTGACGCTATGAAAGACCAGCGTCTTGCTCTGAGTGGGGAAGTGCTCTGAGGTTTCATATCCACTCCAGAGCTTCCCACGGAACCTGACTGATGCTGGGGTTTCTCCCGACGTCTCTCACCCACACTTTGTCTTCCTCCCCTTCCCTGTCCACTTTTCCCCTACTAGCTTACAGGTTTCTCCAGGGAGCATCTCCTTAATAAACCATGTGGATACAAAGGCTGATCTCAATGTCTGCCTCTGGAAAAGGACACAGGGTTTGCAGTCAGGAGCCTTCTACCAACCATGAGGGTCTGCAGCAGTGGATCATGGGAAAGCCAGGAGCTGATGGGGCAGCAATGTCCAGGGGAACAGAATAGGAGTGGAGGGCAGCAGGGGGATCCCCGGAAAATCTATCCAACGTCTGGCAGAGGGTCAGCTCCATCAGCCAGTCCAAAGGTCAGGAAGGCATGTGATGACACTACCAGGCAAATAGACCTTCCCTGAATCCCCTTTCCTTCTTCCCTCCACATTCCCCTACCCAATGCTCCACAGCCCCAGAGGAGCCAGAAATAACAGTTATCCATAAGAAGAAAAGAGAAGGACCATCCCCTTCCCAAAGCCAGAGCCCTGTCTGCAATCCAGCTGGATGGCGGAGGGAGAGGGAGGTGACTTACCTTGGAAACCCATTGAAGTACTAATATTGAATAGATCTAGACTGGATGTATGTAAGTGAATGCATGCTCAGTTGTGCCCAACTCTTTGCAACCCCATGGACTTTAGCCTGCCAGGCTTCTCTGTCCATGGGATTCTCCAGAATACTGGAGTGGGTTGCCATTTCCTATTCCAGGGGATCTTCTCAACCCAGGGATCAAACCCAGGTCTCCTGTAGCTCCTGCACTGGCAGGCAGATTCGTTACCACTGAGCCACCTGGGAAGCTCAGACTGTACATTCCAATTTCTGAACCAAGGCTCTATTTTGTACTTAAAGTGACCATAGGGGTTTCCCTTTCCTCAGCTGACCTGCAGAGCCATAAGGGACCACCAGAGTTTTCCTCCAGGGAAGAGAAGGGACAAAGCCAAATTTAGAGGGCTAGGGAGAGACAATAATAAAGTGACTTTTACGATTACACCTCACAAGTCCTGAATGTTTGAACTGGGGTCCTGAATCGATCCAGGGTCTCCTGCATTGCAGGTGGATTCTTTACCAACTGAACTATCAGGGAAGCTCATTTGACACACCAGGACACATCTAATAGACTTTTGCCATAAGTATTACTGTTGCATTTGTACTTTAATTGATTTGCTGGATATAATGGTTTCTTATGCCCCTAAGACAGACATACTGTCAACGGGAACACTCTGGTGAGAATGGAGACAGAAAGATCAATTCAGAGGCTGCTAGGCTGAGGCATGACATAGCAGATGCCAAGATTGGCTACCTGAAGCCATATGCATCCCTCTTTCCCCTGCTTCCCTCTCCTATAGAGCCTGGAAAGTGAAACACAGCAACCAGGGGGAGTCACGTGACACAGTTCTGGCCAATGAGACATAGATGGAAGAGAGGAACTCCCTTCCCAAATAAAAAGACAAAGGCTCTCAATTAGAAGTGATAGCCCAGAATGTGGATGTGACGCTTGGAGAAGCAGCAGCTATATTGTGGTCATGAGAACCAATACCAACACTGAGGATGGCAGAAGAGAAAAAGCAGGAGCCAGGGTCCCTGGTGACATCCTTGGGCTTCTGTTCCGATCCTGAACTGCCTGTCCCAAACTTCCTTTTGCACATGAGAAACATACCCTTTACCTCTTAAAGCCACTGCAACAGAGTTTCCTGGTACTCAATCCTAGCCGATGTGAATGCTGAGGGTTTGACATAGAGAAGCTGTAGAGAGACAGAAAGGGAAAATGTGGGAGACGCTTAGGAGATATAATTGATAAGACTTGACACCTGATTGGACATGAGAGGAGGAGGGAATCAGGGATGAAAAGAGTGACTGTTTTCCCTAGATAAGGAATAGAGAAGTAGAAACAGATTTTAATGGACAGAGATAAACCATCATCATTTAACAAGCTGCTAAGAACTGAATCATGTCCCCCTAAAATTCCTATGTTGAACCAATGTGATGATGCTTGGAGCTGACGCCTTTAATTATCTCCTAAGTTATCTGTTTAGGAGATAGTTAAGTTTACATGAGGTCATGAGGGTAGAGCCTTCATGATTCGACTAGTGACCTTCTAAGAGGAAGAAGGCACACCAGTGCTCCCTTCCTGCCATATGAGGACCAAAGAGAAGGCAACTGTTTGCAAACCAGGAAGAGGTCTCTCACCAGGAGGCACAGGCTGAGGGTAGAGGTGGAAGAGGGCAGAAAGAGAGAAATAAAAAGTCAGATGGGAGGCAGCAGAGGGGCAAAAAGGAGAGAGAAGAGGGAGGGAATCGAGAATAAATCTCTGACTGGAAGGAAGAAGCCTCATATGAATTCTAGATCTCATCCTCCCACTTCTGAAGTTGAGAAACTGAGACCCAAAGAGGAGAAAGAGGAAAAGAGAAAATCTGTGGCACTGGTGGATGTCCGCCCCTCGTTTATTCACTCAACAAACATGTATAGACAGCTTACCGTGTGCTACAGACCAGGAATCAGGGTCAGATAGGGCAGAGTCCCCAAGGGCACAGCCTCGTCCCATGGAGAGAGACTTTCTGTGCTGCTCATGAGCATCAGTGTCCCAAAGCTCCCAGCCCTTAATTATTAAAGTACTTGCAAGAGTTGGAGTAAATTCACATTTGGAGGAGTCTGAAGCTTATTGAGAGAATCCTATCATGGAAAAATAATATAAAATTATGAATGCAAAACTGCGTACAAAAGTAGAAGGGGGTTGTGCAAGTGAGAGACCCAGAAGCTTAAGCGTTCCGGGCTTTAATAGCAATTGTACTCTGACCACACCTAAGCTGGAAAGCGGGTACCAATACTTCTAAATTGGGCCAGCAGTGCCCTCTAGTGGACATGTGGAGGAACGCCTTAGAGAGCCCCTAAGCTCCGACTCCGCTACCAACAAAGCCAGGCAGGCCAGTTTTCGCCGTTGGATTCGCAAAAGTTTCTCATCACCTTCACCTACTGACCCCAGAATTGTGTAATTATTACTAGAGGCTCAGAGATAAGCACCTAGATGTACAGTTTCCTGTAGTTGAGTCTGAGGCAAGTAACTTACACTTCTGAGTTTCAATCTCCTTTCCTGTAAATAATATGTATCTGAATATGATTAAATTAAATGTCTACTTCCAGGGTGGTTCTAAGATTAAATAACATGAGCTGGCGGGCCTAGAGCCTGTGCTCCACAAGAGAAGCCACCGCAATAAGTCCAAGCATCACAACCAGAGAGAAATCCCCACTCGCTGCAACTAGAGAAACCGTGCACGTAGCAATGAAGACTCAGCACAACCAAAAAAAAAGAACAAGGACAGGCTCTTCTATAATCACAGTTCAGTGATCAAAAACAGACAATCAACATAAATGCAATAAATGTTATCAACTCCACAAACCCTATTTCAGTTTTACCAACTCACCCAATCATGCATCCAGTTTCATCACTTCCTGTCAAATAGATGGGGGAAAAGTGGAAACTGTGACAAATTTTACTTTCTTGGGCTCCAAAATCACCACAGATGGTGACTGCAGCCACGAAATTAAAGGACTCCTTGGAAGAAAAGCTATGAAAAGTTTAGACAGCATATTAAAAAGCAGAGACAAAGGTGCGTACAGTTAAAGCTATGGTTTTTTTCAGTGGTCATGTAGAGATGTGAAAATTGGGACATAAAGAAGGCTGTGCATCAAAGAATTGATGCTTTCAAATTGTGGTGCTGGAGAAGACTCTTGAGAGTCCCTTGGACTGCAAGGAGATCCAACCAGTCAATAGTAAAAGAAATCAGTCCTGAATATTCATTGGAAGGACTGATGCTGAAGCTCCAATACTTTGGCTACCTCATGTGAAGAACTGACTCATTGGAAAAGACCCTGATGCTGGGAAAGATTGAAGGCAGGAGGAGAAGGGGACGACAGAGGATGAGATGGTTGGATGGCATCACCGACTCGGTGGACATGAGTTTGAGGCAGCTCCAGGAGCTGGTGATGGACAGGGAAGCCTGGCATGCTGCAGTCCATGGGGTTGCAAAGAGTCAGACACAACTTAGCAACTGAACAGCAATACAAAAGAAAATCCAGGATCATGCATGACATTCAATTGTTATGTCTTTTTGTGCCCATGAATTTGAGCCAGTTTCTCAATCTCGTGTACACACATACTTTACAACACTGGCATTTTTTTAAGACTTTTTTAGAGCTTTTTTATGCTTACAACAAAATTGAGAGGGAGGCACAGAGATTTCCCTGGCATTGACATTTTTAAGAGGACAGGCTAATATTGTAGAACATTTTTCATTTTGGATTTGTCTGATGTTTCCTCGTAATTAGATTTGGGTTGTGCATCTTTGGTAAAAATAACACGAGAGTGATGTTTTCTTCTCAGTGCCTTCTATTGAGAAGCACATGATGTCAAGTTGTCCGTTTGCTGGTGATGTTATCTTTGATGCCTGGCTAAAGTGGCCTTTGCCAGGTTGCCCCAGTAATGTTGCTGGGTTTTCCTTTGTAAATAATAAGTACCTTGTGGAGAGCTAATT
This sequence comes from Bison bison bison, assembly GCF_000754665.1. Taxonomy (NCBI): domain Eukaryota; kingdom Metazoa; phylum Chordata; class Mammalia; order Artiodactyla; family Bovidae; genus Bison; species Bison bison. The sequence continues at coordinate 175,365 of NW_011495019.1, forward strand.
TGAGATTGTGTAACATCCATCACCCCCCAACTTTGCCCACTATATCAGCATCCCTTGCCCACTCTCACCTCAGTTGTAACTATAATAGTTGCCAAAGAATGATTGTCTAATGCCATCTTTTTTTCTCTTGTTTATTTGGTTTTTCTCATAAGGCAGAGCTTTCTCTTCTAGCCCATTTTTTAATTTACGTACTTACCTTTATCAGTGGACTCAGTGATTCTTCCTTTATTACGGGGTTGTATTTGCTACTATGCTATGCTATGCTGTGCTTAGTCACTCAGTCATGTCCGACTCTTTGTGACTCCATGGACTGCAGCCCACCAGGCTCCCCCTCCATGGGGACTCTCTAGGCAAGACTACTGGAGTGGGTTGCCATGCCCTCCTCCAGCGAATCTGCTACTACTGTTGTTTATTTTCATCCTCAAATGGTGCCACCAATTTGGCTAGTAAGAAAGACTGGGAGGTGAGCGGGTTTGGGAGCTGATGAGAATAAAGTATATTTTTAAAGTCACAGGAAGACAGTGCTCAGCAAGCACCTGGGATTTAGAGCCAGAATGGAAAGTAATAAGATGTCATCCTTCCCATTTGCATTTTATTTATCTGTAGCCACAGGAATAAGGAAGAGAACTCTGATCCCTTCCCTCTGTAGTTTAAAGTCATTAAAACATGTCTTACAGACTGGGTAGCGCCAGCTGGAGCTTGGTTGCTGGAAAGGAAGATGCTGGGAGGAAGCTCACCTTCCAGTGAGGGGCTGGGAACTGAGGAGCATGAGGATGAAGCAATGACTAGACTCTGCACTGAGATCCTGTCCTCGAGGAGAGGTGATGGTCCAGCCAACTGGCACTGTGGGTGTGCCAGGGGGACAAGACAAGGCTGCCATCATCCTCTGGGAACTCATCACGGAAGAGCTGGGACCCTTGGGGACCCATGTGACTCCCCAGCTGAGCATAACACAGAGAGAAGGAGGAAGGCAAAGCAAGGGTCACAGGGAATGGGCAGTGAGGTGGGAGAACAGGAAGAGCTATTGGGGACCAGGAGTGGCAGGATGAAAGCCAAATCATGGGTATGTGACAGGACCTCAGCATTTAGGAGACCCGAGGGAAAACGATCACCCCCCTCTAAATAAATTGAGGGCTCAGAGCAGTTGCCATTTGAGCAGGTTTATATATGCAGCTGTGCTTGGCTCCATGAAATGGAGAACATCAGGATACACTCTCTGCATCCCTGGGCACTGAATCAGAGTTACTAGCCTTCAAACACAAAGATGGGGTTGGGAATGACTTTTCTGGTGGGGTCGAGAGAAAGTGAGTTCTCATCTTGGTGTTGGTGGTGGTGGTGCTCAGTCGCTCAGTTATATCTGATTCTTTTGCAACCCTACGGACTGAAGCCCACCAGGCTCCTCTGTCCATGGGATTTTCCTGGCAAGTATACCAGAGTGGGTTGCCATTTCCTTCTCCAGGGGATCTTCCCAACTCAGAGATCGAACCTGCATTTCCCGAATCGGCAAGCGGATTCTTTACCACTGAGCCACCTAGGAAGCCCTCTCATCTCAGTACTGCCATTAATTTACTATGGGACCTTGGATAAGTCACTCCTCATATCTGAAAAACCAGTAGGATGAGGCCAGCCAGTACAAAAGGAGTATTTACGAGAATACAATGTATGTCTCAAATGACCAAGCAAATGATTTCGTGTCTATGAACGGGTCCTTCAGTTTATTGGGTCGTACAGAAAATTGCCAGATATGTACACCATGTTAATTTTTCTTACACTGGACTTCACCGGGAGGTTGAAGCTTTGATCATATTTTGAAAGAGCAAAATTCCAGAGGTTATTAATGTATTTCAGGAGGTCTGGGTGTTTCCATCATCTAGGATTAACCTTAATTGGTCATCTCATAGGTGAAAGGCATGAAGAGGAGGGAGAGAGATGGAAGCCCCCAAGCTGAGACAGAACAGAACTCAGGAAGTCAACATAGGAAAAACACAGAAGTTCATTCAACCACTTTGAAAGTAACCTGGTGATATCGGTAAAGAGTGATATGCACTAGGTTATAGTACTTCCAGGCTTCCCAGGTGGTAAAGAACTTCGCTAGTGGTAAAGAAATCACCGGCCAATGCAGGAGGCATAATGAGGGTTCAGTTCCCGGATCAGGAAGATCCCCTGGAGGAGGGCATGGCAGCCCACTCCAGTTTCTTGCCTGGAGAATCCCATGGACAGAGAGCCTGGTGGGCTACAGTCCATAAGGTCGCAAAAAGTCGGACACAACTGAAGCGACTTAGCACACACGCGTAGTAGCATTTTCACTCCTAGAAGACTTCTCGAGGAAGCTCTCACACAAATGCACAGGGCACTCAAACAAGATTGCTGCACTACTGCTTACAACCATTTTTAAGTATTTATTTATTTGGCCGTGCCGGGTCTCAGTTGCGGTATGTGTAAGATTCGGAATCCAGGATCTTTAGTTGCAACGCTCACACTCTTAGTTGCAGCATGTGGGATCTAGTTCCCCCATCAGGAATTGAATCCAGGCCCCCTGCATCAGGAGCTCTGAATCTTAGCCATTGGGCCACTAGGGAAGTCTCTAATAATTTTTTAAATGGATACAATGTAAATGCCCAAAGTGATGAGAATGAAAAAATAAAATCTGGTACACTGCCACCATAGAATACTATGCAGCTGTGAAAATAAATCACTTCATGTACGTGTGTCAACACAGATGGACAGCGAAGGCAAAAGTTGTGTGTGTGCATTTTGCAGCTGGGTTTCTGATTTTACTATTTCATGCCTTCTTTCTTTTTTCTCTCTGATCAGTCCAACTAGAAATTTACCCATTTTATAGATCTTCTCAAAGGACAACCTTTTGAAAATAAACCTTTATTTGGAATAATTTTAGACTTACAGAAAACTTGCAAAGATAGCTGAGAAAGTTCTCATACACCACTCACTCTGCAGTCTCAGGTTCCCCTTGTGTTACTATGTCACACTACTGTTGTATATTTGTCAAAATATAAGGAACCAACAAAGACACATTACTATTAATGAAACTCTAGACTTTGGATGTTGCAGGTTTTCTGTTAATGTCCTCGCTCTGTTCTAGGATCCATTACACTGTAGAGATTACCACTTTGCATTTTGCTGTGTTCGTGTCTTCTGGTCTGTGACTATGTTTCAACCTTCCCTCATTTTTCACAACCTTGACAGACTTGAGGAGTACTGGTCAGGTGCTTTGGAGATGGTCCCTCAATTTGGGTGTGTATCTGATGTATTTTATCATGATTTGGCTGGAGTGATGGATTTAAGGGAAGAATGTGTGCTCAGTCGCTGAGTTGTGTCTGACTCTTTGTGACCCCAAGGACTGTAGCCCATCAGGTTCCTCTGTCCATGGAATTTTCCAGGCAAGAATACTAGAGCAAGTTGCCATTTCCTACTCCAGGAGATCTTCCTGACCCAGGGATCAAATCCACGTCTCATGCAATGACGTGCAGATTCCTTACCACTGAGCCACCTGAGAAGCCAGGGGAAGAATACCTCAAGGTAAAGAGTCTTTCTCATCCTGTCATATCAAAGGTAACTAGTATCACTTGGTTAAGGCAGCACATGACAGAATTCGACATCTACAATTACTACCTTCTCTCTCCGTGACTACAGTCTTCAGAATTGAGTCACTAAGTCTAGCCAACTCTCAAATGGAAAGGTGAGAATTAAGCTCAACCTCCTGGTGGGGGCCAGGAGTGCCTGCATATATTATTTGGGATTTTTCTACAATGCATATTTGTCTCTTTTCCCCTATTTATTTATCTCTTCAATCATTTACCTCATTATCAACTCCTGTATATTTATTTTATAACCTTGGTTATGATCCAATAGATACCATTTAGTTAGTTTCTTGAATTGCTCCAGCTCTGACCATCGGGAGCTCTTTCAGGTCAATTCGTCTGTCCCTTTGACATACCCTCGCCTCCCCCCCACCCCACACACACACACAACAAACACACACACCCTCCGTTTCTCTTTCTGAAGAACTCTTCTTATTTTCTGGTACTACAGCGTGCTTCGGGCTCATTTGTACTTTCTCTTCCCCAACCCTGGAATCAGTTTTTCAGTTTTATTTATTTTCTCTATCATTTGTCTGCTTTCCATTTTAACGATTTTTGCCCTTCCTCTATTATTTCCTCTTTTCTGCTTATTTTGACTTTAATTTTAATTAATTTCTCTAATTTTTTTTTTTTTTGGCTGCATGGTGCAGCATGTGAGATCTTAGTTCCCCAACCAGGGGTCGAACCCATACCCTTGCAGTGGAAGTACAGAGTCCCAGCCACTGGACTGCCAGGGAAGCCCCCAACCCACTGATAATTTCTTAAAGTGAAAGTTGATGTTATTGACTTGAAACTTTGAGACCTGTCTTTTATTGACAGATTTAGTACCATAGATTTTAGTACTATAAATCTTCCTCGGAGCCCTACTTTAACTGCATCCCACACATTTTGATATGTTTTGTGTTTTTTGTTTTGATTCAGTTCAATATACTTCTATATTTCCCTTTTGACTCATTTTTGGATGTCTGCAGGATTTGAAGGTACATGATTTAATCTCCAGATAATTGGGAATTTTCCATAGAGACATTATCCCTATGTCACTGATTTCTAGCTTAGTTCCATTATAGTGAGAACATATTTCACATGACTTGAATCCTTTCTAAACTTATTAAGACTTTTTTTATGGCTCAATATATAGTCTATCTTGGTAAATGCTCCATGTGCTCTTACAAAGCATGTATGTTGTTGGGTGGCACACGCTAGTAAAGTAATGCTCAAAAGTCTCCAAGCCAGGTTTCAACAATACGTGAACCATGAACTTTCAGATGTTCAAGCTGGTTTTAGAAAAGGCAGAGGAACCAGAGATCAAATTGCCAACATCGTTGGATCAGTGAAAAGGCAAGAGAGTGCCAGAAAAACATCTATTTCTGCTTTATTGACTATGCCAAAGCCTTTGACTGTGTGGATCACAATAAACTGTGGAAAATTCTGAAAGAGATGGGAATACCAGACCACCTGACCTGCCTCTTGAGAAATCTGTATGCAGGTCAGGAAT
>NW_011495019.1:180647-180866 GCF_000754665.1 Bison bison bison
AACCACTAGACCATTCAGGTGTGACCTAAATCAAATCCCTTATGACTATACACTGGAAGTGAGAAATAGATTTAAGGGACTAGATCTGATAGACAGAGTGCCTGATGAACTTTGGACGGAGGTTCATGACATTGTACAGGAGACAGGGAGCAAGACCATCCCCAAGAAAAAGAAATGCAAAAAAGCAAAATGGCTCTCTGAGGAGGCCTTACAAATAGC
>NW_011495019.1:181204-187293 GCF_000754665.1 Bison bison bison
GATGTTGAAGCTGAAACTCCAACACTTTGGTCACCTGATGCAAAGAGTTGACTCATTTGAAAAGACCCTGATGCTGGGAAAGATTGAAGACAGGAGGAGAAGGGGACAACAGAGGATGAGATGGTTGGATGGCATCAATGACTCAATGGAAATGAGTTTGAGTAAACTCCAGGAGTTGGTGATGGACAGGGAGGCCTGGGGTGCTGCAGTCCACAGGGTTGCAGAGTCAGACACGACTGAGCAACTGAACTGAACCGAAGCCAATTAACATGCTGCTCAAGGTTTTAGTTGCATTTCTGATTTTCTATTTAGGTATTCTATCAGTTATTGAGAGACAGTTGTTGAAATCTCTGACATAATTGTGTTTGTCTGTTTCTCCCTACAGTTCTTCTGACAACAATCTCTGATTTTCCTTAAGGTTCTGCCTGACCTACTCCTGGGTGAGGATGTGACCTAATTTAACCAATGAGCGTACCCCATGCCTTTACTCATACCAATTGCTTTCTGTTTGGACATATGATCCAATTCAGGAAAGAAGAGTCAGTCCCATGATACCTACCAAACAAACAGGAAAAAGAAACCTTCTCTCCAGGGATGTTGCTAGCAATAAAGATAATAAAGCCTGGAACTATTGGAGTCACCACCTGGAGCCTGAGAATAAAGCCAGTTCAGAAGAAAGCACCAAAGAGAGATGTCAAGAGAGCAGCTGGAGCTCCTCCCTGGATCCAGCCACAGCTGAATGCACTGGACACCTCAATAATGTTAGCCAATAAATTCCCCTTTCCTGCTGAACTAATTTGAATTGGGTTTCTGTCGCTTACAACTAGAAACATCCTGACCAATATTGAAGAAGAGAGATATACATTCCTGAGGCTTTTAAATACTTAGCAAGGATGCTAATGTCAGGTAAGGTGTCCCAGAAGTGCAATCCCATACCATTTGGTGAAACTCATTGCCAGTCTTTTTGGTGAGCAGGATAGGGGCTGTGCAGAAGGTCATTATGCCAGAGTTATTTTGTGTGCATGTGTGGGTGTTTACACTTGAGGGATATATTCAACAACTCTGTCTCAAGTGTTTTAACATCTCAGCATCTCACAGTTGTAAGAACAGTAATTAAACAGAATCTCATCTTCTACATAGCATAGAGGAAGAGAGAGAGTGATATGGCGAAAACGGCAGTGAAAACCAAGAGTCCAATAACCTGGTATCTAATCCTAATCTGATCACTAACTGACAGCATGGGTTGAGACAAATCCCCCTGCTCCTTTTGACCTCAATTTGTAAGTCTGTAAAGTGATAAGAATGACTATATCATCTTCAAGCACCTGTCCAATTCTGGAATGGACAGCCGGCTAGGATAGAGGTTCCTAATCTTTAATAGGATCTAAACCCCAGAAAAATACACACGTGCACAAACACATAATTTTGCATAGAGTCTCATGGGTTTCACAACTCTAGAAGCCATTCTTTTAAGATGGACTTCTTGTAAGATGGAACTAAGATGGACTGGAATAGGTGAATTTAACTCAGATAACCAGTGTATCTACTACTGTGGGCAGGAATCCCTTAGAAGAAATGGAGTAGCCATCATAGTCAACAAAAGAGTCCGAAATGCAGTACTTGGATGCAATCTCAAAACAACAGAATGATCTCTGTTCGTTTCCAAGGCAAACCATTCATTATCACAGTAATCCAAGTCTATGCCCTGACCAGTAATGCTGAAAAAGCTGAAGTTGAACGCTTCTATGAAGACCTACAAGACCTGCTAGAACTAACACCCAAAAAAGATGTCCTTTTCATTATAGGGGACCGGAATGCAAAAGTAGGAAGTCAAGGAACACCTGGAGTAACAGGCAAATTTGGCCTTAGAATACAGAATGAAGCAAGGCAAAGTCTCACAGAGTTCTGCCAAGACAACTCACTGGTCATAGCAAACACCCTCTTCCAACAACACAGGAGAAAACTCTACACATGGACATCACCAGATGGTCAACACCGAAATCAGATTGATTATATCCTTTGCAGCCAAAGATGGAGAATCTCTATATAGTCAGCAAAAACAAGACCAGGAGCTGACTGTGGCTCAGTTCATGAACTCTTTATTGTCAAATTCAGACTGAAATTGAAGAAAGTGGGGAAAACCACTAGACCATTCAGGTGTGACCTAAATCAAATCCCTTATGACTATACACTGGAAGTGAGAAATAGATTTAAGGGACTAGATCTGATAGACAGAGTGCCTGATGAACTTTGGACGGAGGTTCATGACATTGTACAGGAGACAGGGAGCAAGACCATCCCCAAGAAAAAGAAATGCAAAAAAGCAAAATGGCTCTCTGAGGAGGCCTTACAAATAGCTGTTTAAAGAAGAGAAGCAAAAAGCAAAGGAGAAAAGGAAAGATATACCCATTTGAATGCAGAGTTCCAAAGAATAGCAAGGAGAGTTAAGAAAGCCTTCCTCGGTGATCAATGAAAAGAAACAGAGGAAAACAACAGAATGGGAAAGACTAGAGATCTCTTCAAGAAAATTAGAGATACCAAGGGAACATTTCATGCAAAGATGGGGTCAATAAAGAACAGAATGGTATGGAGCTAACAGAAGCAGAAGATATTAAGAAGAGGTGGCAGGAATATACAGAAGAACTACACAAGAAAGATCTTAACCACCCAGATAATCATGAAGGTGTGATCACTCCCACTCACCTAGAGACAGACAGCCTGGGAAGTGAAGTCAGGTGGGCCTTAGGAAGCATCACTACAAACAAAGCTAGTGGAGGTGATGGAATTCCAGTTGAGCTATTTCAAATTCTAAAAGATGATGCTGTGAAAGTGCTGTACTCAATATGTCAGCAAATTTGGAAAACTCAGCAGTGACCACAGGACTGGAAAAGGTCAATTTTCATTCCAACCCCAAAGAAAGGTAATGCCAAAGAATGCTCAAACTACTGCACAATTGCACTCATCTCACATGCTAGTAAAGTAATGCTCAAAATTCTCCAAGCCAGGCTTCACCAATATGTGAACCGTGAATTTCCAGATGTTCAAGCTGGTTTTAGAAAAGGCAGAGGAACCAGAGATCAAACTGCCAACATCCGCTGGAGCATCAAAAAAGCAAAAGAGTGCCAGAAAAACATCTATTTCTGCTTTATTGACTATGCCAAAGCCTTTGACTGTGTGGATCACAAGAAACTGTGGAAAATTCTGAAAGAGATGGGAATACCAGACCACCTGACCTGCCTCTTGAGAAACCTGTATACAGGTCAGGAAGCAACAGTTAGAACTGGACATGGAACAACAGGCTGGTTCCAAATAGGAAAAGGAGTACGTCAAGGCTGTATATTGTCACCCTGCTTATTTAACTTATATGCAGAGTACATTTATTTTGGGAGGCTCCAAAATCACTGCAGATGGTGACTGCAGCCATGAAATTAAAAGACGCTTACTCCTTGGAAGGAAAGTTATGACCAACCTAGATAGCATATTCAAAAGCAGAGACATTACTTTGCTAACAAAGGTTCGTCTAGTCAAGGCTATGGATTTTCCCGTGGTCATGTATGGATGTGAGAGTTGGACTGTGAGGAAGGCTGAGCGCTGAAGAATTGATGCTTTTGAACTGTGGTGTTGGAGAAGACTCTTGAGAATCCCTTGGACTGCAAGGAGATCCAACCAGTCCATTCTGAAGGAGATCAACCCTGGGATTTCTTTGGAAGGAATGATGCTAAAGCTGAAACTCCAGTACTTTAGCCACCTCATGCAAAGAGTTGACTCATTGGAAAAGACTCTGATGCTGGGAGGGATTGGGGGCAGGAGGAGAAGGGGACAACAGAGGATGAGATGGCTGGATGGCATCACTGGCTCAATGGACATGAGTCTGGGTGAACTCCGGGAGTTGGTGATGGACAGGGAGGCCTGGCGAGCTGCGATTCATGGGGTTGCAAAGAGTTGGACACGACTGAGCGACTGAACTGAACTGAACTGAAGAGTACATCATGAGAAACGTTGGGCTGGAGGAAGCACAAGCTGGAATCAAGATTGCCAGGAGAAATATCAATAACCTCAGATATGCAGATGATACCACCCTTATGGCAGAAAGTGAAGAAGAACTAAAGAGCCTCTTGTTGAAAGTGAAAGAGGAGAGTGAAAAAGTTGGCTTAAAGCTCAACATTCAGAAAACGAAGATCATGGCATCCGGTTCCATCACTTCATGGCAAATAGATGGGGAAACAGTGAAAACAGTGGCTGCCTGTTTTTTCTGGGCTCCAAAATCACTGTGGATGGTGAATGCAGCCATGAAATTGAAAGATGCTTGCTCCTTGGAAGGAAAGTTATGACCAACCTAGACAGCATATTAAAAATAAGAGACATTACTTTGCCAACAAAGGTCCGTCTAGTCAAGGCTATGATTTTTCCAGTAGTCATGTATGGATGTGATAGTTGGACACTAAAGAAAGCTGAGTGCTGAAGAATTGATGCTTTTGAACTGTGGTGTTGGAGAAGACTCTTGAGAGTCCCTTGGACTGAAAGGAGATCCAACCAGTCAATCCTAAAGGAGATCAGTCCTGGGTGTTCATTGGAAGGACTGATGTTGAAGCTGAAACTTCAATACTTTGGCCACCTGATCCGAAGAGCTGACTCATTGGAAAAGACCCTGATGCTGGGAAAGATTGAAGGCAGGAGGAGAAGGGGAGGACAGAGGATGAGATGGTTGGATGGCATCACCGACACAATGGGCATGGGTTTGGGTAGACTCCGAGAGTTGGTGATGGACAGGCAGGCCTGGTGCACTGTGGTTCATGGGGTCCCAAAGAGTCAGACACGACTGGGCGACGGAACTGAACTGATAAGTCATTCTATATCTCTAAACTCCCTGCTCCACAGAAACTATGACACTAGCTTCTGCTTGGACTCCTCTGGTGACAGGGAGCTCACTACCTTACAAAGTAGTCAAACATAACTGAACTGCGCTGGAAAAATTAATTCGTCTGCATATTGAACCAAGAGCTGCACACTGTAACTTCTACCCATTGGTCTGAATTCTCCAGAGCAAAATGGGGAAAAAACAAAACCCTTTCCCTCCTTTGTGTAGCAACTTTTCATTTCTCTGAAAACTGTTTCTAACTTTGAAATGCAAACGATTTATGGGGAGAAATGCAGATGATGTGCCATGCAAATTATTTTTCAGTGCATTGTTATAAAGATACATTCTGCCTACCTCACCCCAAATACGCCAATCTTCTAAATGCAGATGCTAAATTCCAGACAAGCAGCACTGGTATTAATCTGCACGATTTTGCAAAGACAGAAGTTATTGTATAAAAATATCTTGAAGGAAACAGCAGGGTTTTTCGGAAAGAGCACTTCAGTAAGACTCAAAAGTCTTAGAAGTGGCTGGTAGCCTGTCTTGCACTCCAACTACCTGTGTATCCTTGGGCAAGTCACTTAACCCCTCCCTCTGAACCCCATTTCTGATCTGTAAAATGTGACGGAACCTACCTCACAGAGATGCAGTGAGGATCAAATGCTGTCATGTTCGTAAAGCTTCTAGCCCAAGCCTGACACAGAACTAATTCTTATTACAGACTAGCTCCGGGGCTCAGCAAGCCCAGCATCTCATTCGATGCGCTCGGCGCTCTTGCACCAGCGGGATTCCCCTTCCAAAGCAGAGTCTGCGCTCTGGGCTCGACTGAGGCTCCCTGGTCGCTCGCGCTTTTCTCTCCTTCTCCAAGATGGCGGCGGTCGGCGGCGCTGAGGCGGGATCCGGGCGAGCCTAGTGAAGGTAGCGGCGAGCGGAGCCCCCACGAAGCCGAGCTAGGCCCCCACCCCCAGGCGGCAGCGGCCCCGCCCCGCCGCCACCCGCCGCCTCGGGCCGCGACACCGCCCCGAGAGCGCCCCGGGCCCCTCGCGGCCTAGCCCAGGGGCCGAGCCGGGGACTGGAGTAGCGGCCGCAGTCCGCCCCCGGGAAGGGGCTGGAGCGGGCCGAAGGAGGAAGGCGGGCGGGAGCTGTTCAAATGGGGAAGGCGGGAAAGTGCGGGCCGGGAGGGGGCGTGCGGCCGCCCCGGGGGCCCGCGGGCCGAGGCCGCCCCTCCCCC
>NW_011495019.1:187581-192652 GCF_000754665.1 Bison bison bison
CCTTTCTTTTTTTTTCCCCTCTTCGCCCAGCTTTGTTGAACTAGCTGTTGCTGCAAAACTGCCAAGAGAATCCCGTTGGTTTGCCGTGGGGACCACAAAAATGGTGGTCTTGGGGGCTCTTTGTAGCAATAACCTGTGTGGTATGTAATCATTGCGTGCGACCCAGTTTGAACGTGCCTTCCTTAGTGGGATCTGCTCCATCCAGACCCATTTTAAACCCAAAGCTGTTTACTTGTAGGTTTCACTTAATTTTTCTATCGGGCAGAAGAGGAGAACCATCTTATCTCTCTGCTACCTGATGGCTAAGTTGGTGGCTGATTATATTACCCCATAGCAGAATTAAAAAAAAACAACCACTGAATCTAGAGTAGAGCCTGTTGATTGGATAAGGCTTGTCAAAATTTGTACCGCTGGGTTTTTTTGGAAATGTGTGTTGTCAGCAGATCTGTGTGGTGGTCGTGGTTCCGCTCAATTGCACCCCAATGAGAGGATTCAATCCCCACCCCTGGCTGTCGGGATCTCTGCAGTTTCCAGAGCTGGCAGGGGCTGTGAGTGCTGCATAGGTAGGTTCGTGGAGAAGGGAGTGGCAAGAATTACCAGGCTCTGGGTTCTGAGATTGGAGGAAATCTGGGCGAAAATGAGAAGGCATCCCCTGCTCCTATCCTCAAAGTAACAACAGCAGCAATTCAGAAACTGGCAACAGCTGTATGTGCATCTTCCTTTTCCTGCACCGACTGGCAGCTTGAGTTCCTGAAAGAAGGGCTGGAAGAAGAGAACGTGGAATCTTGAAAATCTTGAAAAAGGCTTGCCTCCTGAACTGGACCCGCGCCTCAGGATTTCGCTTACTGCCCGGGTTTCCGAGGCTTACTTTGTCTTTTTCAAAACACACTTACATTTTGGGATGAAGAAGCTTGCTAGTGAATGTTGGGGCTGAGATGACCTCAAAACACCATCTTCTGAAACTTTTTTTTCCAAAGTACTTTTAATTTGGGCTTTCAAAATAACAAAGTACTATGTCTGATGATTTCCCCTTTTTTCCTGATTGCTTTGATAACTCCGAAAGCAAAGCCTAAACATCACCATATACTTACCTACAAGTGGAAGAGTAGCGCTGTCTCCTTTTTTCATCTCTTGAAGAGAAGTCCACAAGTTTGATAATTCTCACCTTCCAAAAGTACACATGTTTCATGATGACATATTTCTTACTTCCACAAACAACATAAATAATGAACTTTTACTTCTGTTGTCATTTCTTAACCCACTGAGAGGAACATAATTGTAAAATTATCCTACCTTTTGAAGTTGACGGTTTTGAATTCTACACACACCAAAATTTATGGAGTTCCGGAGAATGAGCTTTAAACATCGAAATGAGTTTTTACATTTGCCAACATTTAATGTAATTATGGCCTCTGTTTTCTAATGTGAATATCCAGCCTAATATTTTTCAATTTCATTAATCCTCACAATCTGCTGCCTAAGCCTGGACTCTGAATTTATCATGGATAATGTTCAAGACCTGGAAAGAACATCAGGAGAGTTATCTTATATAAATGTTGCCCTAACTTTGCCTTTCCTCCACACTGTTGCTTGAGACTTCTTTATCTGGTTTCATCTTCCTTCTATGAGTCAGCATCCAAAACTAACCCCTGGGCTGCAATAATATCCTCACTTGAAAGAACCTACAAGTTCAGGGTCCATCAGTCTGCCCAAGCTGTGAGTGAGTGAGACCATTGTATCTAATTTTAGTTTTCTAAGCTCTTGACCATCCCAGTTCTTTACTGAGTTGGACTTGCCTTCAGGCCCCGTTCATTTTTTACTATAGGTTGTTTAATCTTGTAATTTATAAATGCTCCTCCTGTGTCTTTAGAATAATAGTAGCAGACCTGATTGTAATACAAAATGCCAACACCAGCACACGTTTTCTGTGCTGTTCTGTGCCTCTGAGGATCAGCTCCTAATTTTCTGTTCCCTTGTACAGTTTTTTCATCCACTGGTTGTTTTTCAAAGCAGTTAAGAGACCATGAGTGCCTTTTCATAGTCCAGTAAGTGACATCATTGTTTTCTTTTGGAGCTGTCTTCAGAACTACTTACTCCTATCCTGACTGTTAGTTGTTCAGCTCTGTTTTATGTTAGTTTTGATATTTCCAAAGGGAAGGCCTGGTTATAAGTCTCAGGACCTGCCTTCACTTCATACAGTAGAGCATTTTGTTCTTGACCACAGATTGGTGGCCGCATTGGCGTTGAATATTTCAGATTTTTTTGCCCATTATTTCTCAAAGGTTCTTAGCCAGAATCCATTTGGCATGGAAAACATTTAACTTGAGGTCACAAGTTGTGCTATTTCTTGGCATTATCAGCCTATGAAAATGAATGGGGTCCATATACTCTTCTAATAAACTTACTATGCTTTAGTGCCAGTGAGCAGATATTCTGTTTTTAAATGAATGGATGTAATTCCCTATGATGATGCTTCTCCTCTGACCCCTCCTGGAGTTGCACCATGTGGGTGGACAGGGGGCAACAGTAATTTCTATTTGAGAAAGTTTAACGCTTAGTATTGGAACATGGAAAACTGGCTATATTATGAATTTCTACATGATACCCAACCTCATATCCCCATAATTTCCTGTGAAAAGCCCTTTGAGTAAGCAGTTCTCCAATTATTTGTAAAAAGAACCAAGTTCATTTCATTTTTCCACTTCACTCAAGCCTCTCTTACCTTGACCAAGTCCATTCTTCTTTCCATTCCTTAGGGAAGTGGAGAAATGCTTTTTTACATTTCTGAATGTTACTTGTAAATCGTTCCTGGTAATACTTCTTTTTCTATTTTCAACATAAACTTACCTGTGCATTGCATCTTATCTGCCTTGTGCAAGTAGGTCTTTTTTCTTTTGGTTTATTTTAAATATAACTCTTAGGAAAGTTGCCCTTGTTCATTCATCTTTTCTTTCCTAAAAGTTGCATACTTCACAATTACCTGTACCTTCCTCAAAGGGATTGTCAATATCTCGTTGAAGTGTCCTTCAGCATTTCTAAACCCCACTGTCGTTATGAAGGTAAAATATAAGTAAATAATCAGATCAACTTTTAAGCATTTCACTAACAGAATGAAGACATTTTCAATATATTTAGTATATAAAATTTAAACTTCCTGCAAAAACTTTTCCTGCAGGAATTGTGACATTGCTTGTCCTAAAAATATTTGAAGAACCTTACCTTCCAGTGCAGTTTATGGCTTGTCATCTTCACAGTCAAAATGGACATATAAAGTTGAATGCCAAAAAAGTAATGTTAATGAATTTAAAGCAGTATTTAGAACACTTAAATTTTAACAGTTCTTCAAATTAGTGAATATCTTAATAATGATAAAAATTCCATCACCAGTGGACAGGTGGCAATTCCTCCTTATTTTCACCTGTGAAAGTGAAAGTTGTTCAGTCGTGTCCGACTCTTTGCGATCCCATGGACTATACACTCCGTGGAATTTTCCAAGCCAGAATACTGGAGTGGGTAGCCTTTCCCTTCTCCTAGGGATCTTCCTAACCCAGGTCTCCTGAGTTACAGGCAGATTCTTTACCAGCTGAGCCACAAGGGAAGCCCATTTTCACCTGTAGCCTTTAAGAAAGGCTTGATGGCATTAAAGCTGTTTTATGGGCAACTAATATAAGAAGTGTGCCTACTTTTACACTTCTGTGATTTTGAGCAAATTCAAAGAGCCCAACAAAATACACACCAAAAAATTATGCTCTCAAGATCTTTACTATCCCTGTCATCATTTCTGCTTAAACTGCAATACAACAGATTTTAGCCTGTCACCAGTTCAACCAGTAGGATGTTGTGGTCTCAAATGCCTGGCATGATCTGTCTTCCTCTGCATCCTGCTTTGTCTGTGCATTTTGTGACCGTAATTGAACCTAACCCTGACTTCATGTCGGCTTTCACCCTGTCTCAGTGTTACTAGGCCTGTTGGCATTTCACAAGTTCTCATGAATTTTTGAAGTTTTTTTTTTTTTTAATGGGAGGTATTTTATATACTTCCCCAACTGACAGCTTTAATTCATGAATCAAATCGAATTAAGCCTAATGCACTTGCTACAGCTTCATCCCTAGTATATTTACAAACAGAAAGAGGAGGTGGTGACAAGACCCTCCTTTATTCCTTGCTGCCCTTCCAGTCCGCCCTTGGATCACTTCGCATTTCCACCTGGACGGTTGCTTCTCCACAGTGATTTCGCATTACAGGCGGGTTTTCCTTCTTTGTTTCTCAGACCTGGTCCTGTAGACGGGAAGGAGCCTGGACACAGGGACCCCATTCTCAAAGGCCCTGCAGGACCGCCATGGCTTATGATGACTCCGTGAAGAAAGAAGGTATGACCCCTTAACCTGAGAAGCATTCCAAAGAGGGTGTCCTCTTCAATCCTTGCAGCCCATGGACATAGAGACCAGGACTGGCCATCACAGCCTGGACTCCCAAGTGATGACCCAGAGCACTAGTAAAACTTCACATCATCCCCAGACTGGGCCCATGGAAACGCAAACTGGGACAGGGTTCTAACCCGAGAGTCTGAGCCATAAGTCTCTAGTCTATGGGGTGATCCCCAGCAGCACTCGTGGTCCTTGCCAGCTCCAGTGTGCAGGAGCCTGGGGATAGGAACCACACAGTGGACGCCCACAGAGCAGCACAGCACATGAATCCTTATTCTTTTCAGCCTTACCTCTGCAAGTCCGTGTCCACCTGCCAAACCACAACCAAGAAACCATGTTTCAGGACGCACCTTGGGCCTTTGCATAGCATGGAAGCATTGTTTCTTCAGGTCTGATTCTTATTTGCAGCCAACTCATCAGGACATAATGCTCACCCCCTCGGATCTAGCCCTGTGTTCCAGTGGACTTACCAAATGACTTGATTCTAATTCGGAAATGGAGGGACTGTTGCATTTCATGGGTGGTGATGCAGTCGTGACTTACTTGACTTTCTCATTTCCTTTCCCAAATGAACCTGTGCTTCTCAGATTGCTTTGATGGTGATCACAGCTTTGAGGACATAGGGCTAGCTGCTGGCCGAAGC
>NW_011495019.1:192752-226192 GCF_000754665.1 Bison bison bison
GAGGGAAGAGGAAGAAATCGCTGCTCAGGTCAGGAATTCTTCCAAGAAGAAATTAAAGGTAAATTCTAAACATTTGAATTAGGAATGTTTAAACTAGTTCATAGCATGTTTCCTAGTATTCGAAGAAAGATGCTTCTTTGAAAAACGTTTAAAAAGAAAGATAAGCATCATTCACATCTTTTTTTTTTTTTACTATTTCCTGTGTGGTACTTTATTTCCAAAGTCAGAAATCGTCAGAAAACAACATTGGTTCCAAAGTGCCTGTGCCTCATCGTCTTATTCGTTGCTCAGTTCTCCTTCCTCTTGAATTCTAGGACAGTGAGCTTTACTTCTTGGGGACGGACACGCACAGGAAAAAGAGGAAGCACTCCTCCGATGACTACTACTATGGAGGTGAGGCTGGGGAGCGGCAGCAGGCGGGACAGACGCTTCACTGGTTCTTGGAGTCGGGGTAGGGGAGAGAGATCCAGATGTTGCTGACTCAGTGGCCTATTTAACAGGACAGTGGTTCTTGTTCTGAGTGCCGATAAACCAGTGTGAAGGAGGAGAGAGGTGGAGGGCTGGTATTTTGGAGGATTCAGCATAGAAGAACAGTCTTCATTTGTGATACACCAGGTACCAGGTTCCTTCTCCCCCCAATCATCCACTTATCTTGCGCCCATTGTTATTAGCATCCCTCTTGCCATTTGTAGTCCTGGGCCCTCCAGCCTGCGCCTGTGGGTTCCTTCTCACTCCAGCGCGTATCCACTCACAAGACCAGCTTTTCTGAGCTATATTATGCACTTAGCTGACGAGACCGACTCTTTGCTAGAATGGATTTGTCCTGAACCCAGAAACAAATGAGGCTTTGTCTTCAGCGTAATCTAAAGTTGTAACTACGCGTAACCCCGCAGCCACAGTCCATCCTTCTGAGCATGCTGTCTTTGGTGGCTTGTGAAGACTCAGTGAAGAAAAACATCTTGAGTGGCAAGAACTGTCTTCAGGGTCAGAGGCAGGATCTACCAAGCCAAGAAGCACGTGGGCATCATCTCTGAATGTTTACAATCAGTTGAAGGGCCTCCCCTCCAGTCATTCCTGTTAGCCTCTTCCTCATCTTAGTTGGGGGTTTTTGGTGAGAGAGGAAACTTGCTAGAAGTTACTCTGCTATAGGGACAATTACTTCTCTTGATTACTTCTAGATATTTCGTCTTTGGAGCCGTCACAGAAGAAAAAGAAAAAGTCCAGCCCACAGTCTGCTGATACAGCTATGGACCTATTGAAAGCAATCACTTCCCCTCTGGCCACAGGGGCCAAACCCTCCAAAAAGATAGGAGAAAAGTCGTCCAGTTCCTCAAGCCATTCGGAGAGTAAGAAGGAACACCACAGGAAGAAAGTCAGCGGAAGCAGTGGGGAGCTGTCCCTGGAGGATGGCAGTTCCCACAAATCCAAAAAAATGAAACCGCTCTACGTGAACACAGAGACACTGACCCTCCGTGAGCCTGACGGCTTAAAGATGAAACTTATCCTCTCGCCCAAGGAGAAGGGGAGCAGCTCTGTTGACGAGGAGTCTTTTCAGTACCCCTCTCAACAAGGGACTGTGAAAAAATCTTCTAAGAAGTCAGCTCGGGATGAGCAGGGTGCTTTACTCCTAGGACACGAGTTACAGAGCTTTCTAAAAACAGCCCGGAAGAAGCACAAGTCATCCTCAGACCCACGTTCATCTCCTGGCCCCGAAGGCTGTGGCTCTGAGGCCTCCCAGTTCCCAGAATCCCACAGTGCTAACCTTGACCTTTCAGGGCTGGAACCTATCCTGGTAGAATCAGACTCCTCCTCTGGCGGGGAGCTAGAGGCTGGGGAGTTAGTGATCGATGATTCTTACCGGGAAATCAAAAAGAAAAAGAAGTCAAAGAAGAGCAAAAAGAAGAAGGACAAGGAGAAGCATAAAGAGAAGCGACACTCCAAGTCCAAGAGGAGTTCGGGGCTTCCCCCTGCTGCGGTGGCAGGAGAGGTCCCCGTGCCACCTGTCCCCGCTCCCAGCCTCCCGTACGCCGGAGCCCCCACCCCGCCCCCGCCGATTCCCAGCCTCCACACAGACGGGCACAACGAGAAAAAAAAGAAAAGAGAGGAGAAGGACAGAGAGAGAGACCGAGGAGAAAAGGTAAGGCATGTTTTTAAGTATGACGGAGGACAAGAGGTGAAGCAGGTTTTTTCCTTGACCATAGTAAGTGGACTTGGAATTAAGCAGGTGAACCATTGGGAATGTAGCAAGATAAATCCACTGGAACGATGCAAAGTATAAAATAGTGCTGGGCTTCCCTGGTGGCTCACGAAAGAACATTGCAGAATCTCTAGTCCACTTTTTTTTTTTTAACAGAAGCAACAGTTCTACTGAAATATAAATCTGATGGCTTAGATGGTAAAGAATCTGCATGCAATGCAGGACACCCAGGTTCAATCCCTGGGAACACCCCCTGGAGAAGAGATGGCTACCCACTCCAGTATTCTTGCCTGGAAATCCCACGGACAAAGAAGCCTGGCTGGCTACAGTCCATGGTTTGCAAAGAGTCGGATACGACTGAGCAACTAACACGTTCACTCATAAAATAGTACCAATGGTACAGAAGTAGGAGCCATCTTAATTATTCATGGGTTTTCATGAGAAAGTTGTTCTCCCACTGTGCCAAGCGTGGGTTTAGAAATACCGAGGTTTTTTTTCTGACTGGCCCTTGGAATTCATAGAAGGAGCCAAACCCAATTTCTTTTACTCAGCAGTGCAGTCTGCCTAAGGCAGTTGAGAGAGATGAAAAGGTATTCATTCTGTGAGTTCATCTTGAAAAACAGATTTTTTTAATTAGAATGACAAAATAAGGTAATGGCTTCCCACTAACTGATATTGGCTATGATGCGGTGTTCTTTTTAGTGTCAGAGATGTGTTCTGTCACTGTGTGAGTGCTTTCTGTGTGCCAAGACCAGTGCTGCCATATGAGTTAAGAGGTGGGAAGAGGAGCAAGGGGCCTATAGCTCTTGATCTCAGGAAGCTCACCATTTACTGAGAAGAAAGGAATAGAAATCAGATGCCTTGGTTTGATTTCTGTCTCACAACTCAAGAAGTTTTCTAACAGTTACAGGTTTCCTTTAAAAGATAAACTTTTTCCCCCCAGTTATCAAAGTAGCATGTTATTTGTCTAGAAACTTAGAAATTCAGAATAGTAGAAAAAAATCTATCATAGTTTTTACCACCCAAGGACAACCATTTTCTTCCTTTCCCCTGCAAAGTTAAATGTCAGGTAAAATCAGAAAAAAAAAGCAACTAAGAAAGAGAAAATCAACTATATTAAGAACATAGGATTGGTGATTTCATTTCGGCCTATAATTGAGGCACAAGTTATTTTCCCCACTAGTAAGATTGCTGTTTAAGAAAATATACAGATCAGAAAGAAAAAAACTGTACCTTCTGATCTAAGGATCATCAAGAACTAGACAAATTCCAGGGCAGGTTTTATTCATTGTTTATTCCAAAATTATTTCACGAAGTGATACATTTCCTGTGTAAGATACTGTTTATTCCAAGAATTTCCACTCTAGTGATACATGCTAATGCCATTAATTAATCTCCTAGTTAAATGTGAGGAAGACAAGGCGATCACAGAAAGCTTGAAGGAGAAAAAGGTTAATCAGCGGAAGGGCATGCAGGCAGAGAGATGTTTAGGAAGCAGGACAGCAAAAGAGCTGAACTCCGGTCCTGTGTTTCCAACTCTCTCATAATATTTCTACCTGAACGCCTTGGCTACCTCAGACCGTGTGTTACTCATGAAGCTCATCGCCAGACCCCTAAGCCTGCCTCTCCCCCTCCATCGCTTCCTATAATCCTCATGTCCTACCAGTCAACCGAGACTCAAATCTATATGCTTATTATTTTTCTCAGTACTTTATTATGAAATTTTTCAAGCTAAAAGCATTAAAGAATTATACAGTGAACACCATATGCCACCCATTGAGATTCTGTAGTTAGTATTTGGCCATTTGCTTTGTCATCCATCCATTTATCTTATCTTTGTTAATATATCTTAAAGTAAGTTGTATGTATCATACACTTCACCCCTAGACACTTCAGTTTGCATATCATTAACTTAAGCTCAATATTTGTCTTCTGGGCTTTTATTAGGTAAAATTCACATATGGTAAAAATGCACAAATATTAAGTATACCGTGTGATGAGTGTTGATATGTTCACACACCTATGTGACCAAACCTCTATCATGATACAGGTACTACCCTCATCACAGATACTCAGAGGTATTTCTCGTACCCATTCTCAGTCAGTCCCACTTTTTCTGATGTTTTTTTCCAACCTTATAGTTCACTTTTACATTTCCCTCCTCTTAAGGATTGAGCCTGATATTCTTAACTTCCACACTTTTATGCCCTCTATCACCACTGCCTCATCTCTCTCAGTACTTAGTGTAATAAATAGCTCTCTTTCCATCTCTTCACCCATGCAGTTAATTAGTCTTACACTGATGCCAGAATGAACTTAAGTATCACTTGATGATGACAGTTGTCCGCTCAACATCCTCAGTGAATTTTTACTGTCTTCATGTTAAACCATAAACTCCAGGGGGACCGAGATCTTTTCTGCCTTGCTGTCCACTCTGTCCCTAATACGTAATCTGCAGTCTGGCCCATTGTCGAAAATCGATGAATGCTTGTTGAATGAATAAATATCAAAGTCCAAACCCTTGCCCAAGCATTCATAATGGTGATCTAGCCTGAAGCCTCCCTTTCCAGCTTTACCTGCTAGCAGTCTGATTTGCATGCAACTGTGCAGAAACCAGACTTGGCTCCTCACAGTCTGACCTCCACTCCTTGGATTGTATTTTGCAGTGACCTTCTTGCCCTTATTTTTCCTCCTTCACATATTGAAGCTCTGCTTCCCTTTCAAGACCCAATCAAACGCCACCTCCTCTAAGATATCCTGACCCTCCAGTTATAAGTAACTAATGAATTCCCAGAACGCCCTTGCTATGGGCAGTTACTGCACTTGTTTTCTTCCTTATATTGGATTTGTCTTTGTGTGTATTCCATTTCCCCTGTTGAAGATGGTAAGCTCCTTGAGGATGTTTTAGCTCCTTAGGGACTCTTTTAGCCACCTACTGTGATAGCTTTCAACTCCTCAATGTCCTTGGTAGGCATTTTGTGACACATGTCAAATGAATGAATATGTGGGTGAAAACAGCATCCAAAATGTAGGTTGTAAACAAATGGTAAAGAATCTCCAATGCAAAGTGAGAGATTTGGCCATGGCACTTTGGGTTCTGAGCAGGGTTTAAATATGCGGTAAATGATAATTTAAGAATAAAATGATGAAGCTATACCTGGTGGCTTAGACCGAGGAGAGACTTGAGGCAAATCACCCAGGAAGTTACTATAGTCAGAGGTCAGTAATGAAAGCCTGTTAGAAATAGAATTGAAGAGACAGATTCAGGAGAGACTCTGAAGGAAAAAGTGACAAAATCTGGCAGCTGGGTTTGGCTCTGGGGAGCCAGAAACATGAGTGAGTACATAGGTGTCCCTTTAGGTTTTGAACCTGGGTGCCTGGGAAGATAAAATTATAATCTCCTCAAGGGTGAGGACTTTTTTATAACTCCCCCAAGTGGTGAGCGGTTGCTAGTGAAAAATGAATTTGAGTTTATAGCAAAAAGTCTTACTATGAATCAGTATTTGATTGTGACTGTCCACAGCTGAAACCTGATTACTCTGAATGTAATTCTTTATTTCTCCAACAGATTATTTATGGGACATACACTGAGTTTTCACTGTGTGTAAAAATTTCCATGGAGCTTGAAAAAAATACAAAATCCTTCCCTGGGCTTTGTTTCAGTATAAAAAAAGAACTATCTGAGGGACTTTCCTGGCGGTCCAGTGGTTAGGACTGAGCACCTCCACTGCAGGGTCCATAGGTTTGATCCCCGGTTGAAGAACTAAGATCCTGCATGCTACTCGGTGTAGCCAAAAAAAATAGAACTATCTGAAAATTCACCTCAAGATAGAAAGGAAGGCTTCAGGAACAGCTTTCCCTTGGCCTGCAGGAAACACACATGAGGAGCTCACTGTGGAAGTGTGGTAGGCCTCCGTGTGCCCTTTCTACCCTAGGTTCTGTGACCAGGACAGCAGTAAACATGGAGAAGCAAGAAAATGTCTGATTTGGAAGAAGAAGAAAAGTTAGGTGTAGATTCCAAGACAGGAATCTAGAGATTCAGCAGAGCTAAGTGTGTGGTGAAGCTAAGTGGTGAAGAGCAAGGCCATGGAGCCAGCCCCGTGGGCTCCATTCCTGGCTCTGCCACTCAGAAGCTGTGCAGTGCTGGACATGTTGCATAACTCCTCCATCTATAAGTTGGGGGTGAGGATGGACCAACCTGGTAGGGTTGTTAAGGTTCAGTAAGGTGATACATGGAGAGGTGTTTAGGGCCTCTGTATGCCAAGGCCCTCTGGGGCACCAATAGCAAACTCACAGGGGTACCACGGGATTTTTTTCAACATTAAAATTTCAGGAGAAACAGCCATATATGCCATTAGTCAAGTACCTTCTGAACTACTGGAGTGAAGTAATTCTCAGTTTCAACATCTTTTTATACTCCGTTTCTTTCCGTAATGCCATATCTTTTCACAGCTAGGTTTTCAGTGATTGCTGTTATAAAAAGCATATACTCTATGGTGGTCCAGTGTTGAAGACACCGATTTCTACCATAGGAGGCACAAGTTCAATCCCGGGTTGGGAAACTACGATCCCACATGCCATACAGCTAAAAAAATAAATATGTTTTTTAAACAAGGAAATTAAAAAAAAAAAAACAAAACACCTATACCACCTGAAGACCTGCACAGGCACCGTGACCCAACAAAGTTTGGAAGCCCTCGACTTTGCACGGTGTTCGGCAAGCTAGCCAAAGAGCACTCGATACTTACCATTTGTCACTGACAAGTCACCAGTGACGAGTCATCATCTCAGGAGGTTTTCCAGGGAGCACTAGAAAAGTGAGGCCTTTGAGGTTGATGGACCACCTGAAACTTGGGTTAGAAGTTGGGTGCTCGTGGGCAGTAAACGAAACGTGAGTGGATGAGAGGTCATCAAGCCCAAAGCAGAATCATGTAACACACACGAAGGCCCTGGAGGGGAAAGAGAGGCTGTGGGTGCTGGAGGAGAGACCAGAGAGGCCTAGTAAAGACAGAAGTTCAGGTGTAATGGGAGCGGAAGCCAGGTTGGCAGAGTTCCCATGAGAATGAGAAGTGACATGGGGGGAGCTCTTCCTAAAGAACCATGACTGTCGATACAAATAAGGGAGACTTGACTGTCTCCCTCATGGACACGCTTTCAGTGTGGAGTTTTATCTTGGAGGAGGTTTTTAGCTTTTTTATTCGCTTCTTTGCTTCTTTGTTACTGCATCCTGCTTTCCAAGAGGAAGAGCGAAATCATGAGGTGGTACCTTGCTGCATCATTTCCCCTTTAAGATCATGCTGTTGGAGTGGGGGTCTTCTGGTTTATATTGGACGAGCAGAATATGGTAGCATTTCCAAGACTCTTTTCCTTTTGTGTGTGTGTGGCTGTGCTGGGTCTTCATTGTTTTGTGCAGGCTTTCTCTGGTTGCAGCGAGTGGGGGCTCCCTAGTTGTGATGCTCGGGCTTCTCATCGTGGTGGCTACTCTTGTTTCCAAGCACAGGTTCTAGGCACTCAGGCTTCAGTAGTTGCAGCGTGTGGGTTCAGTAGTTGAGGTGCATGGGCTTAGTTGTGCTGAAACATGTGGAATCTTCCAGACCAGGGATCAAACCCATGGCACCTGCGTGGGAAGGAGGATTCTTAACCACGGGACCACCAGGGAAGTCCAAAGATACCTTACTTTTGGTTTTACTAAATCAGTAAAACCCCATTCACTACCACTTGAAATAAAATCTGTGACATTGCCACTTCAGAGGCATGTCTTCACTTATCTCTCTTTCCAGAGTGATCTCATTTGCTCTAAGCAAATGAAGGCTGGCCTAGTGCCTGGCACGCTCAGACATTGCTGTTGATCTACTAATAAACTAAATTCAGAGAGATAACTAGACTTGTCTTGTCGTGGTATTACATAAACGAGTCACAATAGCCAGAAGTGGTACCAGTAAGGAGGCACCATATCTGACGTCCTGCCATGTGCCAGGCTCTCTGAGGCCTTTTTGCACACAGAGGGGTCTTGAGTGATAGGTATGGTTAGCTCCCTTTCACAGAGGAGAAAGCTGAGAAGACAAGACATGGAGCCAGAATTTTAATAGAGGTTTCTTTAACCCTAATGTTGTACTCTTTCCACTACAGTGCATGCCTTTCCAATACTTAAGATGATTACCCAGTGCCACAGTAAGCCTTCAACAAAGCTAAATGCAGGTCCTAGGGGAACTGAGACTGATACAGTGTGCTGGTGTCTGAGATCAGCCCTATGGAGACAGACAGATGTTGTAATAAAGTGGCTGAAAGCTTGGACTCGAGTTCAATCATCATTCAGTCATGTCCAAGTCTTTGCGGCTCCATGGACCGTGGCCTGCCAGGCTCCTCTGTCCATGGGATTTCCCAGGCAAGCATACTGGATTGGGTTGCCATTTCCTACTCCAGGGAGGTCTTGTTCTAGTTGCTACTTACTAGACTTGTTCTCTGGAGATGGCTTCCTCACTTCCCTGCTCACTTGTGAAAGGGACTACTTAGAGTAAATCAGGCGAATGAGTAACATGCTTGGCACAGGGCATGTCTCAATCAAGAGCTTCTGTTACAGCAACTGTTTTCATCCGAAGTTCCTTGGAAGCATAAAATATTCTTGAAAACAAAACTTTTTTTTTTCAGCCACTCATTTCACAAATTAGAATAAGCAAGGGGGTGCTGCTTTTATGGTTTTGTTTCTGTTTTGTTTTCATATTAACACCCACCTTTTAGGAAGCCACCTCTGCAACTAACATCTATTTGGAAAGCAGTTAAGAACCAGAAAGAAAACAGGGTCCCTAAGGAGCAAAAGCAGATGTTACAGAACGAGTTTACAACAGATCCTTGGAACACTTCATGGGCGCTGGGGAAAGGGGAACATCAACTGGAGGTGCATCAAGGGGCCACTGGTCCTATTCTTTTCTGCACAGTCTTAATGAACAAGCACCCAGCCTGCTTCATGTAGAAGCAGATGAGGGAATACAAATGAATGTGCTTTTCACACACAATTCTGACACTTGGTTATGCATAAAATACATATTTATTCTGCACTTACATTGTGCCAGGCCCTGATCAGATACAGTGTCAGCTCTCAAAGAGCTCTCGATGTAGTAAGAGGGGTTGAAAAGTACCCAGTGGATTGAACCTCAGCAGAGATGCATGCCGAGTGCCAAGGAGAGCCTAGGGGTGACCAGGAAGCTTTCAGGGGCAGGCAGCACCAAAACCGAATCTTAAGGCCAGATAGGAATTGACAGGTGGAAAGGAGGAGTGGGCATTCCAGTCAAGGAGTGGAGAATGCGTGTGAAGGCACGAGAGGTGGTAGGGTGTTCAGAGAACCACAGGAAGTCCAGCCAGCCGAAAGGTAAAAACCGTATGGAAGGCAGGAAGCAGGCGTTAGTAAATTACAGTGGTAATAAGAACTTTGCTATGGAGTTGCTCATACATTCTAAGAACTGCACTAAGTTTTTTAATCTATGGTGTACTGATGAATTTCCACAAGTGCCCAATGAGGTGTAGGTATTTTCATCTCCATTTCACAGAAACGAGCTCAAAAAAGTGAAATAACCTGCCCCTGGATGCATACCTGTTTAGTGGCAGTACAAGGGTTTGACCCCAAGTTTTTATGATGACAGGACACAGAAAGAATGTTTAAATTCTACTCAGTGATGTAATATGAGAGAGAGCAGAATTAGATTCCAATTGAGAAGGGTTAAAACAGAAGCTTTGGTGTGAAAACTTGACTGCTCCGGCACCCTTTCCTTTGGCCAGTACAGATTTAGAGATCTCAGTGAGGTTAGTTCAGAGGAACATCAGATGGTGGCCCTGCCAGTTCCTGGGTAAATGCCTCAAGTATCTGGTTCTCGTCTTAAAATGCCAGGAATGATGAAACCTACCTTGTAGGATTGTTGGGAGCGGTAAAAGAGTTTCCACAGGTAAAGCCTTGGTAACTGTCTCCTGCATAGTATTAACATCAGTGAAGAGATTGGGTTCCGTCATCAGCAGAAGAAAGCCAAGTTTATTTAGAAAACTCATAAATTATGTTTTGCCAGATTCCTCTGTCCAGGGGGATTCTCCAGGCAAGAACACTCGAGTGGGTTGCCATGCCTTCTCCAGGGGGATCTTCCCAACCCAGGGATTGAACCCAGTCTCCCGCTTTGCAGGCGGATGCTTTACTGAATGAGCAACCAGGGAAGCTGTTTTGTCTTAACCCCCAGGTATTTTACCCTTTAAAAATAGGTTTTTAAACTAGAGTCCTAGATGGGTTCAAACAGCGATTTTTATCAGACTTTCACAAAGAGTTCTGTGCTCTAAAGGAGTTCAGCATGACTGCTTTATACAACACATTAAGAAATTGCTCTTGGAAGGTCTTGATATTGTGACACATGTCTTCAAACATTTAAAATGAGGTCTGGCTGTAAAATTACAACCTCCTGAGTCATGCTTAAGTGGATTTGTTGTAGTTATTTGCTGCTAGTAATAAAGTATCCAAGTTTTTGAAGTATTAACATTTTGTTAAAGGAGAGCCCCCAGTTATTCCAGATGTAACCACTATGAGTCACAAGACTTTGGGGGTAGGGAGAGGGATTGAATATTTGTATAATAAGTGAAAAAAAAATGGTTTACCAGTTTGTTATTTAGTTGCTAAGTTGTGTCTGACTCTTTGAGACCCCATGGACTGTAGCCTGCCAGGCTCCTTTGTCCATAGGATTTCCCAGGTAAGAACTCTGTAATTGATTGCCATTTCCTTCTCCATTACCAGTTTGGGAGTGGGGGAGAGGTGGTTATTTATTGTAAATAGCAAGTGCTAAACTTGAATATTGAATATTAAAATCCTACTATAAAAATAAAAAGTCTAGGGTATGGGCTTACCTGGGGATCCAATGGTTAAGACTGAGCTTCAGTGCAGGGGGCTCAGGTTCAATCCCTGATGGGGAACTAAGATTCTAACATACTGTGTGGGGCAGCAGAAAAAAATTCTAGGGTGAAATTACTGGCCTTGCACTTAGAATCATATGGAAATATTTTGTTTATCTGGAGATCATCCATTATTTGTTTTATTTCTGACTGTTAATTTAGAAAAAAATGGCTCTGCCCTGGAAAAAAATTTAACCCTCAAGTTTGAATTCCTAACTTTGGATCCTTAGGCTGGAGTTGCATGTTATAACACAAAGGCTAGGTTCTAAGGTCAGCACATAAGGTGAAAATTTAAATCCCTTAGGAAAGCTGAAGGCCAGTAGATGCTCAGTCCAACAGAATGTCAGCCCATTCTTCACCAGATGAAGTCATTGATGTATATTGAGAAGCCATAATTTTATTTTTTAAATTATGTCAGCTCCAACATCAGACTTACCCTTGGGAAGCGAGGTGCACACACTGAGAGAGACATACAGGAACTGTCTGAGGAAAGCAGATTTATGCTTTCTGTCACACTCACTCCAAGGACTGGGTTCTCAGAGCAGAATCACCCAGACTAATCAGTCCATAGCTCCCTCTCTCTCATGGCCAAATATAGAACTGTGAACGCATATCTTTCTCTGTAATGCCACTTCATTTTATCTTGAGCCCAATGAAGGGAGATTTGAAAGGAGTAGAATACTTAGCACGTCTGGGGATATGAGGCTGTTACTCAATTAATAAAGGAGATACAGCACCCAGAACTCACTCCTGTAGCATCTCTGAACAGGACTGGCATCATCAGAAGAATACTAAAACTAAGACCTTTACTATTTAAATGAAATGTTTAAAGGCCTTGCCACTGTTTTCTTTGTCTGATTTAAGATGGATTCACCCTATCCCCCTTCACCAGAATTTCTATTTTTAAGGAAACTCACATTGGCTTTTTGGATGCTACAACTTCTATTGTAAAAAAAAAAGAAAAGAAAAAAATGGAATAGAAATTAACTTTTCTATTATGGCATCACAAATTATCACAGTATCCATTTGTTAATATCACCTCACTGCCCTATAGATCAGAAGTCCAGCCAGGGCTCCTCTGGGCCCTCTGTTCCGTTTCTCACAAGACTAAGTCCACGTGTTGGCTAGAACTGGGTTCTCGGCTGAGGCTAGATGTCCTCTGCCAGGTTGTTGGCAGCATTCAGTTCCTTTCAGTTGTAGAACTCATGGCAACTTGTCTCCAAGTTCAGGGCCAGCAGGGGAGCGTCTCCTGTTGGGTCTCACCTCTTTTAAGGTCTCACTGAATAATATCTTGGGTCACAAAGAGTCAGACGCAACTGAACTGAACTGGATAACATCAGGCCCACTCAGGATAATCTCTCTTTGATTCACTCGGATTCAATTCGCTTAGGAACCTTAATTACATCTGGACAGGTTCTTAGGAACCTTAATTAATAGCAAAAAAATCCCCTTTTGCCATATAGCATAATACGATCCATGGGAGTGACACCCTCTGGTATTCACCCGTCCTGCCCATAGTCGAGGGAGGGTGTTTTACAAGGCATGTCCACCAGAGGGGCAGAAATCTTGGGTGCCATCTTAGGATCCTGCCTACCATAGAGATAACATGACTGAGTACCTCCTGAAGTGCCAAACTGATGAATTCCCACCTCTGGAAACAGTATTATCCAAGCTCAGTGGTATCATCCAGGTTTTACTTACAGGGAAACTAAAGTCAGATTCTAACCTAGCTATGTCGGCCCCCAAAGCCCAGGGTCTTTCTCTTTACCACATTGTGTCTGATAAATCCTGTTAACTTTTCCCTCCCTTTCAATTGACCTGCTTCTCTCCAACACCCCTGACTTGGCCATGGGCCTTCATCCACCCCTCCCGGGTGCTCCTGCAGCAGCCTTCTCACATCCACAGGACTCCCTGCCTCCAGTCCATTCTCCATGGTCATAAATTGCAATCTGACCTAGTGACTTCCTGCTTGAAATAATTGCCTCTTTCAGATAGAACCCTTACTCTTCAATACAGTTTACATGTCATCCATCTCTGAGCACTCCCTGCTTCTCTGGCGTCATCTCCTACCTCCTCTCTGATGAGTATCACCACGCTGAGAGCCTAGAACACTTGTACCACTCTTCACCTGGCTAATTCTACCCAGCTTTAGGGTCTAAGTTAAATGTCCTTTCCTCCAGAAAGGAGGACCTTCTTCAACTCCCTGATTAGTGAGGCGGTCCTGTTGTGTATTCCTGTAGCAGCCAGTACTTCCCCTATAATAATGTCACATTGTATTATGATGACACATTTATCTGTCTCCTCTGTTAGATTCTGTGTCTGGTTCTTGGCTGTATTCCCAATGTCTGGCATATAGTGGATGCTCAGTAAATATTAAGAAATGAATGACAGTACTTTGATGGGTTACTTTGTTTCCTTTGCAATCTCCTCCTTGTTAGTCTAGTCTCTGCTTTTCCTTCTTTGCCGCTGAAATACTTTTAATGGCACATGTCAGAAGAGCTATCCACTTCTCCTGTGTTTTATTCAGGATCAAATCATTAGTATAAGGTGAAGCTGAGAAAAGATGGTGGGCCTTCAAACTTTATGTTTCAAAAGTTTTCCATTTTATGCTGCTTGACTGCCTTAGAATAAGATCTGGGCTTCAAAAGCTCATCCTCTTTAACTACTCACTATACCCAGTACAGGTACTCAAAAAATGCAGGTTTATTTTCTACACAATTGAATAAAGTCCTTATGAGAGCTATGAGAGGAACTCCTTTCTTCAGGATGTGGATTGGGATCTAGTGTATTGAGTAAGTGTTGTGATTCATTCTATGAAAGTCATTTTAGTTTTATGTTATAGCTGTAGATAGCCTTGTGAAATAGAGGGCAATAACCTTTCACAGTCTTACAACTTGTCTAAGGAAACATTGTTAAAACTCCTTACAAGTTTTATAATATGGCCAAATGTCAGTCCTATGAATAAGCTGTTTTTAAAAGACTGGTCTGAAATTTTTGAAGGTAAATTTACAACAAACATGCCATAATTTTTATAGCCAAAGAAGTGCTATCTCATTCAGAGCAGGTACTTTGGGAGATGTCTCAGGGTTGTTTCCATTCTTCAAAAATGGTTTCAGAATTCCTTTGGGAATTCAAGTCAGAGCTGTCACACAGTTTTTTTTATTGTCTTAAGTGTTGGCTATGACAAACCTAGACGGCATATTAAAAAGCAGAGACATCACTTTGCCAACATAGGTCCATATAGTTCAAGCTATGGTTTTTCCAGTAGTCATGTATGGATGTGAGAGTTGGACCATAAAGGAGGCTGAGCTCTGAAGAATTGATGCTTTCGAACCATGACGCTGGAGAAGACTCTTGAGAGTCCTTAGGACAGTAAGGAGATCAAACCAGTCCATCCTAAAGGAAATCAACCCTAAATAGTCATTGAAAGGATTAATGCTGAAGCTGAAGCTTCAGTGGTTTGGCCACTTGATGCAAAGAGCCGACTCACTGGAAAAGACCCTGATGCTGGGAAAGATTGAGGGCAGGAGGAGAAGGGGGTGACAGAGGATGAGATAGTTGAATGGCATCATCGACTCAATGGACTTTGAGCAAACTCCAGGAGATAATGAAGGACAAGGAAACGTGACATGCTGCAGTCCATAGGGTCACAAAGAGTTGGACACAACTGAGCGACTGAACAACAACAAAAGTGTTGCCTAGCCTTTGGTCTTTGAGGATAGCAGTTTTATGAAAACAGTATTAAGAATTAAATCAGGTGAACCCAAAGTGCGCGATTAGACTTCGTTTTAAACAAGGTGCAGCTCTGAAGTCATGAGACAGGGATGGTGTTGTTTGTTGTTTTGTTTTGGTTGTAAAATATGACTCTTGAGGCAAACAAAAGTTTCCAGCAGCTTTTAAAGCACCAAACATTCATGTCATTATAATAACTTGCAGGACCAGAAAGGACTATCTTGGAAGGAGGTGGAGGACCAATCATCGTACTCTGATACTTACAAATGAGGTTGTAAGGAAAGCCAGACTGAAAACATCTCAGTATATTAGATAAAAGTTATAAAGGGATAATCGTTTATTCTGAAATAGTAACTTTTTCTGTAAGGAAGCAATGTATTTTTTCCCTTGGCCCATAGTGCATAGCCCTAAAGGTCAGGTGCTTGGGTTGTAGCCATTCTGGTGTTAAAACCGGCATAGCTGCAGGACCCAGGCAAGTCACTATTTTTCTGAGTTTCCTTTTCTTCATCCTCAAAGTGAGGGGGTTGGACAGGTGCTATCTAATGTGCCTTTTCAGGTAGGAAAACTTTTTCCTTCCAAGTTTATGGTTAATTATAAAGTGGAATGCATAGTAATGTGTAATACCTTCTGTTTTATATACACTTGGTTGATTTTAAAATCTTGTTTTTCAAAAATCCTGTGTTGCTTTTGGAATTGTCATAATTCAATGAAGCATAAACATACTTCAAGTAGTACAAAGCACTTGGTTGATGTGGAAAAGGTTCATCTTACGTTGAGTACCAAAGAATTGTCCTCGGTTATTTATTTACTTTTCACCTTGGACCACAAGAATGTGAATAATGAAATAACAATAAACTACAAGTGACAGTCAAAGCAGGATCAAGAAAATTTTAACATTAGAAATCAAAGCCAGGGACTTCCCTGGTGACCCAGTGGTGATCCAGTGGTGATCCATTGGATCCACATCCAATGCAGTGGGCACAGGTTCGACCCCTGGTTGGAGAACGAGGATCCCACGTGCCGCAGAACCAAAAGAAAGAAGAAGAAATGAAAACCAGAGGCACAATATGAACGTAAATTTGGTTCTTGATTTTCTAGCCCCAAAGTAAAGGAAAGTTATGTGGTTCTTATTTTAAAGACAAAAAATAGCTACCCCAGGAGAGGTAAAGATTTGCTTAGCACTCAATTCTAAAAGAATTAGGTAACATTTGTAGGACAAATGAAGAGCTTTACAAACAATTATCAAGTAGCTGCAACAACCTGAAAAATCTAAAAATCAGCATCTGGTTTTTACCTTCTAAAGGTAAAACTTATACTCATCTCTGAGTCATATGTAACATGGTTTAATAATTATCCTATTTAAGGAAAGCTGGTTGGCAACTTAGGACACTTGAGGAAAAAGTGCAGGTCACTTTTCTGTTTTGTTCTCATAGACACAAAGTTGTTCAACTTGGCTTCTGATTAAGTCTTACCGTGCTCTGTTTTTATGTGGTGCTAGCCAAAAAAGAAGAACATGTCGGCCTACCAAGTGTTCTGCAAGGAGTACCGTGTAACCATTGTGGCTGACCATCCAGGCATAGGTGAGCACATTTCTCATTTTTAGTGTTCTTACTTTCCATGTGTATCGAAGCAAGGCAGTTAATCCAATCAGCAGGCAAAGTTCTTCCCATGGTCTGAAAAGGACACAAATCTCATTTCTCTCCTCAACTGTACAGGTCTCTTTAGATTTTGTCTTAGTACGCCCCGTCCAAAAGCACAGTATATAAACATACAGTTGTTTCTTTCCAAGATTCTATAGTTGACTTTTTCCTTCAGCCGCCTCTTGGGTATGGAGTTGGAGTATAGGGTTGGAGTTGGGTATGGAGATGACATATTACATTGTTCATTATTTGTCTCTGTATCAGAAGTTGGTAAGGTGAGAACACTACACCTCAGCCCTTGGACAAGTCAGGTAACATCTACAAATCTCATCTGCCCGGTGTGTGGACTCGCTTCTCAACCCTCTCACCAGGGCTGCTGTGAGGCACACATGAAGCACCAGAAAAGACTCGGATGTGCTTTATAAAGTGTGAACTTGCTCTACAATGTGGGGAGCACAGTATCACACATCTGAAAGACTGCTTCTGAGCTGCTCTAGGGAAATTCTCCTTTGTTTCTGAGCTCTCAGAAATTTGGTAAAAACCTAACATTTCTTATCAAATTCTACATAACATTTTTTCTTTAACCTAAGTAGATAAGCCTTGTTTCATGGGATCATATTAAAAGATACCAATACGATGCTTCAGGCATAAATCCTTAAAGAGTAGATGTGTGAGATTTTGAGCCTGTCTCATAGCGACCCAAACAGCTTCTTCCTTCTATAAAAGACCCAAGGGAAGTTGTGGGGTTTGGTTTGGTTTTCTGAAAGAATCTTGTGCTATTTAAATCTGATCTTCAAAACCCTCTTCCTAGTTTTTGTTCTATTCAGCCTTCTGTTTTGTTTATGGTTAAACCTTTACTGTATTCAGTTTTCCTGGGTTTTTTTTACTCTTTTGTGCCAGATTTTGGGGAACTGAGTAAAAAACTGGCTGAGGTGTGGAAGCAGTTGCCAGAGAAGGACAAACTGGTAAGCAGACTTATCACAGGCACGTTTTCATTGCTCTGTCCTTCCAGTGTGTGATCCTCCTGTGTTGTTGTTGTTCAGCTGTTCAGTCGTGTCTGACTCTTGCTTCCCCATGGACTGTAGCCCACCAGGCTCTTTGGCCATGGGATTTCCCAGGCAGGAATACTGGAGTGGGTTGCCGTAGCCTTCTCCAGGGGATCTTCCTGACCCCAGACTCAAACCCATGTCTCCAGCATTGGCAGGCAGATTCTTTTACCTCTGAGCCACTGGGGAAGCCCGAAATCCCAAACACTGAAAATAGGGAAAAAAAGAAAAATTATAGATTGGTGGAAAATGGCTTAGAGGGCAGTGAACAAGTTGGTGCCAGTTCACTCTAGGTGAGGATTTAGCTGCAGGGAGGCTGTCTTCTAACCTCATCTAATTTTTTTTCTCAGCAACCTTACATTTGAGCCAAAAGATGACCTACCTAGGGCAATGATACGTGTTAAAAGAGGATCTAAAGTCAGAGCCCCTGACTATAGCTAGTAGTTAGCTGTGGTCTGAGAACTGAGGAAAGAGGTCCATAGTCACAGCAAATAATAAAAACATGGGACAGTGTTTACTAGGAAGATAGGTTCTGGGTCATCACCTCCATCAACCATTACCAAATAATATACCGCCCTATCGAAACACTAATAAGACAATGATTAATAGTCATACCTGAATCACTCACAGTCACTTACAGTTAGATGATACAAAGGTGGTCTAGGAATTAGAATTTCCATTTTGCTTTATTTAAGGTACTGCTCATCTAGGTGAGATGACATATATTTTTCACCCAGGTAGATTATCTTTAGTTTCTGAGTTTTGTGTAATTGTTATCCTACTGTTGGTGTTGCAAGCCGACAGGTTAGAAGAAATATTTAAACCAGATGGACATAAAGGTGAGCCAGAGGTTTCCTGTGTGGTTTTACATTCCAGCCTTAGTTAGAGGGATCGCAGAGTGAATGCTGCCGTCTGAGCAGTAGCACTGAAGGACGTGCCTAGTCCTCGCCTGGGATGCTGCTGTCACCACTGCTGAAGCCTGTGCAGTGACCTTCCAGCTTAAAAAGAAACGCTAATCCTCTGTCTGCTCCCCTCCACTGTTCCTTTTCTTTTCTTCATTCTGTTCTTCCATGACTGCTTTCCCTTTCAGTTTTTTGCCCTTTGAAATTTATTTTTGCCCTGATCTGATTGCAGGTTTGGAAGCAAAAAGCTCAGTATCTACAACACAAACAGAACAAAGCAGAAGCTACAACTGTGAAAAGAAAAGCATCCAGCTCAGAAGGTTCCATGAAAGTGAAAGGTAATGACTACATCCTTCTCTTTTCATTCTCTTCCCCACAGCTCTGTGAATTTTGCTTCTTTACTAAGAAATGGGGAGAGTGGCCTATATTAGAAGCAGATCTTGATATCCAGATACCAGATAATAAAGGTTGGCCCCAATATTTAGAAAATGTTAAGTCAGAAGTCAGCACACTTTTCTGTAAAGGACCAGAGAATACATATTTTAGGTCTGAGATCCATATGCATTCTCTGTCACGTATTTTTCTTTATTTCTTCTACAACAACCGTTTAAAAATCTAAAATCATTCTTAGCTCACAGGCCACACAAAGTAAGTTATTAGCCAGATCCAACCCATAGTCTACAGTTTTAGCATATGCCTGGTGGAGCTCATAGAAAGGGAAAACCGGGAAGAAGAGTTTTGTGGTACAAGGCCCTGGGCAAGCTTTATCGCTCTGTTTCTTCTCTGTTCTCAGCTTCTTCTATGGGAGTACTGTCACCTCAGAAGAAATCCCCACCCACCGCCATGCTGTTACCTGCCTCGCCAGCCAAAGCTCCTGAGACAGAGCCCATTGATGTGGCTGCTCACCTCCAGCTGCTGGGAGAGTCCCTGAGCCTCATCGGACACCGCCTGCAGGAAACTGAGGTAAGGGCACCGTCAGTGGCAAGCTCCAGCTGCTGGTACAGTCTGGACCCGTGTGCTCATTCCACATCCACACAGTGAGCGACTGCTGTGTGCTGTTATACCAGGTGCTCAGGATACAGTGATAAGGAGGGGTGGCAGTGTTCACTGCAGCACTGTTTACAATAGCCAGGACATGGAAACAACCTGGATGCCCACTGACAGGTGAATGGATAAAGGAGTTGGCGGTACGTATATACAGTGAAACAGTACTCAGCCATAAAAAGGAACGAATTTGAGTCAGTTGTACTGAGATGATGAACCTAAACCCTATTACACAGACTGAAGTACATC
Organism: Bison bison bison; assembly: GCF_000754665.1. Classification (NCBI taxonomy): domain Eukaryota; kingdom Metazoa; phylum Chordata; class Mammalia; order Artiodactyla; family Bovidae; genus Bison; species Bison bison. Next base: position 212,482 of record NW_011495019.1, read on the forward strand.
AGAAAAATAAACACCGTCTATTAATGCATATATATGGAATCTAGAAAAATGTTACTGATGAACCTGTTTGCAGGCAAGACTAGAGACACAGACATGGAGAGCAGACCTGTGAACAGAGCAGGGCAACGAGAGGGCGGGACAAATTGAGAAAGCAGAATTAAGATACATACCTTCAGTTCAGTTCAGTTCAGTCGCTCAGTTGTGTCCAACTCTTTGCAACCCCATGAATCGCAGCACGCCAGGCCTCCCTGTCCATCACCCTCACATCCATCAAGTCAGTGATGCCCTCCAGCCATCTCATCCTCTGTCTTCCCCTTCTCCTCCTGCCCCCAATCCCTCCCAGCATCAGAGTCTTTTCCAATGAGTCAACTCTTTACATGAAGTGGCCAAAGTACTGGAGTTTCAGCTTTAGCATCATTCCTTCCAAAGAAATCCCAGGGCTGATCTCCTTCAGAATGGACTGGTTGGATCTCCTTGCAGTCCAAGGGACTCTCAAGAGTCTTCTCCAACACCACAGTTCAAAAGCATCAATTCTTCGGCGCTCAGCTTTCTTCACAGTCCAACTCTCACATCCATACATATCCAGTGGAAAAACCATAGCCTTGACTAGACGGACCTTTGTTGGCAAAGTAATGTCTCTGCTTTTCAATATGCTATCTAGGTTGGTCATAACTTTTTTACCAAGGAGTAAGCGTCTTTTAATTTCATGGCTGCAGTCACCATCTGTAGTGATTTTGGAGCCCAAAAAAATAAAGTCTGACATCATTTCCACTGTTTCCCCATACCTTCCTGCTGCTGCTGCTAAGTCACTTCAGTCGTGTCCAACTCTGTGCGCCATAGACGGCAGCCCACCAGGCTCCCCTGTCCCTGGGATTCTCCAAGCAAGAACACTGGAGTGGGGTGCCATTGCCTTCTCCCCATACCTTACCATACATAAAATAGATAGCTAGTGGGAAGCTGCTGTGTAACACAGGGAGCTCAGCCTGGTGCTCCATAACAACCTAGAGGAGTGGGATGAGGTAGGCGGTGGAGGAGAGGTTCAAGAGGGAGGGGAGATGTGTATACCTGTGGCTGATTCACACTGTTGTATAGAAGAAGCCATCACAACATTGTAAAGCCATTATCCTCCAATTAAAAGTAAATAAAATTTTTTAAAGAAATGGGAGGGTGATAGAAATACCTAGAGCCAGACATACTGGAATTTGAAGTCAAGTGGGCCTTAGAAAGCATCACTACGAACAAAGCTAGTGGAGGTGATGGAATTCCAGTTGAGCTATTTCAAATCCTGAAAGATGATGCTGTGAAAGTGCTGCACTCAATATGCCAGCACATTTGGAAAACTCAGCAGTGGCCGCAGGACTGGAAAAGGTCAGTTTTCATTCCAATCTCAAAGAAAGGCAATGCCAAAGAATGCGCAAACTACCGCATAGTTGCACTCATCTCACATGCTAGTAAAGTAATGCTCAAAATTCTCCAAGCCAGGCTTCAGCAATATGTGAACCATGAACTTTCAGATGTACAAGCTGGTTTTAGAAAAGGCAGAGGAACCAGAGATCAAATTGCCAACATCCGCTGGATCATAGAAAAAGCAAGAGAGTTCCAGAAAAACGTCTATTTCTGCTTTCTTGACTATGCCAAAGCCTTTGACTGTGTGGATCAGAATAAACTGTGGAAAATTCTGAAAGAGATGGGAATACCAGACCACCTGACCTGCCTCTTGAGAAATCTGTATGCAGGTCAGGAAGCAACAGTTAGAACTGGACATGGAACAACAGATTGGTTTCAAATAGGAAAAGGAGTACATCAAGCCTGTATATTATCACCCTGCTTATTTAACTTATATGCAGAGTACATCATGAGAAACGCTGGACTGGAAGAAACACAAGCTGGAATCATGATTGCCGGGAGAAATATCAATAACCTTAGATATGCAGATGACACCACCCTTATGGCAGAAAGTGAAGAGGAACTAAAAAGCCTCTTGATGAAAGTGAAAGAAGAGAGTGAAAAAGTTGGCTTAAAGCTCAACATTCAGAAAATGAAGATCATGGCATTCAGTCCCATCACTTCATGGGAAATAGATAGGGAAAGAGGGGAAACAGTGTCAGACTTTATTTTTCTGGGCTCCAAAATCACTGCAGATGGTGACTGCAGCCATGAAATTAAAAGACGCTTACTCCTTGGAAGGAAAGTTATGACCAACCTAGATAGCATATTGAAAAGCAGAGACATTACTTTGCCAACAAAGGCCCATCTAGTCAAGGCTATGGTTTTTCCTGTGGTCATGTATGGATGTGAGAGTTGGACTGTGAAGAAGGCTGAGCGCTGAAGAATTGATGCTTTTGAACTGTGGTGTTGGAGAAGACTCTTGAGAGTCCCTTGGACTGCAAGGAGATCCAACCAGTCCATTCTGAAGGAGATCAGCCCTGGGTATTCTTTGGAAGGACTGATGCTGAAGCTGAAACTCCAGTACTTTGGCCACCTCATGTGAAGAGTTGACTCATTGGAAAAGACTCTGATGCTGGGAGGGATTGAGGGCAGGAGGAGAAGGGGACGACAGAGGATGAGATGGCTGGATGGCATCACTGACTCGATAGACGTGAGTCTGAGTGAACTCGGAGTTGGTGATGGACAGGGAGGCCTGGCGTGCTGCGATTCATGGTGTCACAAAGAGTCGGACACGACTGAGCGACTGAACTTAACTGAAAGATTTGGAAGCTGGCTCTCAAAGCTTACACTGATACTTTTCTATTGAAACAATGACACAAAAGAAAATTACCCTGACACTTCCTCTCCCTCCCCTCTTTATAGAGAAATAATTGACATATAACCCTACAACTCACTTTTATTTTTGAAAAATGAGTCCAAATACCATGGAAACTTTCATCATTTTTACTTCCAAGAGAGTCTGGATTTTTCTGTGCATTTCCAGCAAGGATTTGAATAGACAGGTTAGATTATCCAGGGGAGTCAGAGTTCCTCTACAGCTTTGAAAATAGGTAGCAAACGGGGAGATTGAGGTGTCCAAGCTCTTCATTACTCTGCACTTGAATTATACAGTGTTGTATACCCTAAGGAGATCTTTGTCCTTTTAAGCTTCAGTTTCAAAATCACTTAACCTGCAAAACTGTCATGTCCCATTTCTGTTAGCATATTCCACTTCTAACCATACTGCCCCCTGGCTCACTCAGTGGTGTAGGATTTCAGGTTTCTGCTGGGTCCTAGTAGGACATTGCAGCAAAGAAATCAGTCTCCGTTCCTAAAGCCATTTTTAAGCTGAGAAGTCAGCGTAAAAATATAAAACTACCCACTTGGCTTTTATGTGAAAGTTGAATTATTATTCAACAAATAAAACGCCAGAGGCCATGAGAAATGAAGCTTTGTCTAAGTTCTTTGGCTAATTTCTCAAAATTTAGTAAGTGTCACAGACAGACACTTCCTGGTAGGCTAGGATATTTGAATGGATATAGATATTTCTAGAAGAAAATATTCTGGAATCCTTACTTATTTTTCGTATTTAGATATTCTTATGTTTCCTAAAAAGTTAAAGTGACTGTAGCCATGAAATTAAATGTTACTTGCTCCTTGGAAGAAAAGCAATGTCAAACCTAGACAGTGTATTAAAAAGCAGAGACATTACTTTGCCAACAGAGGTCTGTATAGTCAGTACTATGGTTTTTCCAGTAGTCATTTATGGTTGTGAGAGCTGGACAATAAAAAAGGCTGAGCACTGAAAAATTGATGCCCTCAAACTGTGGTGCTAGAGAAGACTCTTGAGAGTCCCTTGGACTGCAAGGAGATCAAACCAGTGAATCCTAACGGAAATCAATCCTGAATAGTCGTTGGAAGGACTGATGCTGAAGCCGAAGCTCCAGTTCTTTGACCACCGGATGCGAAGAGCCCGACTCACTGGAAAAGACCCCGATGCTGGGAAAGATTGAAGGCAGGAGAAGGGGATGACAGAGGAAGAGATGGTTGGATGGCATCACCAACTCAATGGACGTGAGTTTCAGCAAACTCCGGGAGATGATAAAGGACAGGGAAGCCTGGCATCCTGCAGTCCTTGGGGTTGCAAAGAGTTGGACACGACTGAGTGACTAAACAGCAATAAAATTCACCTCCCATGTTACAGATTTTCCCTGCCATTTCCTTTTAGTTTAGCAAATACTTGTTGAATACTTAGGCATAATTCCAAAAACTGGGAGGAGGAGAATTCCTAATAGCTTCCTGATGATTTCATATCATCAAGAAACTTGCAGTGTAACTGGAAAGATAAAATAGATACAAAATGAGCAAATAAAACAAGCTAGCTTCTGTGAGCAGTTGCCATGGGAGGGTTACATGTCCATATTGACTGGAAAAGGGAAAAGAACGTTGCAGACCCTCTATTCCACTTTTTTTAAAAACATAAGAAACAATCTTATTGAGATATAACTGTCATGGCTCAGACTATGAAAAATCTGCCTTCAGTGCAGGAGACCCAGGTTCAATCCCTGGGTTGGGAAGATCCCTGGAGAAGGGAATGGCAACCCACTCCAGTATTCTTGCCTGGAGAATTCCATGGACAGAGGAGCCTGGCAAGCTCCAGTCCATGGGGTCGCAAAGAGTTGAACATAACTGAGTGACTAACACAGCAACAACCATAAAGTTTACCCTTTTAAAATGTAGAATTCAGTGGCTTAGTATATGCACAGATTTCTGGCTCCATTACTACTGTCTAATACCAGATCATTTTCACTATCCCCAAGAGAGACCCCACATGTATCTGCAGTGGACTTCCCTGGTGACTCAACGGTAAAGAAGCTACCTGCCATTGTTGGAGACGAGGGTTCAGTCCCTGGGTCAGGAAGATCCCCTGGAGAAAGGAGTGGCCACCCACTCCAGTATTCTTGCCTGGGAAATTGCATGGACAAAGGAGGTTGGCAGGCTACAGTCCATGAGGTTGCAAAGAATTGGACACAATTTAGTGACTAAACAACAACAGTGTGTCAGCAGTAAGCAGTAATTCCCCTTCTAATCCACTTCTCCCCAGACTTTAATCATTTGCATATATCTTCACAAGTTTGCAATTTCCTCAGACCACTTATACTGTTATCTGCTTTGTATTTTTATTTAAATACATTTATCCATGCTTTCACAGTGATATCCTGGATATCACAAGTGTGGTATTCTAATCTTTTTTCTAATGTACATTGGAAAAATGGATGTGCATTATCAACTGATTAATGTTCACCTGTATGCCACCTGAAATTAGTAAACTACTACACTTTAAGGAGCATTGATTTATATATAGTTGCTCGTTTAAAATTGAATACCTGAAGCCTAATAAAATTGTGACCATTATCATAAGTCTACACAACTCACTGTGAACAGGCTCAGCTTGCCCCACTGTGCAGCCTGCTGTCATTCTACAGCTCTGCCACCTGAAGCAGTTAGAGCAGTAGTCGAGAGCAGAGTGAGGGGGTCAGGAGAGGCTCTGAAAGGGAGGTGGGGTTCCATCAGGACCCAGAAGGACAGGCAGGACTTGAATCATGGAGATAGCATCCTAAACCAAGACCACAGTGCACATGTGCTTCTCAGCCCTGGCGTCTTCTGCCAAGATAGGTCAGAAGAGACCCAGTGGGGCTCTCAACCCCCATTCCTACCTTCACCAGATCTTTTAACTGTTTTATGTATTAGGGTTCCACTTGAGGTTTTATTTTCAAAGGGTTTTATTGCTTAAATGATGAAAAACTAGAACATCCAGCGCCCAAGGTGGGGGAAGGCTGAACTATGAAGGGCCCAGCACAAGTTGCGGAAGGAAATGACAGCTCAGCTTTGGGGATGTTTTGAGTAGAAGGAATGATCACAGCTCTCATCTGATTTTCTTTGAGAATATCTTCTACTTTAGATTGAGAGTGAAGACACCAGAATTAGGGAAAAGTTATAACAATAGTCTAGACATGACAAAGATTTGAATTTAATTCAAATATTTATTGGGGGATATTACACTATACAGAACCCCAGTAGTTATTGGGAGGATATAAAAAAGAATAGGACTTGGTTTCTGCCCTCAGGATGCTTATTGGGAGAGTCAGACAAAAAATATTACCTATAATTAACTGTAAAAGTATGGAGTAATACTATTAATTGCTATCTTTCATTGAACTCTCACTCAGGCAGCTTTGTGAGTGCTATACATGGAGTCTCTCGTTTAATTCACATTGCATGTTTTGTAAAACAGAATTTGTGTTCCCTTATTTTACAGAAGGAAGAATAGACTTTCAGATTAAGGAACTCTGTCTGAAATTTAGCCCCTAAGTGCTGAAATGGAGCCTTGAGTTTGGTGGCATGACCTCAGGGCCCATTCTTATAACCCTTTGCTTTATTTTCTGACTTGGAAGTAGGGGGATACATTAGACGAGGAGAATGAAGGGAAAGAAAAGTCAGTGGTGGCATGGCCTTGAGACTGGGCAGGTGTGTGAGTGATGATGACTTTAGCAGAGGAAGGAATGCTAGGAGGAACGGTAGGTTATTTCTCTTTACAGTGTGTTGAGATTGAAAAATACCCAAAACGGAAGATCTAGCAGGAAGCCTGAAATGCAGTTTTGGAGATGAAGATGTTGGTAATACTAGTAAGCAGTATGGATACTTTCTGAGCAGTTACCAGGTAGCAAGAACCACCCCCAAGTACTTTACATCTGTTATCTCACTTAATCCCCTCCTTGCTGCAGATGCTGTTAGTACTGTCTGTTACAGGCACAGCATAGAAAGCAACTTGCCCCTTTCAGTGAGTGGGATAGCCAGGTTCTGAACCCAGCTGTCTGAAGCCCAGAGCGCCTTCTCTGATGGACTCTGCTACACTGCCTTCTAGGTCCCATATCCTCACAGTACTCCTAGTTGAACCAGATTACACAAGAGCTCGGCAGCAGTATTTGCAGCAAGCAATCTTATTTCTTATCTCTTTGAATCACAGAGATAACAAACGATATGAATTCTAGAAGAGGTTAAATTTTAAAAAGAACAGAAAAGTGGTATCCTCACCTGTCAAAAAGCTACATATGTGGAGAATTTGTGTGTGTGTATGCTTATATTAATCATTAGTATGTAGAATTCTCATGGTTATCACATTTGAGCTATATTTGTGGAGTTCATGAGAAAAATAACTTTTGCATTCATGACCTCTACAAATCTTGCCAGCAGTTCTCCACAATAGGTGGGGCCTTTTTAAATATTTTTAAGTGTAGGGTTGTCCCCCCTCCCAGCCCCCACTCTTCCTAAGTGACCAACCCAAGGTCTCACAGAGGATACAACGGTTTAGAAATATAGACAGGAAACCTGGAATGTATTGAGTTACCAAAGCAGAAAGCTTCCATTTCTGCCGCAAGTTTCCTGGAACTGCCCCAGACTCAGAGAGCCATGCGAGGAAGTACCCAGGGCCTGGAGGGAGCCTCACGAGTGTGATGCAGGCCGCAACCTCCTCCTCTCATGCTCTTCCTTTCAGGGCATGGTGGCTGTGTCCGGCAGTCTGTCCGTGCTTCTGGACTCCATAATCTGTGCGCTTGGCCCCTTGGCGTGTCTGACCACACAACTACCTGAGTTGAACGGCTGTCCCAAACAGGTCTTGGTAAGTTTCCTTGTTTCCTGGGATTTAGGAGGGGCCAGACCCTTGGGAGCCCTGTCAGGCACAACCTCTTAAAGCTCCCTGGATACCGCACTGCTGTCAGCCGGCGGAGCGTGACACTGACTGCTGAATGTGTGCTGGACCCTCAGTGAAATCGCAGACACGCCATTTCCTAAGATTTCTCTCCTTTGGAGAGAAGCAGCGTAGCCCCTAAGGCACTGCACCGCCTGTGTTTCCTATTTGCTCTTCCAGAGATGAAGAGAGTGCGAGTCTGCTGCCACTGCTTTATTAGGATTAATGGGAGATGTCAGCAGAAAAGCTCCCAGCAAACAGACAACAGAATACCATCTTCTCCCCCGTTTTCTCTAACTCCAGACTCCTTTTCTGATCTCTCTCCCCTAAACAAAGAAATATGTCTCAGGGAACTAAGGTAAAGTACTCTTCAACTGAAACTTTTCCCCTTGTTTTGCAGTCAAACACACTAGACAACATTGCTTACATCATGCCTGGACTGTGACAGCAAAGACTCTTGGACAGAAACCTTTTCCTGCCCTGTTGCTGGCTTGTGTGTATGTGACTGTTCCAGATCCCTTCACTGGCCTCTGGGTGTAGGTTTTAAATTTTTATATATATGCACATATATATATATATATGTAAAATGTAAAATATATACATAGGACTGTAAGTACTTTGCTTTTAATAATTTTATGAAATGGCAAAGGTTTAGCCAAGACGAAACCTTGGCATGAATATGGGCTTGGAATTCTTTCTTCTCCTGTGGTGGATAAATCTGCCTTAAAAATCAATGTAACTTGGGGGCTGGGGGCTAGTTTTGGATGCCTAGTGCGTCACGGTAAGGTTGGCTAAAATGTGATTTTTTTCCAAACTCAGTTGTACCTCCAGACCCATCACTGACCATTTGCCTTACCTGTCTTACAGTCTGAAATGTAATGGGAAAGATTATGGGAAGACGTCAGTTAACTGAAAATACAAAGCTTTTCAACTTGAAGTGACCTAGGTGGGAGGCGATAACATCGTTCCCATCGGAAAGTTATTGTGATGGCCTAAGTGAACTTAGTAGAGGGTTCATTCCAATTCCTGCTCTATCGGTGTCCATGTCTCAAAACTTATTGTAATCATTGGTACCATTGGCAGCCTCTGTCTGGGCCAAGGAGTTTTGTGAGCCCTGGAGTGGGTAAAGTCATCAGTGTCACCAGTTGTGCAGTCTGTATTGTGAACTGACCCAGAGCATTTGGTCAGCAGCACTAAGAGCTGGTATCTTCCATGGGCAGCATCAGCTCAGCTCACAGTTCTCCCGCTTGGTTGTTGGGTGGATGTAGAAGGTGAACTTTGCCCAGCCTAATTCCTGGGATCTTCTCTTTGGCTCCCCTGCTGGCCAGATACATGGCGTTTCGCATTCCACACATAAGCGAATTGCAAAAAAAAAAAAAGTACTGTGTTCTCATGTAGGTTTATTTATGTGCGAGTATGAATGTGTTTTAATTATGTGTATTTAACTCTTTAAACTCCCTTAGATTTTAATTTATCCTGTAAATTTCTGTATATATAATTTAAAAAACAAGAGCCTCCACCAGCAACAGCATGTGGAAGAGACTAGATTTGTCATTTCTTCCTCCCCTCCTTCCTCTGGCCTCCTCTGCAAACTCCAGATCACCCACTCTTTAGGGTATCGTGCCTCAAGACGGAATCATTATGTTGGGATTCTAGTTCTTTACAATTAAATAATGTCAAGAAAGTGAAATAAAAAGGAATGTTACCATTCCCAGCTGCCCTCATTTCCAAAGAACCAGATTTTGCTTCCAGTTCCAAAGAAAACAGTTGAGCCCTTCAGGGTTGTTTTTAAATTTGGTGCAAGAGTCCACATCAAAACCAAGCTCTGAGGTGACTGCTTGCTTCCCTTGGCCTGGATGGAGCAGAGGCATCAGAGTCGATCTCTGAGGATAGTGCCCCCAGCCTGCATCCTGTGTAACTCCTTCCATCCTTCTTCCTTCCCATCCATGTGGTCACAGGACTGTGTTCCTTAAAGGTATTCTGGCTGCCGAATGCCTTTCTCACCTCAGAGCAGTTTTGAGATTGAACTGGGGAAACAGAAGGGAACAGGAATGTCTGGGAACCAAAACTACGAAGAGCAGAAGTCCTGGTTTGATTTCGTGTGTCAGCGCTTGTCGCACACTTCCTCTCTACCCAGGTCATCTCCTGTTGGACACAGGGTATCAGGGAAGGGGCCTCGGAGACATGGATGAGTACAGAAAGAAGCCAGTCCCACCATCGTCATTTGTACACATTAATGACGTCTTGACCAGAGCCTGCTTTTTGTTTGTTTGTTTTCCTTTAAAGTCCAACCCTATTGTATTTGTATTTAAAATTTGTAAACATTTGTATAATAATCTGTTCCTTGTGGTATTTGGTACTATTAGAGGAAAAACTTTGGATTCAGACCTTCTTGCAGTTTTTATATCATTGTTTTATTTTGTTTTTTAAATAAATTCTAGCAGTTTGATCCAAATCCCATTACAGTTGTATAAAGAAATAAAATTTTGTACTTATATTATTAAAAATCACATTTTTAATATTTGTAGTCCAGTGTCAGCTATCTTTTTCCTGTGGCAACCAAAGTTCCTATGAAATTTTAAACCTGTCTTTCACATTAAAAAAAAAAAAAAAAGCCCATCTGGAATAGAGGTCAAGTTTCTGATCAAAGCTATCTTCCTAACAAACATCTTGCTCTGTTTCTATTAACTTTTACATTGAGGACTTTCATCTTCTCTTTTGCTAATTGCAAAGCCAGTGGCTCTGTAAGTGTAGCTATATTCACTGCCAAATGAAATTGTATGCACATTACATTGTTGGCCTAAGTCAAATATCTATCAGTCTTGTATAAGAGTTGCATTCAAATTGTGTGCTAAATCATGTGTTTCAGTACTGTCCTGATTTGCTGAGTTACACTGGATTGGATAAATCACTTAATTTTATAGGTATCTGCAGTCCTGTCTATAAAAGTGTTAATGTCACTTCCCTGTTTCCAAGCCTTGCAGCCAGCCAGCCTGACATGTATGTTTAGTAATACTGTGAACATCTAATATATGAGATTAGAACTTTCAAGGTAAAATTTTCAACGCAAACATAAGGTGTTAATAGTCATAAATAATAAAATATTATGATTGGCTGTAAGGCTCACTTCTTACAGAGCGGCAGCAAGAAAGAGATCACCATATTGCTGAAGAGTGCTTTGCATATTTTATTGCACTTAATCCTCCCCCAAAGATTTATAAATATTATCCCCTTTTACAAATAAGGAGACAGGTACAGGAAAGCACTTTCCCTGAGTTTAAACAGCTAAGTAAATGGCAAAGCCAGAATAAGCACACTGGAACAGCAAACCCCAAAGCTGAGGCTCTCTTCTACCCCATGCTATCCTATGCTAAGTCACTTCAGTCATGTCTGACTCTGTGCAACCCCAGAGACGGCAGCCCACCAGGCTCCCCCGTCCCTGGGATTCTCCAAGCAAGAACACTGGAGTGGACTGCTATTTCCTTCTCCAATGCATGAAAGTGAAACGTGAAAGTGAAGTCGCTCAGTCGTGTCCGACTCTTAGCGACTCCATGGATTGCAGCCTAACAGGCTCCTCCATCCATGGGATTTTCCAAGCAAGAGTACTGGAGTGGGGTGCCATTGCCTTCTCTGCTCTTCTACCCCAAGCCACCTTCGAATTTAAATTGTGTATGTAATTCATCGGAATCCTTCTCCATTATCTGCAGTCCTGAGCAAATGTGATTGCAGGAAAACTATCAGAACTATTCATTGTCCAAATGTTCTTTTGTCCTAGCTGGACTTTACTATAGGGATCTCACTTTTCTTGTCATACTGTGGTCTTTAAATTTTGGAAGCAGAGTATCTTAATTTTTTTGTTTAAATGTACTTAAAGGTTATAATCAATTATATTACATTTATGCATTGTCAGTCTTGAGGGATTTCAACATTTTTATCCATAGTAAGGCATTTGATATTGATATTGCTAAAATGCTTAAAAGGAAAAATTAAAACAGACTATTTACTAAATGAGTTTGTTCTGTTAGGAAATAGTTTGAAGACATAGTTTGTACTGCACTTAATGTCTTCCATTTACATTACTATTTATTGACAAAATCTACACACTTCCATTTCTAATTTAATAGCTGTACAACTTTCTGTCTGCATGGAGTTAATATAATTTCACTCCCTGTTTGGGGGTATGTGGGTTGTTTCTGCTTTCTTACTATGAAGGATGAAACTTATGGCTGTTCTATTCTCTGTAGTAAAGCCAAGATCTGCCTATAATCACTTCAAACCAGAGTGATGCAAGAAGGCAAGAACTTCCAGTCATCCAACATAGTGATATTAAAGGTTAATGGAAGAATCCAAAGGAAAATCATGCTAAATACTTGCCATACTAACAAGCAATATGCTTAAATGAAAAAAAACATGGAAGGTACCTACCTGACATGAAAATCATCATAAGTGCACATCCCCCCTTTATAGGCTAACTGCCATTGCTAATTTAAATTTTCAAGCATTAGTCATCGTGCTGGACAACAGTGAGAGAAACAGACATAGCATCCCAGCCTCAAGGAGCATCTAGACTACTGGGGGACTGGTTATATATTAACATGTCTCATGAGCATTATTAAAACACTTCAAAGCACAGGAGTACATGATTTCAATAAAGCTTTTATATGGTACAATAAAGATGTCAGACCCTATTGACTGTTCAGTTAACATACAGAAGTGATAAAGTTGTAATTCAGGTTTTCTATCATCCTAAATTTGAAAATTACTAGCCTTTCAAATTAAAAATTCACAAATATGTTCGATAAATACTAAATCACCTCGCAGTAGCTCAGACTACCAAAGCAGTGGTTATTATATCTTTTGGAGTGCATGTCATTAGAAGCAAAAAAATATAACCAATAGATAAGATATCTAATGAGTAAGTGACACAGCTGAAACATGGCACACGGGAACATGGAAGAAGATATATGAATTACAAAGCTGGAGAAAGCCTTTGAGATTCTTAGCTTGGGGTCCACTGATGTACCTCAGGGACCCCAGAACCCCTCTGAGGTACAATTCTATCTTGCCTTTTTTCTTCAGAAACGCTCGAATGCTTTGTACAATTTCTCAAAGGATCCTGTGACCTAAAAAAATAAAGTTTAGAAGTCCTTGATCTAATTCCAGAATTCAGAGAAAATGGAAGCCTTGATGAATGGCAGAGATGTGTCCTAGGACCCACTCACAACATTTGTATGCTTTCTGCCACCCTGAGCTCTAGCCCATCACTAGCTGCAATTCACTGAGTTGTCTCTCAGTGTCAAGGTCTCGAAAATCCTTGGCTCTTGCCTTCTATTTGAGGTAAGGGAATCTGGGCTGCAAACATGACGCATTTTGCAGCCAGGAGACCTCAGCCTCAAACAGGAAGCGTCCTCTCTGGGTAGGGAGGCAACAGGCCAGAGAGGCTGTCAACCCCAGCACCGGGTGTGTAGTCATACTGAGGTCCCGGGAGCTTAGACTAAGAGCTAGAGCTTTGGTCTCGGCTTGCTGGGTAACCTTACCCAAGTCATTTCCCGGGTCTGAGATTGGGTTTTCCAGATGAGAAGAGCTCAAAGACCACGCCCCTAAATCCTTAAGCACGCATGGAGGGCGTGGCTTAGGGAAACCCACGCCCCCTTGTCCGCAGTCGCCCTACGTACTGCGTGATGTCCACATACGCCAAGTTAACCGCAGTGAGGTCATCACCCTCCGCCTCAGGGAGCCGACACTCCACGTCCGAGGCGGGGCCTGCGGCTCGGCTCCAGACTGCCTCTGCCCCGCCCCAGCCGCGCCTCCTCGAGGACGGTCCAGCGCGTCACGTGACGGGTCCGCGGTGTTGGCGGTTGCTGTCAGCTGATTCCCCGGTTTGGTGGCAGCGGCAGCAGTGGCGATGGACTTTCTCCTGGGGAACCCGTTCAGCTCTCCGGTGGGACAGCGCATCGGTGAGTCCCCGGGGCCCCGCGCAGCCCCAACGCACCACTCCGCGTTCGACCCCGGCCCCCCAGGGTACCTCCAGGTCCC
>NW_011495019.1:226292-226746 GCF_000754665.1 Bison bison bison
GCAGGGAGGGGAGTGAGGCTGGCGTGTCTCTCCCAGACCCGGCCCCGCCCTGCCTCCCGCCTGCTTTGATTGACAAAAGCCGCTGTCCACTAGGAGGCCTCAGATTGTGATGGATGCCCACGGCAGCCAATAAATAAAGAGAGAAGGCGGGCCCGCGTGGCCGCGGCTCAGCCAATGTGCAGCTGCTGGGGTCGCGAATCCAGGCAGAAAGTTTGGGGGGTTAAAGGGACTGCGTGGTTTTTGCAGTCCTTGGGTCCCTCGATGGTTTCTGTCGTCGCCTCCCCTGCACGGGTTACACCACCTGGGCTCTTGCCATTTCCTTCCTGGCTCGTCTGGAGCTGCGAACACTGATACCTGAGAAGGGCTGGAAGTCCATTCTCAAGGACCAGGAGGCTGGGGCTTGGCGGCCGGGCGGGCATATTGCGGGCAGGCGGCTGGGGGCCCTTCCCCCCCC
>NW_011495019.1:226888-239770 GCF_000754665.1 Bison bison bison
TAATGGTGCGGCGTTGGCTGTCTGTAGAGAGGATCCCTCCCCCAGTGATGAGGGTATAATAATGATCCCTGCCTCCTTGGGGTTGTTGTTTAGGTTAAACTCGTTCATAAGTGTGAAGGATTTAGTGCATTCCACGTGGCAGATGCTCTCTAAAAGAAGGTGGTAATATTTATTATTGTTACTGAGACACCACCAAGTGAGGGTTCCAAAATCCTGAGAATGGCTGGACAGTTGGTCTCACAGACACTCATTCCTGCCCACCATCTCAGAGAGGACCCACAGGCCATGGCCCGGACACTTCACCGGAATAGTCTGGGTGTGCTTCGTCGCCTGAATAAACCGAGGGAAGTACTGTGAAAGCGTCTCTCTATCTTTTTGATGATTTTTAGCCTTAAGTCCAGACTGGGAAAACTGGATCTTTTAGACAAGACATTCTTTTCATTCTTGCTGTCTTAGAAGTCAAACCTCACTTAAGTCTGTTAACCCAGCTCTGTGTTGAAATCGCCCCCTGCGGCTGTTTGTGGCTCTTTTGAGGTTTTGTAATCAAATGTTTTGAGAGGATGCTGTCAGTAGAGACTTTACACACCAGGAAGCTCCTGGACCTGAGAGGGGCAGCTGCTCTCTCAGGACCCTCACCCACCTGCTACACAAACACACACACACACTGATGAGTCATTGTTTGGAAGCTGAAGAGAAGGCAGCTCATCTCTTGTCTATATTTCTCCAACTGCAGAAACCTCTGCTTTTATCACATGTCAAGTTTGAGACTTCCTACCCACCCACCCCCCAAAAAAGAAAAAAATTCTGGTTCACAGTCAGCCAAATATGCCTGAGGCTTTCTAGAAAAGCTCGTTGGGACTCCAGGCTTGAGGTAGTCAAAGAAAAAAGCTTCTCTTCTTACCCTGAAGGGTTACCTGTCTTGGGCAAGAAATATTCAATCCGAAGAGCATGCTACTAAACTCTTAGTCCCTTAGAGCACAGACCATGTTTTACTGCAGGAACAGTCCTTATCCTGGGGCTCTTCTAATCCAGGGCTATCATCAGAATCCCCTGGAAGACTTGTTAAAGCATCAAAGGCTGGGCCCCACCCCCCCAGAGTTTATGACTGTAGATCTGAGGTGGCCACCAGATTGAAAACCTCCATTCTAGCCCATCCCCTTCATTCTACACTGGAGACTGAGGCCAAGAGAGGGAAGGTGGAAAATAGGACTCACCCAAGACCCCAGTGACGTGGTCAGAAAGCTGAGATTTCAGGGACCCCTCTGAGTCCCTGAAATCTGAACCAAAGCTGAAGAGGCTCTAAAAGTACGATTAAATGAATAATGTCTGCTATTTGAGTTAATACCCTCAGTATTCCTTTTCTTTTCTTCCCCCCACCTCCACTCCCGGGGTGTGGGGGAGCAACAGCCCTGATCAGCTGTAATTACTAATGACCTAGTATGAGCTGCTTGCATTTCTATAAACTGCAGGATTGAAATAATCTCTTCTCGAGCCTGCCAACTTCATCCCCCAGTTGAGCATAGAGCCCTGTCCAGTTGGCAGCGCTGAGCACAGTAGGTCCTGATGGTGTAAATCAGAGCGCAGTGTCTCTCGACTCAGAAAGTTTGCAGTCACCCATCCACACCCCTTTCTGCTTGCTGCTCCCTGTGCCTGGAATGCCTGCTGCCGGTGCCTCCTTCAAAGCTCCAGGCATCATCACCTACTCCATGAGGCCTTCGCTGACCCCTTCAGATCCAGCCATTGTTGTTGTGCCCTCCCATCACCCTAGCTCCTCAGGCTCACTCCCTGTCTGCCTTTGGGCTCTGCTTCCTGGGTGGAATGGTGGTTATGGCAGCATCCATTTCTCAGAGTGGTTGTGAGAGTGAAGTGAGATGCTCTCTGGAGAGGGCCTGGCACATTATCAGTTTGCAGGAAACATCGTCATCATTTTTATTATTTTCACCAATGTCACACTAATAAAGCACTGTGGCATTCTGTTAGTAATTGTGCGTGTGTTTCCCCTGCTGGACTAGGCTTTGTGAGAGCAGATGCTGAATCTGACTGATCCAGACCCTGGGTACTTAGCATCATGCTGACACATGACTGGAGGGAAGAAAGGAAAAAAGGAAAGTAACAGTTTGTGAGCAAACACCAGGTGCCATACTCGCATCGCAGTCCTGTTGTCAAACCCAGGTTTGTGTGCTGGGTGTGCAGTGTGGCCAAACAGACCACAGCGGGAGTTTGGAGCAGAGAAAAGTTTATTGCAAGGGCCCAGGAAAGAGATTGGGCTATGCATGCTCACAAGACCCAAAATCCCACTGGTTTTCAGGGAAGAGTTTCTAAAGGCAAAATTAGGAGGAAGGTGGAACTCCAGGGTTTGTAAATTTCTCCTGATTGGTTGTGGGAGGTAACAAGGTGGGGCTCCAGGAATCTCGGGCATCAGCCTTCTGGTTCCATCCAGTCTGGGGTCTCCCTGCTTGCGCAGACCTGAAGTCACCATCATCCACCTGGGTGGGGCCCCAGCTCCTATAGTAGAACTCAGAGATGTGTATCAGATTGTCAAGTAAATCCCTTGAGAAGGAACTAGGACACTTTTATATTGCTGCACTCTTGTTTCTTGACTGCTTTTCCTTTGTTTCTGGGTTCCCTCCCTCCCCTAATGAGTAACTGAATCTGCCCTTTGGAATTCAGGGAAGATTTAGGAGACAGACGCCTTTTCCGCAAAAACAAGAAATGGGGAACACTGAAAGGCTTTCGTACCCAGAAGGGCCCTGCAGGATACCAGTGGTTTTCAAAGCCCCCTTTTCTTTGATACTCTTCAGTCTTGGGGGCAACAGGTGTGGGACAAGAAAGGGAATAAAGTTTTGAATAAAGAAATTAATATGAACTTGACAGAGGAACTCAGTTTTAGGGGGAGTCGGTTTCAAGCCTACAGGGTTTTGCTATTTTTTCCAATCATCAAAAGTAAATCTGAAGGAAGGTGTCACTTCCCAAGGTTTCCCAGCTTCCTAGAGTCAGGACCCAGACCCAGGTCTCTCTGCCTGCAGAACTGAGGTCCTCTCTTGCACCCTCACCA
The DNA here is from genome assembly GCF_000754665.1 of Bison bison bison. Taxonomy (NCBI): domain Eukaryota; kingdom Metazoa; phylum Chordata; class Mammalia; order Artiodactyla; family Bovidae; genus Bison; species Bison bison. The sequence continues at coordinate 229,944 of NW_011495019.1, forward strand.
CCCTGCCCCTGGCTGGTCAATACCTGTTTGGAATTTGGAGCAACCCAGCCCTCCAGCAGCCACAGTTATTGTTTGACCCACAGACCAGCTTTTCTGCTTGTGGCGCTTACTGGGCCCTGAATGTTTCCAGGTCACTTGTGCTCAGTCAAGTCAGTCATGTCCAACTCTTTGTAACCTCGTGGACTGTAGCCCACCAGATTCCTGTGTCCATGAGATTTCCAGGCAAAAATATGGGAGAGGGGCGCCATTTCCTCCTCCAGGTCACTACAGAATCCACTGTGAAGTAAAGAATATGCACAACCTAAAAGTTGAGCATTTTGTTTTGTCTGGAGCCCACACTGAGAACTACAGCCCGGGAGGCAGTCTCTCAGATAGCTCTGAGGCACCGTTCCAAAGAGGTCAGGGAGGAGCCAGGAGATATAGGAGTTTTTGCTGGGGGAAGGCAGGTGGAGGGGGATGGGGGGACACACAGTCAGACAGCAAAAGATGACTGCTAATCACAAAAAGCAGACATCACAAATGAATGATTTTAGTGCTTTTCTCTGTGTGGGAAGAGGCAAGAGTCTGGGCGTTTTGAAGTCATTCCTTTGGTGTGCATCTTCACTATCTAGGCCCAGTATACTCTTTTTCTCCATCCTGAACTCTGCTCAGGTGCACTTTGGTGAAGGGAGGGTGCCGCTGTAACCAAAGGCTTGATGGCCACAAGTGCTTTTGTTTACTGAAATGGTGGGTGATGCTTTATCTATCAGGAAAGCTTCCAGTGGGCAGCAGCCTCTGGCTGAAAGGACCCCAGATAGTGAGTACTAGCTGGTGTTGACTCAGCCCTTTTCTTCCAAGGATTTAAAAACCCATCTGAGGTATTTTCTGAGGACAGCCCTGGCTTGCCTTGTTTTAAAAACCCAATTTTCCACCTCCAGCTGTCAGCTCACCCCAGCACTTTGACTGGAGGTGCAGCTGACCCAGGAGAGCCAGCTGCAAACAGCAGAGACTCTAGACACAGGCAGTGCCTGGGGACTACCCCCTAGTCATGGGGCAGGAGGAAAGCTCAGAGCCTAAGACTGAGCCCTGGGGTGGACAGGAGAGGTGAAAGGTCAGGGAGAGCCGCTCTTAGCCCCACAAAGGCCAAGCTAGGGGGCTACCAGAAGGCATCATAGGTGGGAGACAACAGGCATTAGCAGGAAGAGAGCCCCACAGGCCCTCAGGGCTGCCCTTTGGGGAGCAATGAGTGGAAACCAAACCGGACATTCAGGCGTGTTGTCAAGGGAATGCCAGGCTAGGTGGCAGGAGACCTGGGTCCGGCTCACGTTCGCTCCTGACTGTGTCTCATTCCTTCTCACCACTTTCTGTTAGGGGCCATCACTCTCCCTCATTCACAGAGGACTGAACAACTGAGGGGACCGTGAGGACAGGGGAAGGTTGATATTAGAGAGAAGAAAGAAATGGCTGGGTACTGGGGAGGAGTGATGGAACCGATTCCATCACTCCGAGGAGCTCAGTGCCGGCACGGTTCACAGCGGGACTGGGTGCAGTTTGGTAGTGAGCTCCCCACCACTGGAGGTAAGGAGGGGAGGGAGGCTGTAAGCAGGATGTTGCGTGGCTGGCAGGGTAGACTAGACCAGGATTTGCAAACTTTTTCTGTAAAGGGCCAGAGAGTAAATATTTTCAATTTTGTGGGCCGTATGGCTTCTGCTGCAATCTATTGGCCTCTGCCCTCAGAGGACGAAAGCAGACAGACAGTGTCAGTGAAGGGACATGGCTGTGTTCAGACTTCTTTTGTGGACACTGAAATGGGAATTTCATGTAATTTTCATGTTATGAAATAATCTTTGGAATTTCTTTTTCAACCATTTGAAACTGTAGAGACTAAGCTTGTGGGCCATGCAAAAGCAGACTCCTTTTGGCACATGAGTTTATAGTTTGCTGACCTCTTGGCCAGAGGCAGAATGATGGGGGGCATTGTGCTTCAAAATGGGGTCCCAAGATATCCCTGTTAGAGATGCTTGAGAACGCTCCAATTCTGGACCCCCCAAGTCAGAATCTCTACCACTTCCCACTCTTTGCTACGTGGAGCCCTTGCAGCTTGAAGCTCCGATTCCTTGATCTGTAAGTGCTGGCACCAGGTTAGAACCCAAAATTTGTGTCTTAAGGATAACAGGGACTAATATCTAGAAAGGGCTTTGAGTCAGATGGCCGCACGGGGTGTGTTCCTGAGTCAGACCAGGTGGTCCAAATCCTGGTTTATCCATCGTCTGCTTTGTTACCTGAAGCAAGTTACTTAACCTCTCTGTTCTCCAATTTCCTGTCTTAAAATGAGGATAATAATAGCAGGGATCAGTCAGGATTGGGAGGTTCAGCCATGTAGGGGGGTTCTCATATGGTCACGTTGTGAAGCACTTGGCCCAGTGCCCACCAGACAGTAATTGTCCATAATTGTCAGCTGTTGTGATTTTCCCCAGGTGTTATTATCATTGATGGGGCAGAGTCTAAGGTCACCGGGGAGCCAGGGTACCCACCTAGGGCCCTGGTCCCAGCACAGCCTCTATCTGGTCTTGGTGTTACTGGGAATGAGCAGTCGCAGGCTGGGTGGCAGCCACAGTCACAGACAGGTCAGGTTTCAGGCTGTGGGGTGGAGCCGGTTTTCACTTGGGAATTAAAGCCTTTGCCTGACTGTACAGATGGAACTGGTAAATAGGTTTTGCTTCCTCCCTGAGCTCAAAGAAATAAGAGTAAAGTCCCACATTTCTGCCCTTCTGGTTTCAGAAAAAAACAAAAACCCTCAGTCTTCTAATTAGCCTGGGGCCATCACTCCGTGGAAAGCCGGAGGATTCAGGACGAGTTAACTCTTTACCTCCTTATCACGGAAGTCTCTGCCAAAGCTGGCTCTCTCCAGACTTCTGCCCTTGTGTCCCACCTTTAGTTGTATTTTCATAGTGTCTTCCTTTTGTTCACTTACCTTTTTAAAGTTGGCCTTATCCTGTGTAATTACATCCTGAAGTCATGACTTTGACAAGCTGCTCGACATTAAATAGGCAACTCTAAAAATGTCTTTATGTTTGCTCATGAGCCCACCTGATCCCAGGTTTGCTCGTGATCCCAGATGGCACATTTCAGCCACTCAGAGGTAAGCAGTCTGAATAGGCTCAGAACATAGACCCTGCATCAGAAGATTTGGGTTCAAGTACCAGCTCCTCCCCTCCCCAGCCATGTCCCCAGGCAAGTGACAGAACCTCCAAGGGGATTGTGCTTCCATGGACATGGAAGACTTGAGAACTGGTAGAGACCCCAGAGTGCCATGAAGAGCCAAGCAGCTATGCAGGACCCACGGGAGGAATTGGGCTTTACACCTGTGGGGAAAGCAGGAAAGGGAAGGAGGGAATCAGGAGGGAGGAGCCAGCCAGGTTACAGAGATTGAGACCAGGAGAACGAAGGACAGGCAGAGATGTCCTCTCTTCACCTGGAGCTTGAATACACTGATGCAGGATAAACCCTGGGTTGGTTCCCTTCGTGTGTCAATTTTGGCCAGGTCACGGTACCCAGATATTTGTTGTTGTTGTTTAGTCGCTAAGTTGTGTCAACTCTTTTGCAACCCCATGGACTGTATAGCCCACTAGGCTCCTCTGTTCAGGTGATTCTGCAAGCAAGAATACTGGAGTGGGTTGCCATGCCCTCTTCCAGGGCATCTTCCCAACCCAGGGATCAAACCTGCATCTCCTGCACTGGCTGAGCCACCAGGAAAGCCCACACAGATATTTAGCCAAACATTAATCTAGATGTTTCTGTGAAAGTATTTTTTTAGATGAAATTAACATTTAAGTCCATCTTTGAGAAGAGCATATTACCCTCTATAATGTGAATGGGCCTCATCTGACCAGTTGCATAGAAGAAAGACTGGCCTCCCCAGAAGATGGGATGCTGCCAGTAGATGACCTCTGTACTTGAACTGCATCTGTCTCCTGCTTGTCTGTCCTGCAGATTTTGAAAGGTTCCATGCTGTAAAGAGCAAAATTGCATAGGAACCTGGAACATTAGGTCCATGAGTCCAAATTGGAAGTGGTCAAACAGGAGATGACAAGAATGAACATCGACATTCTAGGAATCAGCGAACTAAGATGGATTGGAATGGGTGAAGCAGAGACATTACTTTGTCAACAAAGGTCCGTCTAGTCAAGGCTATGGTGTTTCCAGTAGTCATGTATGGATGTGAGAGTTGGACTATAAAGAAAGCTGAGTGCTGAAAAATTGATACTTTTGAACTGTGGTATCGGAGAAGACTCTTGAGGGTCCCTTGGACTGCAAGGAGATCCGATCAGTCCTGGGTGTTCATTGATAGGACTGATGTTGAAGCTGAAACTCCAGTACTTTGGTCACCTGATGCGAAGAGCTGACTCATTTGAAAAGACACTGATGCTGGGAAAGATTGAGGGCAGGAGGAGAAGGGGATGACAGAGGATGAGATGGTTGGATGGCATCACCGACTCAATGGACATGGGTTTGGGTGGACTCTGGGAGTTGGCGATGGACAGGGAGGCCTGGCGTGCTGCGGTTCACGGGGTCGCAAAGAGTCAGACACGACTAAGCGACTGAACTGATACTGAAGCCTCCACAATAGCACAAGAAATCCCTTAAATCTCTCTATGGATAGATAGGTACATAAATAATAATGTAAATGCCTACATACGTCATACATACATCTTTTGCATTCATGAGTTGGGGGAAGAAAAAAAGAATGTCATATATGCCTTGGCCAGTCCCTTCAAACCTCTGCTTTCACAGTTTTGCTCCTTCTTACCTGGATAGTTTTTCAAAAGCCTTCTTTCAGCAAACTGGAATTTTCTTCAGTTAGGTACTATAGTTAGCTGTATCAACTTTAAAATTGTGGGTTGCCAAAGTTATGCCTTCGGTGAGGTATTTTCGAGTTCCTCTTGTGGCGTGTGGTTACAAAATGGCAGGGGAGAGGCAGCCAGGGTTTTGGGGAAGGATGGCTCAGCAACTCAGGAGAATGATGGAACTTTCCATGCTGAGTCTGGAAAGAGCTGTTCACTGGAAAGTGGGCTTCAGGACAGTTTGCTGGCTGGGGGAAAAAAAGAATGGCTTCTGCATGTATGTGATTTAAAAAGCTATTTTTTGGGGATGCTTGAAATTTTCAAGCAATGATTTGGGGATTGATATTTCTAGTTGGTAACGTTTGTTTGGGGGCTGGCTGTTGTGCTGGGTGGGACGTGGAGCACATGAAGTGTCTTCTCTCATTTCCTCCTCACATAACCCTGAGGGTCGGTGCTTTAGTTATCCTTTCCTCTATTCTGCAGGAGGGGAACTCGGCACAGAGAGGTTAAGGAATTCACTCAGGTCACACAGTCAGCGAGTGCTCCTGTCAGGACTTGAACTGGGGTTTGTCTGTGTCCAGATCCCACTCTCCTAACTTTGCCACCTGATTGCTTCCCCTTAGAATTGACAGGGACCCGGCAGGTTTCCTTTACAGTGGAAATGTGTGGGTCCAGAATGCGTGTAGTTTGAGTTTGTTCGTATTCTTCTTTCTGCATTTCTGCACCCACGCACCCCCAGCCTTTAGCGCGTAGGTTTCCTCCTCCTGCTGGACTGCACGTGACAGAGCACGGTTAGCACCTGCCAGCACTGCCTCTGTTATCAGGGCAGGAAAACCTTCGCTGGGAGCCGCCAGAAAGTTCCACTAATGTCAGAGGCCAGCACTGGGTCACAGGGCCTCTTCTGACTGCAAGGGAGATTAGAACACCTAAACAGAGTACAGCAGTGGAGAGTGTCTTTCACAGCAACAGACTCTGTGGGGGTCAGGTCCATACGGTGGAGTGAGTAAACATCTCATGTAGTCCTGGGGTGAGTTAACACGGATACCGCCTCCCATGTGGACAGGTACGTGAGTTCCCACGCTGCGTTTCCAGGAGGACAGCACAGCTGGCCAGTGTCCCAAGGGGATGATGGGAATGGCGAAGGCCCTGGAGGTCACATCCAGAATGGGGTGGTCACAGGAACTGAGGATGTAGCGCGGAGGTCAGATTAAAGGGGGACATGGTACTTTTTAGGGCTTCCCAGGTGGCACTAGTGGTAAAGAACCTACCTGTCAAGGCTGGAGACATAAGAGACACAGGTTCAATCTCTGGGTCAGGAAGATCCCCTGAAGGAGGCATGGCAACCCACTCCAGTATCCTTGCGTGGAGAATCCCATGGACAGAGGAGTCTGGCGGGCTACAGTCCATGGGGTCACAAAGAGTCTAACACAACTGAAGTGACTGAGCACACACGCAAGGTAGTTTTTAAAAATATTCATAGGACTCGGACTTCCTGGCAGTCCAGTGGTTAAGACTCCACACTTCCAATGCCGGGGGCAGAGAACTAAGATCCTACATGCCACGTGGCATGGGCAAAAAAGTTAAAAAAAAAAAAAATTAAAAGTTCATAGGACTGCCAAGTGGAAGGAAGATTAGGATTTCTACACAGCCGCTACTAAAGGGTCTACGAGGGCCAAAGGGTGGGAGTAGTTTATTTAAATTAAAGTGCTCTAAGGGCTTATTGTCCTGTGAATATGGCCTCATCCTTCATTCAGTCATTCATCAAACACGTCCTGCAGGTTTTTCACAGGCCTGGTCATCCGGTCTGGTGTAGAGAATTCCATGACTCACAATCTCCACCCTGGAGCTCACAGCTTAATGGAAGAGACGGAGGAACAAAGCAGTAAATACTGCAAAGTTACTGTGACACTAAGCAGAGCTTGTAGTTTTGTCTGCGCAGAGTCCTGTTGGCCTAGCACAGGGGGCAAGGCCCTCTGGGGGTCCAGGCAGGCCCCATAGGAAGCAGGGCCCAGGCAGAAGTCCCAGGCAGTGGGAGGAGGAAGCGGGGAGAAGACCAGGCTCCACACCACATCCCGCCACCAAGCTTTGGAGTACCGTGGCTGCAAGTGACAGACAGATACCCAGCCAACACAGCTGAGCCGGCCCCACATGCTGGGCTTACCTGGCAAAAAGTCGGAAGGTGGGAGGTTTCAGGGTTGGTCTGACAGCTCAGAGATGTCTTTCAACACCCAGACTCTTGGTCCTGGACGTGCCGGCTTTGTCTCCTGAGTGTGTCCCCCCTCAGCCTGAGCTCCAGGCACCATGCTCCTGTGCTGGCTCCCAGAAGTGAAGGAAGGAATGAGCGAGACAAAGCTCTCCCCTCCCCAGTGCAGCCCCGCAGACACCCCATGCTCCCCAGGGATCAGGACTGGGTGGCTTGCCCACTCCTGGACTGGGCACTGCCAGTGGGTAGCGGGGTTGTTGTTTTGGGTGGGGACGAGGGAGGAGTTGCTAGGGGGCAGGCTAGGGGTGTCCATGCCTGATTCCTTCTGTCCTGCTCCGAGGACTGGTCTTCCAAGCCGTTGGCATCACTGCCCTTCTCCTCTGGCTGCCTTGCTCCCTCCAGGACCCTCAGCCCACCTCTGGCTCCTGGATCTTTCCTGGTCTCAGAACAGCCTTGTCTCCCTCCTTCGGGCCCTTCAGACTGACCCTCAAGCTCCTTGTCGCTCCTCTTCTCCTCTTCACCCCTGAGGTTTCATCTTGGAGTCTTTGCAAGACTCTCATGCTCTTCCTCTCCCAGGAATGTCCCTCCTCATCTCCTCCAGCCCAGCAGCTCATGTCCTGTGCTCAGCCCAGAAGGTACCTCCTCACTGGAACCTTCCCGGTTCTTCCCGTAGGTGCTGACCCCTCCCCACGGCTCCCCGGTGCCCTGGACTGACCCCAGTCACATCACTTGTCCTTTTCCTCTAAACACATCTCTCCAGCTGTTTTCACTGACTGCTGTTGGGCCTCCCCAAGGGCAGGGATTCTGTTCATCTTTGCCCCTCTGGCACCTGGTGCAGGACTGGACAAACAGGAGCCGCTCAGAGTGTGTCGTGGGAGGGAGAAGAGAAGGGCAGGAAGAGGGCACCTGGGAGGCAGTGGAGAGGTGGGCAGAGGGGGCAAAGGGGCGCTGGGCCAGCGATGGAGGCAGACGTGGGTGGGGAGAGGGGCAGGGATCAGAGGGAGGGGTGGGTACAGTGAATTCCAAACAGCATATCATTTCACTCATAAATATTTCTGTGTCTTTTAAGGGTATGGAACAGGAATTGTAGTTAGAAACAAATGAGCCATAGTCACAGTACCATTACACATCTTTAAAAAAATTATGCTGATGTGTTTTTTAAATCCTGAAAACAGTAAAGACTAGAAGGGAAATCTCAAGGGTTCACCATGGCTCCTTTGAGCGATATGAGTAGGTGGCCTTGAACACTGGAAAGGTGACAGTTCCTGAAGATCAGGTGGCCTGTGGGCACCCTCACAGGGGATCTGGTCATAGGAGGAGGATCTGGAAAGAGCCCGTGGGAGCTCTGGGTCGAGCTGGCGCCTCATGTCACTGCTTGCTTGATCATGGTCAGCTACCTCACCTTCTATCCCAGGTCGGTGAGCCCTGCCCCAGGCGTGGTCACGGTCAAGGTGGGACTTGAGCTGTCGGCCTCGCCCTTTAAGACACTTCATTACTGTTTGCAAACCATATTTCATTGAATCTAGAAAGAAAAATCTACCAAGTTCTGATAAGTCGTTATTTGTAAGCCACATCCTAGCAGCAGAGGGGCTCAAGAGTGGACAAGGGAGCTTAGGTCAGTGAAGCATGAGGAGTCTTCCCCGGGACAGAGTGGGGACGGGTGCTCAGCAGCGAGGTGCCCTGGAGCCTCGGCTGGTCCTTCCACAAACATTGGCTGAACCTCTACTCTCTGTCCCACCAGAGGTGGGCCCGGAGAGACAGAGATGTCTCCAGAGCTCGGCATCCAGCTGAGGCAGGCGGGAGCAGAACAGAGGGGGAGCTCACAGGTCCAGACCCCCCTAGACCGGCTCTGCATCCCCACTCTCCACTTCCGGGTGTGGGTGTAAGCTGTCCCCGCATGTGATATGGGCTGTAGGGTGGTGACAGGAGAGGAGGGTCCCAGGCTGACGGGCAGGGAAGGCCGGTCATCTGGTTGCTGTTGTCCACAGCGTCAGTGCGGAGGGGCAGGATGAGCCTGGCACGGTTCACCTGGCTGGAGGTACGCTGCGGAGCTAACACTGGGGTAGGGCCTTACAGGTCCTCCCATTGGCACATCTGAATCGCACACCCCTGTGCTTGTCTCAGCACCTGCTCTTTTCTATCCAGGGGTTTTTCCCTTCTGTGATGCCATGGTGGCTGCCCACCAGGCTGCAGACTTCCTGAAGGCAGGACCTGGCCAGCTCTGCTCACCAGTGTCTCCCGGGGCCTGGATGACACGTGTTCAGTATGTTTGAGAGGCACGCAGCCTAGTAGCTAAGAAACTCTTGGGGTTCGAACCTCTGCTCTGCAACACGCACACTGTATGACCATGGCAAGCCACTGGCTTCTCTGCTCCTCAGTGTCTCCGCCCTCTGCCTTAGGGGCTGTGGTGAGCGCAGTGGGGCTGACGAGAAGTGCAGGGCCCAGGGCTTGGTTGTGCTGAGAAGCCGACAAGTGTTGGTGGTGAGGGCTGAGGTCTGACCGTCACCTGTGACCTGGTGCCTGCCTGGAGGGGAGCCAGGCGCCCCAAGCAGAAGCCCTGATGCATGAAAGAACAAGGGCAGCTGAGGGACGGAGGAGACCACAGCAGATTGTGGCCAGGCTCAGCCTCAGATGTCCCTCTCAGCCCGTAAAGAGATCTGGTTTTTGATCCTCGGGCAGTGGGGTATCATAGACAATATTTATACAGAGAAGAGCACTGGTTGGATTTATGCTGGGAGAGGAGAGTGTGAAGGTGATGGTACAGGGCTAGGTGGGAGACAGGCCCGGACCCAGAGCGGCGC
>NW_011495019.1:239870-245152 GCF_000754665.1 Bison bison bison
CCCGGAACCAGAGCTGCGACCGTGATGACAGAGGTGGGCACCTCAGAGACACATTGAGCAGCCGGGCCCCTGGGGACCTGGTGACGGAACGTGCAGGGTGGTGGGGAGGCAGCTCTAGGCTGCTGCCCTCGGGCTGACCTGGCAGGAGGCAGTCAGGGGGACGGGCACCCACAATGGTGACCCACAGGTCCCCTGAGCTCCACAGAAATGGCCTCCTATGAAGCAGGGCTTCCCCCATGGCTGAGAGGGTGGGCTCTCCAGAAACTCAGGGTGCCCCTGAGTCGAGCAGGCTGGCTCCAGGGGCCTGCAACTGGAGACTGCGGTGGCCACTATCTGCTGCTCTCATCCCGGGTCATGGTCGTGGGACTCAGCAGCAACCTGCCACTGCTCTTCAGCTGACGCACTGCACATTGTCAGGCTGAAAAGTCCCATCACCTGTAGGGGCGGCCGTCTTCTTCCAGCTTCACAGATGAGGAAACCAAGACTCTGAGGCTCAGAGCCTTGCCCATAGTCTCCGAGTTCAGAGGTGAGGCCAGGCTTGTCCCACTCCAAAGCCATGCCACCACTCTGGCTGTGCCGGCACCAGCCCCACATGGAGAGGACAGACTGCTGAGCAGACAGACAAACGCCCCAAAATCCCCAACCTCCACCTGCCCGCCCGGACGACAGCAGGTGACTCACAGGGCCCGGCTTCCTCCAGAGCTGGGGGACAAGGGTAGGATTGCCCCAGGGCCTCCAAAGGTCACAGCCAACAGCAGAGAGCTCAAGAAGTCAGCTGTCATTCTTTTGGAACTAGTAACCATTGTCAGTGTTTTTATTCCGCCTTCTTAAAATAACCAGCTGAGTTGCTTCTGCGGTTAAAACCAAAAATAAAACACACATCCCCAGATTCCTGTGGGTTTAAATTTCTGCCCTTAATAGAGCATGCCTACCCCTTGGACCGTTTTGCACCTTTTTTTCTTTTCTTTTTTTTTAATCTTCTGGTCAAGCTGCTCAGCTTATGGGATCTTAGTTCCCTGACCAGAATAGAACCCACGCCCCCTGCATTGGCAGCACAGAGTCTTAACCACAGGACCACTCCACCAGGGAAGTCTCTGGACATCTTTATTGAGGAAGTCCTAGAACTGTCCCAGCCCTGAAGGGAGGGGTCTGGGCGCACCTCCCTTCTGCTGGAATTGCTCAGATGTCTCTTTGTCTCCCTTCTGCCTCTTCCTCACCTCCTACCTGCTCAGACTGACTGCAGAGCCCCCTTTACCCTAAACCCCCTACAAAAAGCTCCATCCTCCGAATGGCTCCGCCCACAGCTGGCACTCAGGACTAAAGAGCTTGGCCCTGTGCTCAGGTTGGTGTCAGACTCACTTTCCAGGGGTCCCGCTGCACCCACCCTGGTTCCTCAGGATGGCTTTCTCTCACTCATAAATGCCCCATCTGCCCCCTCAACAGCCGCTTGCCTTTCTAAATGATCATAATCCCTTCTGAGACCTTGCCGCTCTCTCCCCCAGGAGGAGGGAGGTGCCGTGGTTTTCAGCAGTCCCTGGGGAGGTCATAGGGAGGAACCAATGGAGGAACCACCGAGGGCTGCTGGTGGAGCCAGGGTCCGGAAGGAGGGGGCAGATGGGCTGAGTGCTCTGGGTGCATCCTTCTGGAAAAGCAGAGTGCCTGATGCCCGATGGGAGATAAGGGCAGAGGCAGCCATAGCCACCCTCCCTCACCACTGTGTGATCTCTCCATGCCTCAGCTTCCCCATTAGTTAGACAAGGGCAGTAGTGGCACCTTATAGCTGCCAGGGCCCCAGTCACCTTCTTGATGTAAACAGCTGAGTGTTACCTAGCAATATAACTTGGGAAGTGAAAACATTATCACTGTGGAAGAGCCTTGTAGGTCCAGCCGGGGGCTAAGGGACCTTTGAAGGATTTGGGAATGGACAGACACAATCACTTTCAGGTTCCAGAAAGTTCACTCTGGGTTAGCATGGAGGATCAGTGAGGGGAGCAAGGTGGGGAGGTGCCCTGGCTGGCAGAGAGCAGGGTGGGGAAGGGAGGGGCTGGGATGGAGAGAGCGTCCAGGGCTGGAACTGGCAGAACTCAGTGGATCATTAGAGGCAGTCAGGACTTAGGTTGATGAGCCCTTCCCGCCGTGGGACGGGGTTACTGAGACGTGGCTTCGGAAGGAGGTGCTATTCTGCATGGTTGATCAGCCACTGCCCCCCAGACCCTCAAAAGTAAGACCCAGCCCTCCCCTGCCCAGGGGTCACTTGTCAGCTCTTTCGGTTCTTCATATGTGGTTCAGTAGGCGTGTAGTCCCAGGGGTAGGGAGTGTGGCCCAGAGAAGCCACACCCAGGACATACTTGTGGGATGAGTAAGTCCCTCTTCCACCCTTTTAAAGGGAGCCCTTTGTCAACCCCTCTCACAGCCCTAAGCCAGGAGCCAAGCAACCTGCCTGCTGCCAGGTCCATACCTGGATGCCTGGCTGCCTGGCCCGTGTCCTGAGCTACCCAGGCCTCCATATAGCCTGCAGGACCCAAGGGGGCCCAGGGTGGAGCTGAAGTCAGGCTAGTTTCCAAACGTAGAGCATGGAAGCCACTGTTCTAGGGATCTGACTATGCCAGCCCAGCCCAGGCTCTGCCCCACAGGATAGGACTGCCTGCTGGCTGGAGGAGAGCCATGACCAGTCTCACAGAGCCTACTCATCTGTCCTGAGAGCTCGGCCTCTTTGAGCGCCACAAGGCAGGGACCATATCCGTCTGTCCACACTGCACCCCCGGTGCCCAGAGCAGGCCTGGCATGTCACCCCATGAGCAGGGTGGTGCGGGAACCTCCCCTGCACCATCGTGTGTAATAAGCTCTGGGTGCCTGGTCCACGGGGGCTCCTGGGAGATACCCCGCTGTACAGTGCCTGGGGGTGCACCGAGGCTACAGACAGGAGCACTCCTAGCCTGGAGCTGGGCTCTCAAGCTGAGAAGTCAGCCATGACGGGGGATCTTGACTAGTGTCCTAACCAGTGATCCAGCCAGTGGTAAACACTCAGGTGCGTGCTTGACAGAAATGCAGGGATAACGCGCAGGGCAGACTCTTGCCTGAGACAAGCAGGGTATATGCAGTCCGCTGGAGCTTTTTTAAAGCTAGGTCTGTATGTGGATGGAACCTAGAAGGTGCAGAGGTCAGAGAAAACAGGCAGTGTGAACGCAGGTTGGCACTTCGCTCTTAAAGAATGTTTTTGAACGTCCTAGGATTTTCTCTTCCTGCGTTCGTTGTCCACCCACCACCTCTCACGCTGGAGCACACTGAGCAGATTTTACAGGAAAGGACCTCTAAACACGGCCTCTCCAGGCCTGGAGAGTCTCGTAGCCGGCTACATGGAGACCTCACCCTAAGATCCAGACAGAGTGGTTGGACACCTTTGTGAATATGCTAAATGCCACTGAAATGGTGAACTTTACTTTGTGTGACCTTTGCCTCAATTTTAATAAGAAAAAGACCTGCCACCACTTAGAAGCACCCGTTTGGCACCAAATATCCTGTCAATGCTGGTTTGCATTACCAGCTTCCCCTGGGTGGTTCTGCAGGGCACCTCAGAGTCCACCTCTCTGTAGATGAGCTGACACAAAGGGGAAGGCCGTGGCCAGGCCTTGTGGTAACAGAGTCAGGATTTAAAACCCCGTGTCCTTGGCTGTGCAGGTAAAGAACATCACTGGGAGAATTGAGAGGAAACTGAGGAAAAGGGAGGTAGGGGCAGGGGAGGCAGGTAGATTGACTCTCCATTCGATGTGTTTTTGGAACTTTTTACACTTTGAACCTCAGAAGTGTTTCCAAGTCCAAAGATAATTAAAAAGTCAAGAAAGAACACTTATTTGCAAGTATAAAACCAAACCCTGTTCTCAATATTGTCATGTCAGAAACAAGCACACTGAGGCCAGGCCTCTGAATCCATCCGCTGCCCATGTGGTAGACTCAGCCGGGGCTTCCCTCCTGGCCTCACATGGCTACTATAGGAATTAAGAGACGAAATGGGACAGTGAAGGTGATACCATATACATGGTGCTGGCCCACCTCAGTGCCCAGAGGCGCTGTCCTCCCCACTCCCGCTCTCTGAGTTTGTCCATCCGGGACCCCCGCACACCTCTGTGACCTATGATTTCTTGTCCTCAGAGAAAGCCACGGATGGCTCCCTGCAGAGCGAGGACTGGGCGCTCAACATGGAGATCTGTGACATCATCAACGAGACCGAGGAAGGGTGAGGACCGCGGGGGGAGAGGGAAGCGGGCGAGGCGGCCACTGCAGTTCATCTGAAACATTTCAGAACCGTGATCTAGTCTGACCATCTCATCAGGTGGGTGAGAGGCCCAAAGATGCCACGTGTGCAGCCGGCCAGCTGGCCCCTGGATGCTTCCCACCCAGCGGCCACAGCACAGCCTGCTGGCTCTTCCAGGGACATCACCTGTGCGGCATCTTCACAGGACAAAGCCAGCCGGAGGCTCCTAGAATCCGGAGGTGGCCCCGAGCCCCCTCTGCATGCCGTGGGACGGACTGTGCATCAAGGATACCTAGCTTCCCCCGTGAGCAGGGACAGACTTTCATTTCCTTAAGATCTGAAAGCAGCACGGAGGGTTGGGATCACAGGGAGGCCAGTGAACATGCAGCGGAACCGAGAGAGACTGGGCAGAGTTAGTGTTTCTGGAGCACAGGGCACAGCCTCCTGCTCAGGGTCAGGGCATCCCACTGAAGCACGTGGTGTGGCAGAGGCACCGTGGTCCCAGTTCCTGGCCTCTGACTAGCATTGCTCACCAGCATCTGACCTTGGGCAAATCACTGTACCTCCCCAGGTCTTTGTCCTCAGAGACAAAGCTCTTTTCTGTTCAAGGCCCTGAGGGGAGCAGAGAAGGGTACAGGGTCACTGTCCTTCTCATGAAAAACCAGGGATGAGATGGAAGGGGTGTGATGACCACCGCCAGCCGGAGGAACTACCAGAGGAGGCCTCTGTCTGGAAAATGAGGCTCAGCAGTTGGAGCAGGCTCTCAGCGCTCCCCCCATATCTCCCTGCAGTGGTCCAGTTGCCCTGCAAGGGCTCCCTCACCGTGTGGAGGCAGCAGACAGGCAGCACCAACCTCAGAGCTAAGGAGGCTGTAGGCGTCTGCGGCACACAGTCAGGGCCAGTCAGGAGCGCTCAGTGGCTGCCAGAGCCTTCCAGTTCCCCAGCCGTGTGCCCTGGGCTCGCCAAGGTGCTGGGTGGGGACATGCCTTCCTGCATCTGGACTCCTGAGTGTGGCGGGGGGTGAGGGGGG
>NW_011495019.1:245308-250730 GCF_000754665.1 Bison bison bison
GCGGGGGGTGAGGAGGTGGGCAGGTGGTGGGGTCCCCGAGAGGACTGAGGCAGAAAACCTCACGGAGCCCGGTCGTGAATGTCGAGGCTGGAGGTCACTGCCGTGTCCTTAGAGAAGCAAGTCCCCATCTAGCTGTAGACATCGGCGGAACTGGGGTCATACTCGTTCAGGTGCTGTTGATGCGAGTACCTCCTGAGTTCCAGGCTCTGCGCAAGGCCCAGAGGATCCAGCAGTGAGCGGGGCAGACATGACCCTTGACCTCACTGAGCTTGTCATCTAAGCCTTTGTCTCTTGTCTGCTGCCACCTTGGGTTGCAGCCTTCTTGTCATCCACTTTGTGCCCTGGCAGAGAACTAGACCCGCAGGCCCATAGACTAGAACTAGACTCGTAGACCCATAGCCACAGGACACAGGCCAGAACTGCTGGTTCCCGGTGCTGCGCCCCTTCTCTGGTCACTTGGTAAGAAGTGGAGACTCGTCCCTCCAGAGCGCTGACGTGGCCGCAGGTGAGCGGCCAAGCCAGGAACAGAAACCAGCTTCTCCCAGGTTGGAGCCCCGAGGGCGGCTGAGGAGCTGCCCCAGGGCGTTGGGTTGAAGACTGCCCTCACACCCCAGGGGCAGGGTCCCTCCCCGGCTAGGGCCATTCGGTCCTTCACCCCTTGTGTCACCTCTGTCCCCACCGCCCTCCACGCAGGTCTGTTCCCAGGAAGCCTTGGCTGCCTCCTTCACTCCTGCACGGAGCCCCCGTCAGGGTTCCCGACTCTCCTATATTGCCTTTGATGGATTTGGCACTGACAGCCCGACACGTCCAGCCAACAGCAGGACAGCCCCCTCCCCACTCTCCCCAGCCTAGAAGTATTGCTTGAGCTCCTGCAGTGCACTGGGCTCTGGGAAGGCAAAGTGTCAGAGGAGAATGCCGCCCCCGGCCTCTAGGGGGTGTCCTCTCTAGCCGGGCAGCCCCCGGGGGCAAATGCAGCCAGGAGATGAGGACTGGGAAAGGGTCATGAATCAGCAGGATTTCAGCTGGGCTTTTACTCAGTAGGTGTGCAAGTTGTGGGCCACAGAGGCTTTTAGGCCGGAGCAGTCCAAGCAGTGTGGATCTCCCCTGCACAGGGCTGAGGGACAAGGACACGGGGTGAGGCGTGCAGACAGCCGTGGGGTTACAGGTGGAGAAGGGAGAGCAGCTGCCGCGCTCCCCTCCCCACCATGACCACAGGCCTCGCCAGCCCCTCCCTCACCTGCCACCACACGCGTGGCCTCCTCTCATTTCCTCCCCACCTGGGCCTGCTCCAGACTCCTGCCTCTACTACCTGAACCACTCTCCCTGCTCCTTCCAGCTGACACCATCCCACCCTTCACACTCAGCTGCGGGCCTTGGAGAAGGAGGAGGCTTCCCTGGCTTCCACACCCACCCACCCGCCTCCCCCTGGGTGGATAAGAGCCGTTCCCGTCTCCCAGCACCTCCTGATCTCAGGCACGCAGCCTCCCTGCTGGATAAAGAGGTTCTGATCCTCCGCCCATCCTTTCTTTTGTCCTTCTGCCCAGTCCCAAAGATGCCTTCCGAGCCGTGAAGAAGAGAATCGTGGGGAACAAGAACTTCCACGAGGTGATGTTAGCTCTCACGGTGAGTGCCCCGTCCCTCCATCCATGAGGATCACAGTCCACCAGGGGCCTGGCGGGACTCCCAGCCACCCTGGGGCCCCTCTTCCAGATGGTAGCAGTTCAGTCACTAAGTCGTGCCCAACTTTTGCACCCCATGCACTGTAGCCTGCCAGGCTCCTCTGTCCGTGGGATTCTCCAGGCAAGAATACTGGAGTGGGTTGCCATTTCCTTCTCCAGGGGATCCTCCCAACCCAGGAATTGAACCCAGGTTTCCTGCACTGCAGGCAGATTCTTTACCAAACAAGCTACGGGGCTGTGAGCAAAGCACTGGCCTGTCTACACAGGTGGCCAACATGGAGTGACAAGAGAGGCTATTTGGAAAAGTTCTCTCCAGCCTACTGGTGTGGGGAACAGACACACGGAGGCCCACAGCCCTCCAGGGCCTGTCGTGGGACACCTGGGCAGAGGACCTGCCTGGTGACACAGAGACTCAGTGCGCACAGGCCTCTGGCGGGCAGTACCCAAGTTGAGTTCCAATTGACACTTGGACTAATTGGCCCTGAAAAAGTGAATGTAATGCAAATGTCAGAGGCCAAGGCCAGTCCTTGCCCACAGCAGGGCAGGACAGACATGAGCTGGCAGTCAGGGTGGGTTTGGCTGGGGAGTGGGGTTGGAAGGACTCTGTCTCTGCCTCCCCCAGGCAGTACTTATATTTGGATTAATCCACTAAACTGAAAGTCAAAGGCAGCTCCTGCCAGGAAGTGGGGACAGGAGTGGGGAAGAAAGTTGAACACCTTTTTCCTAGGCCACAGGGTCACCATTTCAGTGAAAGTTCTCTGCTTTCCACCTGAAGAGCCACCTCCCTCTAGATTGTGCTCAGCTCAGAGAAGGCCTCAGGACAGGATTCTGTGGGCACCAAGGCCACTCAGCCAGGGATCTCTAGCCAGTACTCAGCCCTCTGCCCACCGCAGGCTCACCCCAAGCTACCCAGACCCTGAATCCAGCGTCGTCCCTGCTCCTCCATGTCTGGGTCTCACTGGAGAGAGCCGCACCCTCTGCAGGGTCTGCATGATGGGACGTGGGTCGGGGGTGAGGGTGGAGTCCTGGGTGCCCCCCCTCCCTGCCAGGTGCTCACGGGCACCACACGGCATCCAGGTCTTGGAAACCTGCGTCAAGAACTGTGGGCACCGCTTCCACGTGCTGGTGGCCAGCCAGGACTTTGTGGAGGGTGTGCTGGTGAGGACCATCCTGCCCAAAAACAACCCACCCACCATCGTGCACGACAAGGTGCTCACCCTCATCCAGGTGCGTGCAGGCAGCCCGGGGCAGGCGGGGAAGAAGGCGCCCCCATCAGTGCTGCTTTTTGTCTGTCTACTTCGGTTTCTCTCGTTGGGAGCATCTTGCTCATCTGCGGACGGGACTTCTAAATGAGGGAGCCTAGTTGGCAGAGGCCTGGCTGCCCGGGTGATGCTGCCAAAGGACCAGCGAGTCCAGGAGGGAATTTCTGCTCCCTGGGGTGGTAGGCAGGCTTGCAGAGGAGCCACTGAGGAGCGATTATCAGCCCTGTCCCCTTGTCC
This sequence comes from Bison bison bison, assembly GCF_000754665.1. NCBI lineage: Eukaryota > Metazoa > Chordata > Mammalia > Artiodactyla > Bovidae > Bison > Bison bison. The sequence continues at coordinate 248,487 of NW_011495019.1, forward strand.
CCTCTCAGTCCTGGGCTGACGCGTTCCGCAGCTCGCCCGACTTGACAGGTGTGGTGGCCGTCTACGAGGACCTGCGGAGGAAGGGCCTGGAGTTCCCCATGACTGACCTGGACATGCTGTCGCCCATCCACACGCCCCAGAGGGTGAGGGGCAGTGGCAGGGGTGGCGGGGGTCACTCCAGAGGGGGTTCTGCGGCTGTTTCCTGGGGGGCCCTGACCTTCCAGCCTTGCTGATTCAGCCTGTTGCCTTCTAGACTGTGTTCAACTCAGAGACACAGTCAGGACAGAATTCCGTGGGCACTGACACCAGCCACCGAGGGGACTCCAACCAACAGACCACACCCCTGCACACCTCGACCCTACTCCCCAGCGACACACCCATTACGCCGACCCCTGAGCAGGTAATCAAACCTGGGTCACAGCCGTAGGCTCAGCACCTCCCCGCACGTTACGGAGGGGGCCCTGGCAGTGTGGAGGTACTCCAGCCAGTCCTCAGGCAGCCCCATAGGGGCTCATTATTTGGGAGATGAGGCTCAGAGAGGTCAGTTAACTTGCCCAGAGCCACACAGCCCAATGAAGACAGGGCCAGGATTCAAGCTCAAGTCTGTGACTCCAGGCAGGCTCTGTCCTGCACCCGGGCCCTTCTCCACACTGTCTCCTCTGTGGAGCCTTCTGGGCAACACCAGGAAGAGGAACAACTCAGCAGACGGCCCCTCATCCACAGCAGCTCCACTCCCTGCTAGGGTTTGCTCAGGTGCTCACACAAGATTTCATTTGAATAGAGGTTCTCGCTAAAATAATGATTCTCAAACATCTGCACCGAAAAAATGTTAAAGCTTTGTCTCACACCATGATACTTGCCATCAAGCCCTAAGAAGAGGATTGGGATTGTATGTAGTGTAAGACCCTGGAGGCCAGTCCTGGGCAGGCTTTTCTGGCGCCCCACGAGTAGCTTTGCAGGGCTTCCTTCTTCAGACCATGCCACTTGTCCCTCCTGCCCCTGAGCCCAGCACCATTGCTTCTGCCCAACGAGGGACATCCACGGCCATGCCCAGCATCTCTGGGTGTTCGGTCAGTTTACTTGTGGCTGGGAGTCGTTCATGGCCTGTGCATCACGGGTATCACTTCTGAGGTGTTTATAAATGTCTGCGTATTATTTAGCCTCAGAAACAAATAAGCTTACCAACAGCTTCACATTCAAACCTATTTAATTCCGTACTTCTAGCAAGTTATGATGGAGAAGGAAATGGAAACCCACTCCAGTGTTCTTGCCTGGAGAATCCCATGGACGGAGAAGCCTGGTAGGCTGCAGTCCATGGAGTCGCACAGAGTCAGACATGACTGAAGCGAGTTAGCAACAGCAGCAGCAGCAAGTTATGAAGTCAATCCCCAGAGTTACAAATATTACTAGAAAAGTTTTCCTAATAAATAATAGGCCCAATAATAAAAGGTGCATAAATGTTGTAAAATCACCCTGTGATCCAAAACTGATCTCAGTTCAGTTCAGTCGCTCAGTCGTGTCCAACTCTTTGCAACCCCATGGACTGCAGCATACCAGGCCTCCCTATCCATCACCAACTCCTGGAGCTTACTTAAACTCATGTCCATTGAGTCAGTGATGCCATCCAACCATCTCATCCTCTGTCATCCCCTTCTCCTCCTGCTTTCAATCTTTCCCAGCATCAGGGTCTTTTTTCAAATGAGTCAGCTCTTGCATCAGGTTGCCAAAGTGTTGGAGTTTCAGCTTCAGCATCAGTCCTTCCAGTGAATATTCAGGACTGATTTCCTTTAGGATGGACTAATTGGATCTCCTTGCTGTCCAAGGGACTCTCAAGAGTCTTCTCCAACACCACAGTTTAAAAGCGTCAATTCTTCAGTGCTCAGCTTTCTTTATAGTCCAACTCTCACATCCACATATGACTTCTGGAAACACCATAGCCTTGACTAGATGGACCTTTGTTGGCAAGTCTACTTTGGTCATAACTTTCCTTCCAAGAATAAGCGTCTTTTAATTTCATGGCTGCAGTCACCATCTGCAGTGATTTTGGAGCCCAAAATAAAGTCAGCCACTGTTTGCACTATTTCCCCATCTATTTGCCATGAAGTGATGGGGACCAGATGCCATGATCTTAGTTTTCTGAATGTTGAGCTTTAAGCCAACTTTTTCACTCTCCTCTTTCACTTTCATCAAGAGGCTGTTTAGTTCTTCTTTGCTTTCTGCCACAAGGGTGGTGTCATCTGCATA
>NW_011495019.1:250830-251783 GCF_000754665.1 Bison bison bison
GAGGCTGTTTAGTTCTTCTTTGCTTTCTGCCACAAGGGTGGTGTCATCTGCATATCAGAGGTTATTGGTATTTCTCCTGGCAATCTTGATTCCAGCTTGTGCTTCATCCAGCCCAGCGTTTCTCATGATGTACTCTGCATATAAGTTAAATAAGCAGGGTGACAAAACTGATCTAACCTGGTTATAATTTTAACCAGTTTGCCTGAAGTCTGGCCTCTGTGTAGATTAAGACTGATTATGTCCAGTGGAAGAGGTTCTTGCTAAACAAGACCGAGTAGTCTGAGTAGTTTAATTTCAGAGGGCCCTTCTGTCTTTTGAGACATGTTGATGTAACTCCCATACTCCTTGTAATTAGGTCCCATCTGACCCAGACACGCGGGGTTTGTGATCAGTCATTTTTCCACTCGCTTCTGCCAAGAGCCTTCATTAAACAGGACAAATGTACCAAACATTTCACAGGTCTGGAAGGTGCTGGCAGACTGCAGTAGACTGTGTCTGCAGGCCCACTTCTTCATCTGTAAGGGGTGGGGGGGTAGTGATACTTGTCTCATGAGACTGTGGTCAGGGTTAACTAGCAACATACGGTAAGTGCTTGTCACTTAAGAGGTGATCAGAATGGCAACTGCCTTCACAGGCACCGTGAATTTATATGATAACACTTGTATTTTGAAATCAACTGGGTCACCCAATTTAGAATACATCCAGCATTTCCCAAAATGTAGGCCACTAAATCTTAGTCTCATGAGATAGCCCGTGATCAAAGGGTTCATCAGCCAGGTCATGTTTGGCAACGTCCACAAGGGTCCCTTTCTGGGCGTTCACGGTGTCCACGTTGTCCATGAGGACACAAGACACCCCGCAGAGCCCACAGTGTGAGATGCTACACCAGGGCACTTCCATCACCTCACCTGGGTGCTAAGACTCTGCGACTTGATGTGCAGCTGTTTCCCAAG
>NW_011495019.1:251907-260018 GCF_000754665.1 Bison bison bison
CGTGGTCGTTGAGAATCTGCTCACATGCATACTCAGGTGGGGGGTGGCACTGGGACTTACCCTTGGTAGAATCTGGGACGCCAGAGCAGGCCGGAGCAAGACAGAACCCCATCTTCCTAGGAGGACGGCCTCCCTCCTCTCCCCTCAGGGGAACTGCCCTTCAGGGCCTCGTTAGGCGCCAGCATCCATGAGATGCTGGAGTGCTCAGCTTCTTTCCTCCTGGCCTCTCCCTGCTCCAGGCACCCCAGCTTAGAGATGGTAACGGTTGGTGGCACCTCTGTAAGCTGGTCTGTGAGGATGGGAATTAGCCCCCCACAGGCCTCCTGGCACAAGACTATGGTCCAGGAGCCTGGAGAGGGTGCCAGCAGGTTGGGCTAGTGGTGCCAGGCTGTGGGAGGAGCAGCGGCTCTGGACCCTGGCCTCACTCAGCAAGACCGACCATGTATTCCAGATCGGGAAGCTGCGCAGTGAGCTGGAGATGGTGAGCGGGAACGTGAGGGTGATGTCAGAGATGCTGACAGAGCTGGTGCCCACCCAGACGGAGCCAGCAGACCTGGAGCTGCTACAGGTGAGTGGCCACTGCCCCTGGCTCAGCCTCCCCGCTTCCCACCACCAGGGCAGTTTCCATGGCGACTCTGAGCTCCTTGGTCACAGTGGGAGAGGTTAAAACCAGGGACTTTGGGCTCCATCAGATTGGAACTGAGCTTCTACCACTTGATGGTATAAACAGTAAAGCCCCTCTTGTCTCAGTTTCCTCATATGTAAGATTCCTTTTATGGTATACATTTGACATGAGAATTAAATAAGGCTTTGCATGTAAACACTCCTTCCTGTGCCTGGTTCCAAATAGCTCCCAATCAGTGTCTTGATGAAGGCTGGAAGGTGAGGTTTCCAGCCATCAGAAGAGGAAGCCTAGCAGGTAGGCGTGAGCTGGGATCTACGGGCCAGGGCTCCCGTATGTCAGGTGATATCCCCAGGGTTCCACCCCCAGCTGGGCATGAAGGGGCTGTATGTGGGGAAAGGCACCCTCCCCATGGAGGTCATCCCTGGGGACCCCCGAGGCCCAGGAGCCACCTGAACCTGTGAGGGGACAGAGGGCTTGATGTGATCAACTCATTTGGTGACTTTCCTGCTGGACCCTCGCATTTCTGGTGGGCGGAGCAGGGTCGTTCTCATCTCTCTGTCCCCGGGCCCACCTGAGCTATGTGGTCCTTACCTTACTACAGGAGCCAGGGGGAGGGGTGAAGTCAGAGTCTCAGAGTTGAGTGAACCCACAAACATGAAGAGTAAATGACAGAAGCCTGAGTGAGTTGGGAAGCGACAGGATTACTGTAGTGCAGTTAATTTCAGGTGTCTCATGCCAGGGCCATGCGGGGGTGAGTGATTCTGTGGCCTCAGGAGGCTGGCTGGCAGGCAGGGGTGACCCTGGGACAACTGACAGATGCTGAGCATGTCCCATGTGCCAGGTTCTGATGTGGACACGTGGTACAGGGTCACTCACTCAATCCTCCCCTTCCCCCCCATTAAGGTAGGCACCCTTACTGTCTCCATGTCCCAGGTCAGCAAACTGCTGAGGCAGAGAGATGTCATGGGACATGCCCAGGTCACAGAGCTGGTCATCAGCAGAGCTGGGTTATGAACCCAGGGCCCTGGCTCCAGTTGCTGCTTTTCCTCTCTTGAGAGGGAGTGGGAACAAAGCCACAGTGAGCTTAATCATGGGGGGAGGAGAGGGGAGGCCCATGGGATGCTGGAGTCTGGGCTGCCCTGCCCCATGCTCAGTGGGCAGAAGAAATCCCAGGAGAGGGTCTAACTCGGGGAGGGGAAACAGGGTCTGCAAAGAACCAAAGTCAGTGGTCTTCATGATGCCTGGAGAAAAGTCTGGCTTGTGGCTGAGTCCATAGTGCCCAACAGCTGTCTGTTGGGACCTCAAGACTCTAACCTGGACCCCTGTCCACCTGGTGGCAGGCCCCTGAGGAAGGAAGTGCTCAGTCCTACAAATGAAAAGCCTGTGATGCTGCAGCTTCATTTTTTTTTCTTTTTCCCAAACAAGCTTAAATACATAACATTAACTGATTAAAAATCAGTCAGTGACCTGGTGACTAAATGCAGTGTGGGACTCTGGAACAGAGTGGAAAAGGACATTAGTGGAAAAGCTAGTGAAACCTGAGTGAAGCTCGTAGTTTAGTCAATAGCAGTGTACCCGTGTTAAGGTCTTGTGACAGTGCCAAACTAAGGTAAGAGGCTGGGTGAAGGGTTTACAGCAACCCCTGTGCTCTCTTACCTTGGGAACTTTTCTGTATATTTAAAATTCTTCCAAAATAAAAGGCATTAAAAAAAGAAATTAGACTAGAGAGGCAGAAATTTGGAGTCGGGGTTTGTGGATAATAGTTGGATCATCCAGTACATTTTTTATGCTTTGGTCACAAAAAACCTAACTGCCCCATGACATGTGGCAGGTGTTTCACCAGCCACCTTGCCAGCTCAACCTTTCCCCAAATCGGAGATGGTGGCAGGAGCTCCATCCAGAGGTCCGCACAGAGCCAGGTAAACGCACAGCGCAGTTCCCATTTGGTTGTGTCCAGTGTGCTCCACACTTAGAAATGAGACGCCGGTGCTCGTCCGTAGAACCCCAAAAGCTGTTCCCTGCAACCTCAAGTCCAGTGTGGAGACTGCTGCTTCTCCATGGCGCACCAAGGACCGGGCATCTGGAAGGGACGGCCTCGCTCCCAGTCCAGTGGCCATAGTTGTCTCCCTTCCTTCCCCGGCAGGAGCTCAACCGCACATGCCGCTCCATGCAGCAGCGGGTCCTGGAGCTCATCCCCCGCATCGCCAATGAGCAGCTTACCGAGGAGCTGCTCATCGTCAATGACAATCTCAACAACGTCTTCCTGCGCCACGAACGGTAGCCCTGCCTCCGGCCCCGCCCCACCGCCTGCCCCGCTCCAGCCTCGGCCCCTGCCATCTCCTCTGTTCACACCCGCTGACCTTTCATCTCCCTCCCAAACACCAGGCCAGCTGCCCAGTGCGCACTCTCAACTGTCTTCATCCAGCGCAGGCCACAGTGCCCGCCCTCCCTCCACCCCTCCTCTCCTGCCACCGGTGTGTTGTGTCTGCATCCCGCCTCCGCCTCCGGGCTAGCACCGGTGGTGGCTGAGCAGCTGGCCCACAGGCAAACAGGCCCGTTCTGTCCCTGCTCCCCTACCCCTACCCCGCGCCCAACTGCCTGGCTCTGGGGCTCCTTGATTGCAAACTCGGTAAGCGCTTCTGGCTAACTTAAGCAGAAAAAGAAGTCATTAGGAGAACAGCTTTTATTGAATGGGTAGCTTTCAGAGCCCAGAGAAGAATAAAACAGTGAGCCTTCCTAAGGGGAGGGAAGGGCAGATGCCAGGATGGCTCAGGGGTCTCGGGACAATAATGCCTGGACCATGATCCCAGGGTGTCACCCTGAATACGTGGGCTCCAAACACTTGCCGCCTTGGGAGGTATCATTCTGTCCAAGAGTCAGAACCCTGGGAGACACTCCGATTGGCTCAGCCTCCTTGTGCCCACAGTAGGAGGGAGAGGCCCCCTTGATCCTGGCAGGCCCACCAGGGGCACAGGAAATGGGAAGCAGTTCCCCAGAGGAGCATGTAGGTGCTGGGCCTGCAGAGACAGCACACCCCCACTCTTTTCTCTGTCTGTACAACGAAGCTGTGATCCCTTGTAGATAACCGACAGCCCATGCAGTTATTCCTGTAAGGGCCTTGTCAGTCAGGCTGTCTGCACAGGGTGCTAATTAGCCTGCTGCCTCCAGCTCCCGGTTCATTTCATATGTTTATCCATCAGCAGACACTTGCTCAGTGATTCTGAATCAAGTGATGGGGATGGGGCTGCAGCAGATAACATCTGCCCAGCCTTTCCTGCTCACTGGACCAGTGGCGCTAAGAGCCCCTGCTACTAGGGTGTGGGCTGGGGGGTGGCCCACGGGCCCAATCTCGAGGTGACCAGGACCCCTCTGACACTCACTCATCGGACTTCGTGTCTGGTTGTTTCCGGTTTATAATCACTCCTCAGTGTCTTTGCTTGATCCTCACACCTGGGAGGCAGGTTGCACTGTCACCCCCTTGTTAATTGTTCAGAGGTGATGTAATTCACCTGGGGTCACACAGGGAGGGACAGAACCAGGACAAGAGCAGATCCCAGACCGAGGTCTTCAGCCCACCCAGCAGCAACTTGGCCTGTCTAGGGTGGTTTAAGTGTCTCCATGAAATAGTGTAAGAGATATGTGTCCTCCTTACACCACTTTAGACACTCACCACATGCACAAATGTATGTTATCAAACAAAGTCCCCCAAAAAATCCATACCTTTACTATGTGCATGCACCCCCTTTTCCTTTTCCTCTCTGCTGCTGCTGTCGCTTCAGTCGTGTCCGACTCTGTGCGACCCCATAGACGGAAGCCCACCAGGCTTCCCCGTCCCTGGGATTCTCCAGGCAAGAACACTGGAGTGGGCCGCCATTTCCTTCTCCAATGCGTGAAAGGGAGAAGTGAAAGTGAAGTCACTCAGTCGTGTCCAACTCTTAGCGACCCCATGGACTGCAGCTTACCAGGCTCCGCCATCCATGGGATTTTCCAGGCAAGAGTACTGGAGTGGGGTGCCATTGCCTTCTCCATTTTCCTCTGTAGTCTATGCCTGTTGTTTGTTTAATGCTAGTTGTAACTAAATAATTGGTCATCTAATTGGGACAGTTGCTAGTGTAAGAGGCACCCTGCTAATACTCCTCTAGGGCATACACTGGATTGTCCGGGGCAAACCTGACCAGTCACCATCCTGCTTGTGACCCATTCCGTGGGTTTCGAGACCTGCAGTGGGCAAAGCTCTGGCCTGGTCTGTCTCCTTGACCCAGGTCTTTTCTGTCCCGTAGGTTTGAACGCCTCCGAACAGGCCAGACCACCAAGGTAAGAGGCAGCTTCTCCATATTAATGACAGGAAGGGCTGTGCCCACCTCCCTCCCCAGGTATCCTGGCCAGAATGTGTCTTCTTAGCCAGGCTCTTAGAAAAGGCTTCTTCTAAGTTTTTTTGTCATTGTCCCTTTAGGGTAAACAAGGTTCTGCCACCAGCTGATGCCCCAGGGTCTTATGAACCTCCCAGCAGGTCCAGCTGAACTAGAGGCCAAGGGGAGGAAGAAAGACTCCCTGACTCCCGGTCATAGCTGCTGGGGGTGAGGAGGGGAGGAGGGAGTCTAATGACATACCCTCAGGCAAAGAATGCAGGCACCAGTGCTTCAGGGCAGAAGGGAATGAGGCTGCACCTCCGGTCAGAGGGTGATGGTGGCCTCTCCCCTCCCCACAGGCCCCAAGTGAGGCCGAGGCGGCCCCTGACCTGATCGACATGGGCCCTGACCCTGTAGCCACCGGCAATCTCTCATCCCAGCTGGCAGAAATGAGTAAGTGCAGCACTGGGGGCTCTGGCCAGGGTATGCTACCTACCATGGGTACCCCTGCAGCTCTTGGGGTGCCCTCTCATTCCACAGTTGGGGCTGGAGTGCCCACAGCAGAATGTTGGCCCAGCCCCCACCTCCCCGGGGTCCCCTGCTGAATCTTGGTGTGGGTCTCAAATCTTGCTGCACAGCTGGGATAAAACACGGGAGACTCTCCCTCCCAGCCCCATAGCTCCTGAGCCCTCTTAGATCTCAGAAACCCTGCTGTTGTGTGATTGCCCCTGGATCATCTGGTGAACTTGGACACATCACGTGGACACCCTGGGCCCCTTTTCTCCTGAATAAGCTTACGCACAGAGTGGGCTTAGACCAGGCCAGGCCCAGAATGGGCTCCTGGTACACGTCAGCCATCAGCACCATCGTCACTTGATCTGTTAAGTGTTATCGGCTGCCTGCTCAGAAGTAATTGAGAGAGAGGAGGTGAGGTGCCCGGTGTCCCTCAGCCAGCAGGTGGCCTGTCCCATCCGTTTGCCCTTCCCTGCCCCCACTCCAAGTTGCCCTGCTTCTCCAGAACCAACCTGGGCCTGCCAGGAAACAGCCCAGCCGCAACTCAGTGTCCAGGGACAGCCAGGCAGACCCTTCATGTGGTCTTTTTGTCCCCACAGACCTGGGCTCCAGCAGCGTGAGGGCTGGCCTCCAGTCTCTGGAGGCCTCTGGCCGACTGGAAGATGAGTTTGACATGTTTGCGCTGACGCGGGGCAGCTCACTGGCTGACCAACGCAAAGAGTGAGTGCTGAAACCCACCCTGGGCTCCTGCAGTTTGGGTCAACCGCTGTCGGGGGAGGGCCTCTCTCCAGGTCTCTGAGCTCGGTGTGTGGGTGGGCACACCAGCCCCTGCCTGCACCCCCTCAGGATGGCAGAGTTTTTCCCCCTGAGTCAGTCCTACATGGCCTGGGATGGATGAGGGAGGGACGCCCTTTGGGTGATGACCAGCTTTGTTCCAGAATCTTACACAAGCCAAGCAGATGAGGAAACAGAGACTCTGAGAGGCTGATCATTTGCCCCAGCTCAGACAGCTAATGTCTGATAGAGTTGGGAATCCCAGACTGTCTGGTTCTAAAACACAGTGTCTCCAACCCAGCCCAGCTCCCCACTGCACTGTACACCATGTACCAAGCCCTCAGGGACTGGTCCAGTGATTTCTGCTATTCTGCAACCAGCCTTAATTTCCACAGAAGTCGCATTATCCCACTCGAGTCTGCCTGCCCTGCTCTCGAGCTGGGGCTCTATGCTTCCTGGGACTGTCCATTTTCAGGGAGATACTTTCAGCAGCAGAGGCCATGTGGCCAAGTGTCCACCAGGCTGGCTTCCCAGGACTGGCTCCATACAAGTTGGTCAGGGGACAGGGTTTGCTTGGGGTTGTTGTCAGCCTTTTGCTTGTAACCCCGGGGCAACCAGGATGTACAACCAAGGAAAGCACTGGACTAAGGGAACTTCTCGGCAGACTCCATTCTGGTCTCCTTGGGAACTGTTGATGGGCCTCCAGAGGGCCCAGGGGTCCGCCATCCACACTGGCCAGTCCCAGTGAAACCTGACAGGCGGTAGCCAGCCTGGGTCATAGGGCTGCTCACAGCCCCACCCACTGGCTGACCAGCCCTGCACTGTGAGCCGAACCATGAGTCTGGGGCGGAGTCTGTGCTCCCAAGCCCAGGCGCTCTGGGACCAGCGGCTCACGGTCACCTTGGAGGTAGGGCGCGGTGAGGCTGCTGGGGGACTGGAGGCTAATGAGCCTGGTGGGACTTGCCGCCAGAAGGTGGCCGCCTGAGAGCCCCGGCCCGGCTAAGGTTTGCTGCATGCTGTCCCTACTCTGGGGAGCCCTGAAGGCCAGAGAAAAGCACACCCCGAGCTTGCCTCCAGAGCCTGCAGTCTCTTGGGGGTGGGAGGTAGCCTGCCTGTGGACTGCTGCTGTGCAGTGCTGGGCTGTGGATCAGCTCGTGCAAAGGGTCAGAGGCAGGGGTAGCACAAGACACCCAGTTTTCCGGTTGGCTGCAGCCCCCTTGCGTGGTGAGCCATGTGACAGGGTTAACTCGCCAATTCCCGTGCCCTCCTGGCTACCTCCGTTCTTCAGAGAGGCTGCCTGAGAATTTCGGGGTTTATTCTAGAGGCCCCTTTAAGTGCCAGCCTACCCAGTCCCCAGGGAGGCAGGTTGGCGCTATCAGAGCTACATGTGCTGTGCTTGCGCTGGTCCAGCCCAGCTCCAGCAGAGTGTGAGGTGCTCCCCACCCACCCCACCTGGAAAAAGACCCCTCCTCCCCAATGGCGCAGGGCCTTCCTTTGAGGCAAGAATCCCAAGATTCTCATCTTCGCCTCAACAACTGACCCAGGGACTTCCTGATGGTCCAGTGATTGACTCCATGCTTCCAATGCAGGGGACACAGGTTCAATCCCTTGTCAGGGAACTAGATCCCACATATCACAGGATGACCACCAGAAAAAAAAAGACTGACCCAGTCTCACCTCCTCTCTGCCAGCAGTTCAGGGCAAGAATGACAGCTCTTCCCAAGCTGCTGGACCACGTCCCCAAGCCTCCCTGGATATCCCCCTCTGTAGTAGCCAGAGAAACACCAGCCCGCTTGTTAGCACGGGCTTTCCTCCCCCTGAGCCTTCACTGGAGACACAGCGGATCCCTC
>NW_011495019.1:260134-263496 GCF_000754665.1 Bison bison bison
CACTGCGTTTCCTCCCAGTCGCCAGGGCTGGCACCCCGAGCACATGCAGATCCTCACCCGCCGTCTGCAGGTTTGTTTTCAGCTGCAGAGTGGGGTTCCCCCGTTCACACACAGCCTTCACAGAACCACAGATTCTGAAATGACGCTGTGGGAGCTGCTCTGGAGAGGGTCTAGATACGAGCTCTCCATGACCACGGAGTCTGGGACGCTGTGCTCATCCCTGTAGTGTGGCCAAATCCGGAAATAGGAGGTCGGTGGTCTTGGTCTCTGGCCCCCAACACCTCGCTTCTCCAGCGTTGCTCTGCCTGTCATGCAGGTCACATGTCTGACCAGGTTCCCAAAGGCGGGAAAGGAGACCTTTTCCTCCATCTCAAGGCAGGCCTACAGATTGGTGCCCCTCCTAGGGCCCCTGCCCAGGCACATTCTGAGTCCACACAGGATGTGGGTCCAGCCCTTGCCCACCCAACCCCTTCCCTCCTCACATCGGCTGGCATGTCTGGTTCGGTGAGGGTGGCAGGTAATGGCCACAGTGGCCTCTGTATTTCAGGGTAAAATATGAAGCCCCTCAAGCAACAGATGGCCTGGCTGGAGCCCTGGATGCCCGGCAGCAGAGCACTGGAGCGGTAAGCAGAGGGGCCTGTCCAGAGGAAGGCTAGGCAGTGCTTGCCTGGTGGTGCCCTTGGTTTATGACAGGAGGTGTGAGAGTGTGGATGGGAGAAGCTCAGCACTGACTTGGAGCTGAGCTAGTATTCAGCCTCACTGCCCCTCCAGAGCCCTGTTATCTGTAGGAATGTGGACAGAGAGGGGCTGGAGGACAGACCCTAAAACCATAGGGAGGCACCCAAAGGTGCCACTTGTATCCATTTAACTGCTGGCATATGTGGAATGAAAGCTACCTCCCACCCTGAGCATGCTCTGCCAGCCACTTGCCCCCTTGGCAGGAGCTCCAAGGACAGTTCCCTTGCCTTTGAATTTGTTTCTGGGCGCCTTTTGGGCAGAGAGCGGTGGTTAGAACGTGCAGGACCCGGGTGCTGGAGAGGCAGGGGCAATGAACAGCAGGGCCAAGGAGGGGGTTGGTCACAGCCCAGGGCTTCAGAGGTGCAGGTGGGACTGAGTGCTAGGAGGTGAAGCCTGAGGGGCAACTGGGAGGACTGGCTTCTGCCTGAGGTGGGAGCCCTGGGCAGTCTGGAGCAGGGGTTGGCAGGGGGACGTTTATCTGGCTTCATTTTAGAAGGACCCAGCCTGGAAGCTGGGAGAGCAGTCAGGAGGCTGTGGAAGCTGCCCTGTCCTCTGGAGTGGGAAGGGGGGCACAGGAGATGCGGGAGGGATTCCCAGCTGCATCCCCAGTGTCCCAGGAGTCATTCCCAAGTCAGAACAGGGCAGGACCAGCGAAGGGCTCAGATGCCTCCTTGGGTGTGTTATAGATCTGCCACCACGCGGAGTGCGTTTATGCCCTGAGTCTCAGAGCCTCCCACTTGGACCCTATGTCCCCTGCTGAGTGAGCATTCTGTGTCCCCCACTTACTAAGTCATTACCCAAACCCTGAAGGGGCCCCCTTTGCAGATGAGAAAGCCAGGTCCCAGAGAGGGGTGAGTGAAACCAGAGATCTCACGTCCTTCGCACAGTGCCTGGCATATAGTGAAACGTTTTACCTTCAGAGCACTGCAGTGTGGTCGTCCTCACTTACAGAGGAGACACCAGGGCTTAGAATCAAGGTCATTTGCCCACGATCTCACAGCCGTTGGTCTGTCCAGCGTGGAAACCAGTGCTGGTAACGAGAGCCCCAGATGACCTGCAGAGCTCCAAGGAACAGAGTTGCTCCGATGCTCAATCTTCCTTTTCCATGGGCCATCAGTCTGGCTCCCAAGAATCCAGATGAGTGCGGACAGTAGGGAGCACATCCCTCCGCCACCACCTGGTCCTCGTGGGCAGAGACTGGCCTTTCAGCCCTGTGCCTTCTTGTTACAGAATTGGGGTGGTGGGGGACAGATGTCACCTGCTAGGGGCACAGAGCAGCTCAGGGACCTGATGAGCACTGGGACGAGGGCTCCTGGCTGCTGCCCCACCTGCCGTCAGCCTTGGGGCGGAAACACACACACCTCTGCCTGCAGAAAAGCAGATGCTGACAAGTTCTGCCCGGTCATCTTTGGTGACTTGAGATTTAAGTGAGTTCTACCAATCATGGTACGACTTCCTCCAAAGGAAGTAATAAAGCAGATCATAAACATCTGCTCACAAGATACTCAGATCTGGCTGAGGGCCAAGGCTTTCTCCCTCTCAGCTGTCAAAGGCAGCTGAGTACCGAAGGAATTCCAGGCAGGTTCCAGGCAGCAAAGTACCGAAGGAATCAAGCGTCGACCCTGTAGGTGGCCGGCCGGTGTTTGCCCCCAGGGGTTGATGAGTCCTGGGAGGTGAGGATGCTGGACAGCCTGTGCCAGGCCCCAGGCTGGGTCTGTCTGGCTGGGGAAGACGATCACGGGCTGATGGGCCAGGAGCCAGGACCCTAGGCTTCCTCCACCATCCGTCTGCTCTGGGGCCCTGGGCATCTCCTGTTTGCCCATCAACAAACATGACGGGAAACAGGTACAGCAGTGCTCCTGACACTGGGTGCCCATCAGACCCCCCTGAGAGCCAGTGGAGGGCTGCCTACTCCATCCTAGGATTACTCAGCATACCCACCGGGATCTGTGGGGTGAAAGTAGGTGGCGAGGCTTTGCCCCACCCATCCAGGGATGTGTGTGCGTGTCCCCACAGGAAGACACCTTTCCTATTCCCTTTCCCCGGCCACCACACCTACACAAACATGGACACACATACACACCACACACATACCACACACACACACACACACACACACCCCCCATACACACACACCACACACACACACACACCACATAAACACCATACACACCACACACACACACACCACATGTACACACACCACGCACACACACACCACATGTACACACACCACGTGCACACACACCACACACACATACTACACACACACCACACACACACACCAAACACATACACCACGTGCACACATACCACACGCACACACCACGCACACACCATACACACACACCACACACACACACACACACACACCACACACCCACCACACACACACACACCACACGCACACACCACACACACACCACATGCACACACCACATGCACACATACCACACACACACATGCGCGCACACACCACACACACACACACCACATGCACACACCACACATACACCATACACACACACCACACACACACACCACGCGCACACACACCACACACACACATCACACACACACACACCACAAACACACACACTACACATACACACGCACATACCACA
>NW_011495019.1:264512-267223 GCF_000754665.1 Bison bison bison
GCCGGCAGAGGGAGCTGGAGGGTGCAGCCCAGAGAACTTGCTGCTGCTGCTGGTGCTGCTGGGAAGTCAGCTCTGCCGCTTCTCTGGTACCCCCGCCCCCCTGGGGTCTCGGTGCTGAGTACGGGGCTTGGGGCCTGAGCTGGCTTTGGTTGGAGGAGGACTCGCTCTCCCTCTGTTTCTCAGAGTAGCTGAGTGGTAGCTTGCATTTCCCAAGCGTCTGCCCTGTGCTGGGCGCAGAGTGCACTCTTTATCTCCTCGTCTCTTTAATCCTCACAACGACCTGGACCTAGACGGTAGGTGCTGTCATCCTCTCTAACGATGAGCAGTGAGGGTGAGAGGAGCTAAGTCACCTGCTCCAGGTGCAGGGACCCAGCCAGCTTCCGGTCTCTCTGACCCCGGAATCTGCCCCTAACCTCCGGCTGGATTCTTCAGATGTTTTTCGAATGGGAAGACCCCACACCAGCCCTCAGCCCCCACCCTGTGCAGGGCTGTGTGGCAGACTCACAGTGACACATCGCCTCTGGGCCCACCAGCCTGGCCTCCTCTGGTCGGCTCGGCCCCTGCCTCCTCACTGGCCCTCCTCTGCCAACTTCCACCAGGAACTCCAAGTCTGCAGAGGCTTGTGGGGACAGCCTGCGGCAGTGCCCCTGCCCCAGCCTTTCTGGCTGGCTGCCCACTTCCTGGGCTTTGAATAATGTGCCAGTTGTCAGGAGCCCCTCTCCATCCCTTGCTCAGCCTGCTGACCCCCATCCTCCTCACCCACAGCCTGGCACAGTGGGCAGAACTCAGGGAAACCTCAGCGTCCCAGGCAGCTGGGCCGGAGCTGTCTTGGAGGGACTGCCATGAGGGGGCTGGGCAGGTCAACTGGCCCCATCCCATGAGTGAGGGGCTCAGTTTAGGTAACTCCCCTGGGGCCATAGCCGGTGGACTCAGGGTGGTGAGGGGCACTGCCCTCCCGCCTCACCCCTGCCCTCCCCTCCAGATCCCCGTCACCCAGGCCTGCCTCATGGAGGATATCGAGAAGTGGCTGTCCACGGACGTGGTAAGTGGGGCCCGCTCCTCACCCACCTCACCTGGGGCTCCCATTTTCCCATGAGGAAGTGACCGGTGTGGGGGCAGGGCGAGCAGCTGGTGAGAGAGCGTCAGCAGGGTCAGTGTCCCCTCCCCTGCTGCTTCCCCAGTACTTCGCCTTAGAGGGGGAAGCCTCACACTCGCAGCCTCTGGGGCCTCCCCTTGCCCAAGCCTGCTGCCCGCATGAGGGCCCACTGTGGCAAGACGGGCCGCCCAAGGGCAGCAGGGACATGAGAGCCCTGAGCTGGGCACCTGGGGTAGCTTAAGGAGTGGTGCCAGAGGGAGCCCCATTGTGCAGAGCAGAAACTGATGGGCAACTGTCAGGAGCGCTATGCCAGGAGAAGGGGGCCCAGCATCCTCCAGAGCCCCCAGTGTGCAGGAGGGGCAGTCAGTCCAGGCCCCCTTCCAGGTTTCTTCCCCAGTCTCTGCCAGCCCACCCCTCATCCTGAGCACCAAGGACCAAGTGCCTGGGCACTTCCTAGCTCCAAGGCCACCTTCTGCAAGTGGCCAAGACCATGTTTCTGCCCATGGTCCATCTGTTTTGCCTACTGGGTGAAGGCTCACCCCCTCCCCGGCCCCTAGTTGAGCGTGTGTAGCTGACACAGACTTGGGTGTCAGCCTCTCCACCATGAGCGAGTCTGCCCATCTCTTTGAACACCGGAAGAGGAGGAACTAGTGCCCTTAAGGGCACCACACCCTGCACCTTGCACTCTTCCGGAAGTCCTCCGCCTTAGGTTGCCAACAACCCCGTGAGTGTCACCAAGCAGAGAACTGAGGCTCAGAGAAGCCAAGTGACACCCAAGGCCCATTGGCTCAGAGTGGTGGGGCCGAGGTCTCTGGGTCAGCAGCTGAGCCCTGCCCCGCCGTGCGCGCAGCTAACCTCCCTCCTTCTGCCTTGTCAGGGGAATGACGTGGAGGAGCCCAAGGGCGTCACCAGTGAAGGTAGTAGACCCTGGCCCTGCCCCCCCTCCCCTGCTCCAGCCTCGGAGCCCAGCCCCAGCCTCCCTCTCGTTGCTCTAGAATTCGACAAGTTCCTGGAAGAACGTGCCAAAGTGGCCGATCGTTTGCCCAACCTCTCCAGTCCCTCAACCGAGGGGCCCCCAGGCCCCCCACCTGGCACTGCCCTGAGAAAGAAGACCCAGGAGAAAGACGACGACATGCTGTTTGCCTTATGAGTGTGGGGCCTGGTGCCCTGCTGCCCGAGCCCTGGTTGTTCCCACACCCCGTTGCGGGGGCCTGTCCCTCCTTTGGTGTTAAGGCTGCTTGGGGGTGGCTTGTCACATAAGTCCTTCTCTTCCCCTTGAGGTTGGAGCCGTGCTGCCTGGGAGTGTGGGAGGCAGATGGATGAACTGGGGGAGTGAGTCAGTTCTACTTCGGGGCCCTGGGCACTCATGCCTCCCCTCCCACCCCCACCAACCACTGCAACTTTGCTGAGGACAGGAATGCCCCAGGCTGGAGAGGCTGGTCGCTTGGTGGCCCAACGTGACTCCCCTTGTCCTGGGTGATCCCCTCCTGGGACCCCACCCCCCCCCAGATGAGCCCTCTTCAGAGCCCACACTGCCAGTCGAAGCCTGGCCAGAGGCTGGAGACAGCAGAAGTCTCTTTCGCAGCCTCAGGCCCGTTCCCCAGTGCCTGCCATG
>NW_011495019.1:267323-268753 GCF_000754665.1 Bison bison bison
AGCCTGAAGGGTTGGCCAGCTGTTGAGGGCAGGGCCTGTGGCTCTCTACTGAGAGCGCACTGTCCAGATAAGCTGCATGTGACAGGGGGAGACCTCGCCAGCCCGAGGCCGCCAGGGGGCTTCCACCGATGCTTGTGGCTCCCCGGCCCCCCCCCCTTCCCGCCGTGACCTCCACTGCCTTGCCCTCCTTCCTCTCTTTCTCCCTCGCAGGGCTCCACCAGGCACTGGGCCCCCCACCTGTCGGTTGATCCTCTTGACTGGGAGAGGTGCCTTTCGTATCCCCAATAAAGGTAGAAGAGCACCCTAAAAGTGTTCAGTCTCCAGGAGGAAGCTACTTGGCCTCACCAGGGCTGGGCTGGGCTGGGCTGAGGGCCGCCCACGAGACAGACATCTGCAGATGGGGTAGATGCAGGGGCAGGACTGGGCACCCAGCCACACTGCACCAGCACAGGCTCCGCCACCAGTTGCCCGCCAGGCGGCCCCGTTGCTCTCTGTGGGTGACCTGTCCACATCCTCAGGCCAGCCCCTGCCCAGCAGCAGGAGCTCTGTGATCACAGACGGAGCAGGTGTGGGTGTGGCAGGCGACGGCCTGCAGGGAGGACGCAGCCATCCTGTCCAAGGCCTGGGTGCAAGGCTTTCCGTGGGCTCATGGCATCTAATCCACAATCCTGGGTGGAGCAAAGTTGCATCTCTTTTTCCAGAGGCTGAGTCTCTGACTCAGTGGGTCCTGTGAACCGTCCCAGATGCACTTGTTTATCAGGTGCTGGGCACTTCCTCATGCATCAGTACATCATCCCCATTTTTCAGATGGCAACACTGAGGCTCAGTGTGGAGGCCTTGGCACACGGCTCAGGAGCTGGGCCACAGGTCAGGTGCTGGTGTCAGTTCTCATCTCTGTGGCAGCTCAGGTGCCCTGGTCTTAGAGCACAGCCTTTTCCGGTTTGGAATCTTCACACCAGGCTCTCCAAGAGTCATTGCTTGAGGCACATGGGAGCCCCCAACCCAGCAACCCCTCGGTGGTCGAAGGGAAGGGGGCTGGTGTGGAGCTAGAACAATTGACCTGCCTGAAAGGTCAGCCTGTGGAGGAGAACAGAAGTTGGAATGCCTGAGCCTGGGGGCTGAGTGACCAGAGTGGGTCCAGGGGCCTCAGTAGCCCCCATCTCCCATGAGCAACAGGTAGGCTGTGTTCTGAGGTGTGGCCTGGAGCTGGACGCACAGGAAACCAGGCCCAGCCAGCCCTTCATGAGGAGCTGGGGCAAGGGGAGTAGCTGCAAAGCAGGTACATGGGACCAAAGGCTTGTCCATACTCCAGGCAGGGAGGAGGGGGCTCATTGTCCAGGCCACGGTTCAGAGCGTGACGAGAAGCCAGCCTGGAGAAAGACGGTTGAATGTGACCTCTGACCCGTCTCCCCAGCCTGAACCACCTTTCT
>NW_011495019.1:268853-273503 GCF_000754665.1 Bison bison bison
CTGACCCCCCTTTCTCTCCCCACCACCCCCTGGGGAGCAGCTGTGTCCCAGTCCCTGGGCAACCAGTGTCAGCCTGGTCTGGCAACTTTTTAGGAGATGGAGGCGCCCACCCTTGAGTCACACCAAGCTCAGCTGGTCTGAAGGTTACCTCCTGCATCCTGCATAAATTAGTTGTGTCCGCCCAGGTAGTGGGAAGGCTCTGGTTCTCAAAAGATTAATATTAAGCATCTCCTGGATGCAGTCCAGGCTTGCCTGGCTACTTGGCAGTGACCCCCATGCCAGCCCTGCCCAAGGATGCTCAGACTCAGAATGGGGGAGAAGCCAGAGTTGGTGTACCATGCCGGCACACAGTCCCCAGCACCTCTCCATCTTCTGCCTCACATCACGCAGAGGTAGCCGGATGCTGGGGACCGCAGCCCGACTCGCCGGGCTGCCACCCCCCGACAGCTATCAGGACAGCAGATGGCTTCCAGAGGCCCCTTACTGGACTATTCTGGCCAGTGCTCAGCAGCAGTGCACCAGACCACCAGCCTCTGGGGTGGTAGCTGAATTCTGTGTGGAAGGAAGGCCCCAAAGCACCTGCGTTTTATGACCATCTTTTTCATAATACCCACCTGTATCATGAGGTTGGGAGCCTCTGGTGGTCAGATAAGAGGACTGTGGTGATAATAGGTGGGTTACCCCCAACCCTTGGCCTGACGGGACTGCTGCCAGGCACACTCACACACACGGCAGAGCGGGGTTGGGTGGGGGCGGGAAGCTATGCCGCTGAGCTCTGGCAGGTGTCCCACCTGTTCACTGAGCCTCCAGGCCTCTGACCTGGGTCCCCCAGAGGCTGGGGCCCTCCCCTGGCCTGGGCCTTTCCACCCCTCACAACGGTCCTGTGGAGTCAGCCAGGAGTGAAGGGTGGGACCCAGTGCTCTGGGCGCTGCTGCCTCTGCTCATTTCTGCCCCCGCTGCTCCAGGTGAGTGACGGCGAGCCAGGAAACCCTCAGTGGGAGCTCCAGGGGCTCATGGCCTGTGCATGGCTAAAGTCACCTATTCTTTCCTGTGTGTGGGTACCCCCAGTGGCACACCAGATGTGGTTCTGTGTACTTAGAACTCAGAGGTGAATGTGCCAGGCCACGGGAGGGCAGGGGGCAGTAGACACAGGTGTAAGCTCCACACGAACCACCTACTCTGACGTGGAGAAAACGATGCCAAGAACAGAGCCTGGAGGTCAGACAGGGCCTGAGGCCTGCCCTAGAGAGCCTGGCCTCAAAGGTGTCCAGGCTTCCCCTGGAGGGGGCAGCACAGGGCAGCCCCACCTTAAGGGCCCCTCCAGAGAGAAGGTGTCTGGGGCTGCGATGGGTGAGGGAACCCTGGCAGAAGCTACCAGCGCTGGCCAGGCTGGGTCTCCTGGCACCAGGCGTTGTTTGAGGCCGCAGGCCCCAGGTCAGTCGCAGCAGCAGGAAGCCGCGGGGCCCCACTTAAATGAGGACCATCTGCAGGGGGGGCCTTGACCTGCGGGTGGGGGCAGGATTATCCAGGCGCCAGTGGCTCCTACTGAGCCCAACTGCCTCGGAAATGGTACCCAGCCAGGGGCCTGGGGAGGTTGAGTGGAGCCAGTTAGGTGGGTAGGGAGAGGGGAAGTACTGACCAGAGCTGCCTTCAAAGCCCACTGGCAGAGCCTCCACCCCCTTTGCTCCCTCCTGGCTTCCCTGACCCACCAGACCCAACCCTGAGCCTGGACGGTGACCCCACTTCCCCGCTCCCAGTGTCAACATCTAACCTCTCCAATTGTCATACAATAGCCAGTCACGGTGCAGCCCTTCTGAGCTGTGTGGCTTTAGGCAAATAACTTCC
Organism: Bison bison bison; assembly: GCF_000754665.1. Classification (NCBI taxonomy): domain Eukaryota; kingdom Metazoa; phylum Chordata; class Mammalia; order Artiodactyla; family Bovidae; genus Bison; species Bison bison. The sequence continues at coordinate 270,699 of NW_011495019.1, forward strand.
CTGTGCTCTGGTTCTCTCACTTGTAAATAGGCTAATGGCAGTTGCTCCCTCATAGGGCTGTTACACGAGGGTTAATTAAGAGGACCAGTAGCATAACATCTGTCAAGGAAATGTTCCAACATGTCGTCATGGATGGTACCACCTCCATCCAGAATGGCCTCTGCATCAGACACTCAGCCAGGCGCACTGCCCTGTAATTTCAGAGACCCCAGTTCAGCCTCCAGATTGCCTTTCCAGCTCTCAAAGGTGCTGGCTGCCTCCCAGACACCCTGGGTTCCCACAACAGGGCCCTCGGGCTCCTCTCTTGGGTCTGAGCTGCTGCCCCTGAGTGGGGCCATGGTGCCTTGATCCCAGCACTGGAAGAGAAGCAGGATCTGCCCACTGGTCTTGGATGGTCCTGCTGACTCATGGCGGGCACTTCGGAAAGCCCTCCCCCCATCTCATCCCCGCCCTCTCCAGGAGTGACTGTGGCTCGGGACAGTGTCCTACAGTGACCACAAGGTGGCAGCAGTACTCCATGTCCCAGGGCCAGTGGGGCCAGCGCCTCTGAGTTGACAAGAGGAAGAACCGCAAAAGAGTCCTGGGTGGGCAACACGGAGCCATGGCCCTCTGAGCTCCCCAAGGCTGTGAGTGCCTCCTACGAAGTTACAGGGTGCGCTCATTCCTGTGTGGACGCTCAGTGGACGCAGCATGCAGATCCACGTGTGTTTCTAGTTCTACCAGTATACGCATGATAGCACAAGTTTATACAGTCACAACCCAACACCACAGATAGCCTCCAGTTTTCTATTCCTTGTGCACCCCCTTTAACTGCAGAGCCTGGTTCCCACTGCCCTTCATGTACAGACCTATTTGCTCAGGCCCATTGGTAGCCAATCACGCTCTGCCCGCACCGGCCCAGCCCTGAAGGTGTCCTCACCTTCCTTGCATTCCGACATCCTTGGATGGACCACCAGAACCCCTGCTCAGACTCCACCCTACCTGGGGCCACCGCAGCACAGCCCCATCCCACGGCTGCTTCCTGCCTTGCCTGATACTAATGACTTTGGATCAATTACTCAGGACGGAAGAGAAAGAGGGGATTTCACTTTAAGAAGCATGGTCAGGGACTTCCCTGGCAGTCCAGTGGTTAAGACTCCCTGCTTCCACTGCAAGGGGCTCGGGTTTGATCTTGGGTTGGGAGCTAAGATCCTGCATGCTACGCAGAACAGCCAAAAAGGTTTAAAAAAAAAAAAAAGGATGGTCAGAGAAAGCCTCTCCAAGGTGATGTGTGAGTCCCATTGTCCCCACAAACCATCCAAAAGTTTGCACAAATCTAGAATTTACACCTCCAAACTACCATTGCCTACCTCTTATATCACAAAACACAAAAATCCTTAGTGAGTTCGTGTGCTAGGACTGCCATAACAAAGTTCCACAGACTGGGGGCTTAAACAGCAGAAGTGTTTTATCTCATAGTTTCAGGCCGTGGGGGTTACAGTGCCAACAGGTTGTTTGTCTGGAGGCCTCTCTCCTTGGTTTTCAGACAGCCATCTTCCCTCTGTGTGTATCTATGGCCTCATCTCCTCTTACACCAGTCATACTGGATTAGGGCCATGAGGTCTGCAGTCCATGAGGTCGCAAAAAGTCAGGCATGAATCTGTCTCACACTTCACTAGTGACCTCATTTTATTTTAATTACCTTTTTGAAGACCCTGTCTGCAAATACAGTCACATTTTGAAGTCTTAGGGGCTAGGACTTCAACAGATGAATTTGAGGGAGACACAATTCAATCCACGTGCTCAGATATACAGAGTCCCTCTGGCCATCTTCCTAGGGCATGCCTGCTCTGCTTTGGCCCCTGTCCCAGAACAGGATCACCCATGACCCACACCAGCTCTGCAGAGGGGTGACCATGTGTCACGCCCACCTCCACCCTCTTCATGTCCCCTCCCCTGGTAGGGGTTCGAAGGCAGTTTAATCCATCCTTGGGCCGGTCTGGCCTTGAGGGTCGAAGAAAGCAGCCGTGGGGGCCAGGGGCAGAGCAGAGCGGGAAGGAGCTGGAAGCAAGGAGACCACAGACACCCAGAGCCTAGGCCAGGGGCTGTCCTGGGCCCCATTGCCACCTGCTGTGTTTTAGAGCAGATCCAAGGGAGTGACCTGGTGGGGTTCCCTTCCACCCACCCTGGGGGCCCAGGACCAGGCCCCTTCGTCTCCCTTTGCCTCTGCCTCAGGACTCGTGGCCTCTCCCAGCCCCTGCCCGAGGCCAGCCTGCACCTCTTTCCCCTGTAGTCCAGCTGGCTTCATGCCGAGTTACAGCTGGCTGGGCCACTGTGTTATCACCGACAGGGAAACAGCAGCCAAGAGAGGGGAGGGGGCCTATCTGTGCAGGTGTACTGCCTCCCTGTCCAGGAAGAGGCAGCTCCCAGCCCACCGCAGGAGCTCAGGAAGGCCAGGGCAGGAGGCCTTATTTGTCAGGCTAGAGGCTGCGCAGGGCTAGCCCTGGCAGGAAGTCAGCAGACACAGTGGCTGGCTCACACCGCCACTGGTTTACGGTGTGGTCTGAGGCAACCCCTTCCCTCCCAGGGCCTCAGTATCCCCAGCTGTCAACCCAAGAGACTGACTAAGTGATCCTGGGACTCCCTCCCACTCTGCTCTTCTGCTCCCTCAACCCCCAGACTCCACAATCCTCCCTCTGAAAGGAAAAAAATACATATATGAGGCTAGAAATCCTAATAACAGAGGTAGCCACATGGGGTCTCAGGGTTCTCCTACTCCAGGACACACACGAGTGGGAAAACACCTGCCGACCAGGACAGCAGAGC
>NW_011495019.1:273603-273705 GCF_000754665.1 Bison bison bison
CTGGGCCAAGCTAACTGCCCTCCAGGAGCTGGCAGCCCCAGGGGCAGAAAGGAAGTGAAACCCAAGCTGCGAGCTGCGACAAACCTCTTTGCACTCACCACC
>NW_011495019.1:274017-284700 GCF_000754665.1 Bison bison bison
CCTGAGATGGAAAGGAAAGGAATCACGGCTTCCCTGGTAACTCAGTGGTAAAGAATCCACCTGCTGATGCAGGAGACACGGGTTCGATCCCTGATCCAGGCAACTGAGCCCGTGCACCGCAACTGTTGAGCCTGTGCTCTGAAGCCCGGGAGCCACAACTACTGAGCCCGCATGCTGCAAGTACTGAAGCCCTCGCACCTGAGAGCCCATGCTCTGTGACAAGAGAAGCTACCTCAGTGAGAAGTCCGCACACCGTAGTGAAGACCCAGCACAGACAAAAATAAATTTTAAAAAAAGAATGTCCATCTTGTGGAGGAGAGAAGTGACTCAAAGGTCAACTACTCAATCCAGGGTTAGACTGCTGGGAAGTGGACTGCCCCCACTGAGTCCTCCTCTTCTTGGAGGATAGAGTCCTACTGGGGGTCATATGAGGTGCATTTTATTCTGATACTGGGGCAATGCCTAGGGCTGCTTTGGGACTAGAAGAGTCATTGTGTGCAAGTGTGTGTGCATCACATGTGCATGCTTGCACAAATAAATGTCTATGTGCCCCTAAAGTGGGCTGGATGCACCATTTAGTCTGCAGGAGCGTCCTGGTCACCTGTGGGAAGGGGGCTGCCAGGGTGAGGCAGAGTCTCTTGGGCCCAGAGTGATGCAGAAACTTGGCCAAAGTCACAAAACAAATCTGTGCTACAACCAGGATTTGAAATCAGGTCGCCCACAGATCGGGCCCAGCAGGAAGTGGGGAGAGGACAACAGTTGGGAGTCCTTCCGTGGAAACACCTCCTGGACCCTCCCTGCACCCCAGCTCCCACAGAATGTTAAACCTCAGAGACCAACTGGGCCGCAGGTTGTAAACCACTCACCAAGGACTTCCTTTATCACTGCTTCTCCAGGACCTGACTTGCAAGTTTTTTTGGTCTCGGTTTTTTGCCTACAAAACACTTTGCAATGCATTGAGGAGTAAATGCTTTACCTTTTGTGTGTCATAATCAGACTGTGTCACATAGTGAGGCAATTTCTCATTCCAGTCAGAAATAGCCCTCCGGGGCCCATCCACTGTTTGGGGCAGCCCCACCACCCGAAGAGCAGGAGCTGAGGACTACTGCACAATGCCAGGCGCCCACAGGTCTTGGCCTTCACCTTTGCCACACATGACCATTCTTGACCCCTGGCTTCTGCACTGGCCCGTCCTCGTGGACACAGTCTGCTCCCCACCTCCCTCCTCGACTCTGTTACTGAGTCCAAGCTCATACTGCTCACTGCACAACAGGCTGATGAATTGAGAGAGGAGTTGTCGGGACAGAGAATAGTGACTTTATTTGTAAAACCAGCAGACCAAGAAGGTGGTGACTAGTGTCCCAAAGAACCATCTTACCTGAGTTAGAATTCAGACTTCTTTTTTAGTGAAAGAGAAGGGGGTGTGTTTGAGTGTTGATAACTTCTTGGTACCGGAATCCTTTGTTCTAGCTTATGCATCTGGTCACGATGTTCCTATAAACCTCCAACAAAACAAATGTGCTTATTTGTTTGTTTTGTGTGTATTTTGTATTTTAGGGGAAGTACTCCTTCACCTGCCTCCAGACCCAGTCATCAGAGACTATGTTCCTGACCCTTCTTTCCAGGCCTGTCTCTTGCTAATAATTTTTTTTTAATATCTATTATCTGTTTGGCTTTGCTGGTCTTTGTTGCAGCATGCAAACTCTTAGTTGTGGCATGTGGGATCTAGTTCCCTGACTATGTATCAAACCCAGGCCACCTACCTACATTGGGATTGAGGAGTGTTAGCCACTAGATCCGGAGAAGGCAATGGCACCCCACACCAGTACTCTTGCTTGGAAAATCCCATGGACGGAGGAACCTGGTAGGCTGCAGCCCATGGGGTCACTAAGAGTCAGACACAACTGAGCGACTTGACTTTCACTTTTCACTTTCATCCTTGGAGAAGGAAATGGCAACCCACTCCAGTGTTCTTGCCTGGAGAATCCCAGGGACGGGGGAGCCTGGTAGGCTGCCGTCTACGGGGTCGCACAGAGTCGGACACAACTGAAGCGACTTAGCAGCAGCAGCAGCAGCAGCCACTAGATCACCAGGGAAGTCCCAAGACAAATGTATTCTCTGTTCTGCAGCTTTTTATCTCTATATGAATGGAAAAGTGTTATACCTTTAAAGGTCAGAGTCTTGAGAATGGATTATCCCATATTTCAGGCTACAGGCAGCATTCTTTTAGTGACTAACTTGTAGCAAAAGCAATAGAACACAGAGGTTAAATTGAAGAAACAGATCCAATATGGAGTCAGATTTGTTCTCTGACACCTGCAGGGGCTTCCCAGGTGGCGCTAGAGGTAAAGAACCCTTCTGCCAATGCAGGAAACATAAGAGACTTTGATTCAATCCCTGGGTCAGGAAGATTCCCCAGAGGAGGGCATGGCAACTCACTCCAGTATTTTTGTGTGGAGAATCCCATAAACAGGAGCCTGTCAGGCTACAGTCCATGGGCTCGCAAAGAGTTGGACAAGCAGCTTAACACACGTATACACATGACACCTGCAAACCCAGGCTATCAAATTGTTTGAGTCTCATTTGTCCTACCCTCCGTGACACTCGGGAACCTCCGCATTTAGACCAGGACTTGTGGTGAGAAGCCCCACCCCTGCTGCCCCTCTCCAGTTACTCTCCCACCAAGAGCTCCACCCATTGCCCACCCACTGAGGATCAAGACTGAAGCTGCTGAGCCTTCTCAGATGCTGCCAAGGTGCTTGAGGACCAGGCAGGGTGGTCAGAGACCTCCAGGTGAGAACGCCCAATGCTGTCCAGCCTCGTCTCCATCTCTCTAGCCATGCACCACTGGTCCGTACACCATCCCTCCATTTGTTCATCCAACACAAATGCCAGTATAGCCTCTTTCCTTCCATCACCGTCTATCCAGACTGCATAGATGCCTGCCACACAGGGGACATCGAGGGCCCCCAGTGAGGGCCACAGACACAAGGACATCACACAGTAAGGACCACGGCAGCAGCCACTGACAAGAGATGAGGACCTTTCTGTCTTTCTCATCTCCACTATAGCCCACCAGAGAAGAAAGGGATCCAGAGAACAGAGGAAAGTGGGGGGTGAAGGAGCAGGCCACCTCACCCCTTCCAAATCTCTGCAGCAAGGACCTTGGAGCTGAGGGATGAGCAGGAGCGGAGTGGAAATTGGATGAGAAATTTAACTTTGAACCTTTTCATGCTTGAAAGTAACAAAAGGAACTTCTCTGGGGCTCCAGTAGTTAAGACTCCAAGCTCCCACTGCAAGGGGGGTGGGTTCCATCCCTGGTTGGGGAACTAAGCTCCCACATGCTACAGAGGCTTGGCCAAAAAATAAAAAGTAAAAAGAAAGTTAACAAAACTGCTGGAAGTGTCGAAAAGGCTGCAAAGGTGACTTTGGGCACCGTCAAAGGCAGGGGTTGGAGAAAATGAGCAAAAGTCACAGTCAGGTTTGTGAACTGTGACCGATCTGCAAGCTTGGAGGGCGGCCTGGGGAGAGCAGAGCTGCTCTGTTTAACAGAGGAAGACAAATCCCGCATTCCAATGTCCACAGCCCGCTCCAGGAGAGGGAGGGAGCCCAGAGTGACAGGGAGGGGAGCCCAGGGTGAGGGGAGGGGAGCCCAGAGTGAGGGGAGGGGAGCCCAGAGTGAGGGGAGGGGAGCCCAGAGTGAGGGGGAGGGAGCCCAGAGTGAGGAGAGGGGAGCCCAGGGGGAGGGGGAGGGAAGCCCAGGGTGAGGGGAGGGGAGGAGGAGAGAGGAGCCAGGGTGACCAGACAAAGGGTTGAGGAAGGTCTGGAGATGAACTACTGGACTGGGGGAGGGGAAGGAACAGAGTATCCCTGAAAGTTCCAGGAGAACAGACCTATCTAAGATGCCCTCTGCAGTGCCTTCTGTGTGGGACTTCACCCCTCTTTGTGACCCCAAGATCTTTATGTTCCGTTCACAAGTGTTTGTCAAGATGGGAGTTTTATGGAAATGGAGAAGGGACCAAGTTTCATGTCTGAGTCAGCACCATACTGAGGAGAAATCATTCAGGGAGAAGCGAGAGCGACAGGGGAAGTGGTGAAAACATAAGCGTCCAAGAATCTCTGAAACTTCGGAGGATTTTGAACTTTTACTGGACGTAAAGTTAGAGTGTTAAACCCAGCAGCTCTGCCTTCCGCCCAGTGAATTCCTCATATGCAGCCAAAATAAATTGTAAAAGGCAAATCTGTCCATGTTTTATAACACCTGCACTCCTAAACCCCAAAACACAAACACGAAACCCTCCACTTGCTCTCAGGTTAGGGCCCACTTCCTGGCCTGACCTGCAAGGCCCCTGGGGTCTGGGCCCTGCCACAGTCTCCAGATCCTCTGCACTCTTGACACCCAGGCTGGTTTTCTCATCTCAGCAGTTTCACACCCTACTGACCACAGGGCCTTTGTACATGCTGTCCTCTCTAGAACTGCCCCACCCCACCCCAACCCCGGGTTAACTCACTCACCCTTCAGCGCTCACCTCAGACAAGCCAGTCCTGACCAAGTCATCCGTTCATTGTGGAATTTACCACACCGATTACACTGGCAAAGAGGAATGGAATAATCACAAGATGGCTTGGAATCCATGCCTTAGAATAATCATGATTCATGTCCTGGTGCTAGGCACACCTTCCCTGAGTATGTTTTCATTTGAATCCCAAAGTGGAGGTCTGTCTTTGAGGGGACGGCGGGGATGGCTGTTGAATAGACGGTCAACAGTGTCTGCTGTATTACCATACACTGCACCCTCTTGCAGGGTGGAGGGGGCTAGCATCTATTTCTGGAAGGGGAGGGAATGGGCGGGCGTCCCAGGTGGCACAGTGGTAAAGAATCTGCGTGCCAATGCAGGAGACACCAGAGACTCAGGTTCGATCCCTGGGTCAGGAAGGTCCCTTGGCTTAGGAAATGGCCCACTCCAATACAAGAGCATGAATGAACTCACCATGTCTGAGGGCTGGACTCAGACTGGCCTGAGGAGATTGTGGGCTGTGTGAGGTATAACGGAGCCTTACTGGACAGCTTGTTTTTCATATGGGTAAACTGCAGGTCTTCTTGGGCTCCAAAATCACTGCAGAGGGTGACTGCAATCATGAAATTAAAAAACACTTCTAGGAAGGAAAGCTATGACAAACCTAGACAGTATATTAAAAAGCAGAGACATCACTTTGCCAAAAAAAGTCTGTATAGTCAGGATATGGTTTTTCCAGTAGTAGGGTACAAATGTGAGAGTTGGACTATAAAGAAGGGTGACTACCGAGGAATTGATGCTTTTTAACTGTGGTGTTGGAGAAGACTTGAGAGTTACTTGGACAGCAAGGAGATCAAACCAGTCAATCCTAAAGGAAATCAGTCCTGAATATTCATTGCAAATACTGATGCTGAAGCTCAAGCTCCAATACTTTGGCTCAGATCAGATCAGATCAGATCAGTCACTCAGTCGTGTCCGACTCTTTGTGACCCCATGAATCACAGCACTCCAGGCCTCCCTGTCCATCACCAGCTCCCGGAGTTCACCCAGCCTCACGTCCATTGAGTCAGTGATGCCATCCAACCATCTTATCCTCTGTCGTCCCCTTCTCCTCTTGCCCCCAATCCCTCCCAGTATCAGAGTCTTTTCCAATGAGTCAACTCTTCACATGAGGTGGCCAAAGTACTGGAGTTTCAGCTTTAGCATCATTCCTTCCAAAGAAATCCCAGGGCTGATCTCCTTCAGAATGGACTGGTTGGATCTCCTTGCAGTCCAAGGAACTCTCAAGAGTCTTCTCCAACACCACAGTTCAAAAGCATCAATTCTTCGGCACTCAGCCTTTTTCACAGTCCAACTCTCTCATCCATACATGACCACAGGAAAAACCATAGCCTTGACTAGATGAACCTTTGTTGGCAAAGTAATGTCTCTGCTTTTGAATATGCTATCTAGGTTGTCATAACTTTCCTTCCAAGGAGTAAGCGTCTTTTAATTCCATGGCTACAGTCACCATCTGTAGTAATTTTGGAGCCCAGAAAAATAAAGTCTGACACTGTTTCCACTGTTTCCCCATCTATTTCCCATGAAGTGATGGGACCGGATGCCATGATCTTCGTTTTTTGAATGTTGAGCTTTAAGCCAACTTTTTCACTCTCCACTTTCACCAACATCAAGAGGCTTTTTAGTTCCTCTTCACTTTCTGCCATAAGGGTGATGTCATCTGCATATCTGAGGTTATTGATATTTCCCCCAGCAATCTTGATTCCAGCTTGTGTTTCTTCCAGTCCAGCGTTTCTCATGATGTAGTCTGCATATAAGTTAAATAAGCAGGGTGACAATATACAGCCTTGACAAACTCCTTTTCCTATTTGGAACCAGTCTGTTGTTCCATGTCCAGTTCTAACTGTTGCTTCCTGACCTGCATACAAATTTCTCAAGAGGCAGATCAGGTGGTCTGGTATTCCCATCTCTTTCAGAATTTTCCACAGTTTATTGTGATCCACACAGTCAAAGGCTTTGGCATAGTCAATAAAGCAGAAATAGATGCTTTTCTGGAACTCTCTTGTTTTTTCCATGATCCAGCGGATGTTGGCAATTTGATCTCTGGTTCCTCTGCCTTTTCTAAAACCAGCTTGAACATCGGGACCTGGCTTATTGGAAAAGATCCTGATGCTGGAAAATACTGAAGACAGGAGGAGAAGGGGGCAGCAGAGGATGAGATGGTTAAATGACATCACCAACTCAGTGGACATGAAATTGAGCAAACTCCGGGAGACAGTGAAGGACAGGGGAGCCTGGCGTGCTGCAGTCCATGGGGTATCCAAGAGTCGGACACAACTTAGATACTGAACAACAACAAAACTGCAGGTGAAATCATGTCCCCTAGAACACACAAAAACCCCGCACAACAAAACCTCCCAACTCAGTTAGCAACAAGTAAGATTTTTCATCTCATCCTCAGACAGAATCCTGGTAAAGACCAGTATGGAGTCATAGACCACTGCCATCAGCTAAGCCCTAATCTGACACCTAGTCTTTGCTTGCTCACCCTAGTAACAGGACACTTGCCACTTCCCACAGAAGCCCATGTCACTTGGCCAGATCTCCAACACTGACCCACCATTAAGCCATAAAATCTGATTGGCTTATTGTTTAATGGAAACAAAGTTTCAGTTTAGGATGATGAAAATGTTCCGGAGATGGATGGTAGTGATGGTTGCTCTAGAATGTGAATGTACTTAATGCCATTAAAAGCTACACTTAAAATTGGTTGAAAGGGACTTCCCTGGTGGCCCAGTGGCTAAGACTTCTCGCTCCCACTGCAGGGGGCCTCGGTTCAGTCCCTGGCCAGGGAGCTAGATCCCACATGCCACTACGAAGATCAAAGATCCCCCCATGCTGCAACTAAGACCCAAAACAGACAAATAAGTAAATATATTTTAAAATGGTTAAAATGGTAAATTTTATGTATTTTTATCAGAATTTTTAAAAGTGCATTGCCTCTGGGCTTCACAATTTATAAGCTTGTGTGACTTGGAGTACTTTTAAAGTGACCATTTAAAGGTTACTCTAAAAAATCTAATTAACAGTTAAGGCAAACCCTTAGGTGCACCTCACCCTCTTTGATCCTGATTTGTTTTCGCTCAGTCTTGTCCCCCCAGCTAAGAAATCTGGGCTTATAATTCCAGTTTCAAGTCCTGCCTCTGCCCTGAAGGGAGTACAGTCACTGTGACCCTCCCCGGCAAGGAGCTTACTATGCGCTAGGCTCTGAGGCTCTAAAGATGCCTCAAGGAATAAGTCAGAGCCCTTGTCGTCCCAGACACACAGAGAACACTAGGACTTCTTTTTTTTTCTTTTTTTTGGTACAAAGCTACAGGCCTCCAGTCCACAGGAAACCTGGCCCAGCCCTAAAGGCCTGCAAGGCTGGCCCACGATGATTCAGCCCTGAAGACGTCACCTAGCTGAAATGATGACAACGGCACAGGACGATTCTGGTTCCTGAACACTAAGCACCTGGAATGTTTGTGGGGTGCAGCCTGTGGCCTCCTGGAAATGGGTGACGCAGGACAGCCTGGGGATGTGCCGAAGGACAGGAGGCAGGAATTGCCATCTCTGAAATCTTATCTAAGTTCAACCCCACCTGACCCCCCAGGAATCACAGACCCACAAAACAATCAAAAAACCGGATGGAGACCAGAGGAAATGAAACACCCAGCTAACTCGGGGTTCACACTGGCAATTTGTAGGCCTTGTCAACTTTTATAGGGGGATTTTTTTTTCAACTGGGTTTTTTGTCAATGTTCCCCCCACACACACATGAAAAAGTGAAAATTCTCATTCGTCTTTGAAAAATTAATACATAAATGAGGATGTCTCTCATGATGAGCTGGCTGGAGCTGAGTTCCATCTCGCTTTGGATAGGCAATCATCCCAACCCCTTAGCTTCCCTTACTGGCACCGCCCCCGGGCTCCTGGAGGCCTCTGAGTTCAGGTTTTCTCATCTAATCCAAAATCTCTGTGTCACAGAAGAGTTCAATGAAGCCCAAAAGGTGAGTGACTTTCCCAGTAAGTAACTCATCTGGGACCAGAAAGATCTAGAATCTCAGGGGTCCTGCCCAGGGCCCACCCCAATCCTCTAAAGAACCTCCCTACGGGCTCTGCTGATGCGCAGCAACATGGGCCCTCCTGTGTGGGGAGGGGAGCAGGTGGTTCATTGGGAAGACTGAGGAGATGGCCAGTCGGGTGCCTTGTCCAGTCAGAAACGTGCCCTTCTGTGGGGGACACAGACGAATGCAACGTGGTCCTTGCCCCTCACCACACCCCCTGTCTCCCCTGGTCTCCTGTCTCCATCTCTCCTCACCAGGTTCTTCCTCTGTAACATGGGAGTCCTCCTTGTGGCAGGCAGAATTGAGGTCCCATCCCCTGAGTGTGTGGGAAGCTGCAGGTGTGAACGTTGAAAGGCACTTGGGGAGCAGCATGGGAGAGAAGTGGGCTGAAGAGGACGAAGAGGAAGGAGAGACAAGGCAGCCGCCAGGAGGAGAGGCCCTGGGAAAAGGGTGTCGATGTTTATGGGGGTATCAGGATGGACCAGGTGACGCTGAGGTAAGAAACAACCCCTCCTCTCAGCCACTCCACTGTTTTACTTATTTTCCCCCAATTTTACTTAGATATAATTGACAGACATTTGTATTAAAGGTGTACAATGTGACCATTTTATATATATATATATATATACACACACACATATATATAGAACGGATAAACAACAAGGTCCTACTGTATAACACAGAGAATTATACTCAATATCCTATGATAAACCATAAAGGAAAGCAATATTTAAAAAAGAATGTGTATTTATATATATATTAATATATATCTGAATCATTTTGCTGTGTAGCAGAAATTAACACAACCCTGTAAGTCAACTATATTGCAATTAAAAATATTAAACCTAAAAAAAAAATAGCTTAAAGGAATGGGGTGATTTTTTAATTTGTCTTAGCCAGGTCTTAGTTGCAGCACATGGGATCCAATACCCTGATGAAGGGTCAAACTTGGGTCTTCTGCATTGGAAACGACGAGTCTTAGCCACTGAACCACCAGGGAAGTCCCAGAATGAGGTGATTGAGGGAAAAAATAGTTGACCCATCATGTGGAAAAGCTTCTTTTAAAAACTTTTTTTAATGTCATTTTTTATTAAAAAGAAAATAGTTAAAAATTAAAAAAAAAAACACATCCACAGAAATAATTACTTTTTACTGAGCAATTGCAACAAGTCAGCCACAATGCTGAATATCTGACATGGATAACTTCATTTCACACAAGCTAAGAGGTAGACACTATTAGTATCCTCATTTTACGGATTTAAAAAAAACCCAGGCACAAAGACATAAAAGACTTGCCTAGATCACGCAGCTTATCACTAATGGAAATCATAATTGGTAATATGGTCTAGATATGTTTAACCATCAGGCTTTATAAGGAAGCAATAGCATCGTTTATAGTAATAAATCCTATTTTCCTTTGCTTAGTGAGCATCTCCCACTTGACACAAAGGCACTCTTCCTGAAAGTCCTATGTAATCAATCATAGAGCTAGTAAAGGCAAATTAAGAATCTGATAATAAGATGTATCTAAACTCTGACACCAACTAGCCAGGTCTCAGTTTCCTTATGTTACCTTATGGGTTTAACAAGACCACATGGTATTTTTGCCAATGCCCAAAATTATTCAGTTCAGTTCAGTTCAGTTCAGTCGCTCAGTCGTGTCCAACTCTTTGTGACGCCATAAATTGCAGCACGCCAGACCTCCCTGTCCATCACCAACTCCTGGAGTTCACTCAAACTCACGTCCATCGAGTTGGTGATGCCATCCAGCCATCTCATCCTCTGTCGTCCCCTTCTCCTCTTGCCCCCAATCCCTCCCAGCATCAGAGTCTTTTCCAATGAGTCAACTCTTTACATGAGGTGGCCAAAATATTGGAGTTTCAGCTTTAGCATCAGTCCTTCCAATGAACACCCAGGACTGATCTTTAGAATGGACTGGTTGGATCTCCTTGCAGTCCAAGGGACTCTCAAGAGTCTTCTCCAACACCACAGTTCAAAAGCATCAATTCTTCAGTGCTCAGCCTTCTTCACAGTCCAACTCTCACATCCATACATGACTA
>NW_011495019.1:285186-285837 GCF_000754665.1 Bison bison bison
GCTTCCTCCAGCCCAGCGTTTCTCATGATGTACTCTGCATAGAAGTTAAATAAGCAGGGTGACAATATACAGCCTTGACAAACTCCTTTTCCTATTTGAAACCAGCCTGTTGTTCCATGTCCAGTTCTAACTGTTGCTTCCTGACCTGCATACAGGTTTCTCAAGAGGCAGGTCAGGTGGTCTGGTATTCTCATCTCTTTCAGAATTTTCCACAGTTTATTGTGATCCACACAGTCAAAGGCTTTGGCATAGTCAATAAAGCAGAAATAGATGTTTTTCTGGAACTCTCTTGCTTTTTCTATGATCCAGCGCATGTTGGCAATTTGATCTCTGGTTCCTCTGCCTTTCCTAAAACCAGCTTGAACATCTGGAAGTTCACGGTTCACGTATTGCTGAAGCCTGGCTTAGAGAATTTTGAGCATTACTTTACTAGCATGTGAGATGAGTGCAATTGTTCAGTAGTTTGAGCATTCTTTGGCATTGCCTTTCTTTGGGATTGGAATGAAAACTGACCTTTTCCAGTCCTGTGGCCACTGCTGAGTTGCCCAAATGTGCTGGCATATTGAGTGCAGCACTTTCACAGCATCATCTTTCAGGATTTGAAATAGCCCAGCTGGAATTCCATCACCTCCACTAGCTTTGTTCGTAGTG
>NW_011495019.1:285937-286435 GCF_000754665.1 Bison bison bison
CTCTTCTTAATATCTTCTGTTTCTGTTAGGTCCATATCATTTCTGTCCTTTATCGAGCCCATCTTTGCATGAAATGTTCCCTTGGTATCTCTAATTTTCTTGCCAGAATCTAATCAGGAGAAAAAAAGACAAATCTAAAACACGAAACATACATTTTCAAGGCAACTGACCTGACCCTTCAAAACAATTCTTTGTGAGTTAATGTCACAAAAGACACTAAAAAGACAACCAAGAGGAAGACGTGGACCTTGACTGGGTTAGAAGGGAGGAAGCTGTAATTTAAAGAAGTGTTTTGGGGGCTTCCTGGGGAAATGGAATGTGGACAGACGAAGGACGTCACAGAGTCAGTGGTCACTTTATTGTGATAATGATACTGTGACCCCTTGCTCTCACAGATAAAGGGTCATGAGATCTTCAATTACTTATAAACAGTGCTGGAAAAAGGTACAGGCATACCTCTTTTCACTGGGATTGCAGATACTGCATTTTTTTTTTTTT
>NW_011495019.1:286535-291667 GCF_000754665.1 Bison bison bison
CAGAGGATGGTTAGCATTTTTTAGAAAGAAAGTTTTTTTTTCATTGAAGTATAGTTGATTTACAATATTGTGTTAATTTCTTAGCTGTACAGCAGAGTGAATATATATATATCTTATATATATATTTTATATATATTATATATTTTTTGTAAAGCTAAGAAATTAGCATTATAAATATACACACATATACATTCCTTTTTAAATATTCTTTTCCATTATGGTTTATCACAGGATTTTTAAAAATTTTTTTATTGTGGTAAAAGTCACATAATATAAAACATACTGTTTAACCATATTTAACTGTACAGTTCAGTGGCACTAAGTACATTCACACCGTTGTGAAACTCTTGCCATCATCCATCTCCTTCCTAAACTGAAACTCTGTCCCCATTAAACACTAACTTCCCACCCCTGGCCTCCCGCATCTACCAATGTACTTTCTGACTCTATGAATGTGACTATTCTAGGAATCTTGTGGAAGTGGAATCAAACGGTATTTGTCTGCAACTAACGTCTATGGGCTTCACTGGTGGCTCAGATGTAAAGAATCTGCCTGCAAGGCCAGGTCAGGAAGATCCCCTGGAGAAGGAAATTCTCCAGAATTCTTGCCTGGAGAATCCATTGGACAGAGAAGCCTGTCAGGCTGTATAGCCCATGGCATTGCAAAGAGTTGGACACGACTGAGCAACTGAACTGAACTGAACTGACTCGACTAACACGTTCAATTTCAGTGTCTATTGAAGTGCAATTTTTTTGGTCTCTATTGAATTTGCTATGATATTGCTTCTGTTTTATGTTTTATGTTTTTGGCCATGTAAGATTTCAGCTCCCCAACCAGGGACTGAACCCACACCCCCTGCAGTGGAAGGTGAAGTCTTAACCACTAGACCACCAGGGAAGTCCTGGAGTGCATTTTTAAGGTTAACTGAATTTATGTCCTAAAGACAGATTGTACCTTCTTCTTTTTCCCCTGTGCTATACAGGGGAAATTTTATACATATTTTATACATAGTAGTATACATATGTCAGTATCATAGGATATCGAATGTAGTTCTCTGTGCTGTACAGTAGGGCCTGGCCATTTATCCATTCTCTATGTACAAGCTTACTTTTGCTAACACCAACCTCTCTCTCCATCTCTCCTGCACACCTTCTCCTTCCTTGGCAACAGTCCATTTTCTCTGTGAGTCTCTTTCTGTTTCATAGATGGGTTTATTTGTGTCATATTTTAGATTCCACATATAAGTGGCATCATATGGTATTTGTCTTTCTCTGACTTATTTCACTTAGTGTGATAAGGAAAGAATTTTCAAATTAAGGTATATACATCTTTTTTTTTTTTTAAGACATAATGCTATGGCACACTCAGGTTACGGTACAGTGTAACTAGAACCTGATACGCACTGTGCGAGCTTGCGTGCTAAGTCACTTCAGTCATGTTCAACTCTTTGTGATCCTATAGATTGTAGCCCGCCAGGCTCCTCTGTCCATGGGACTCTCCAGGCAAGAATACTGGACTGGGTTGCCATGCCCTCCTCCAGGGTATCCCCCCAACCCACAGATTAAGCCCATGTCTCTTATGTCTTCTGCATTGGCATGCAGGTTCTTTACCACTAGCACCACCGGGGAAGCCCCTGATATGCACTGGGAAAACCCAAAAAAATCACGTGACTCCCATGATCGAAATCTTTCCCTTATGGTGGTGATCCGGATCCAAACCTGCAAAGATCTCCCAAGTTCTGCTGTAGAAGAGAAAAGGAGGGAGAGAAAGAAAAGCAGCAAAGTGTCACCAGTGTGTGACCTCAGGGAAGGGTATGCTGTTCTGTTCAGCTTCTTAAGAGGTCTGAAATGCTTCCACAATGAAAGGGGAGAAAGAGGGTATTCCCTGGCAGTCCAGAGGTTAAGACTGCACCTCCCAATGCAGGGGGTGCTGGTTTGATCACCTGGTTCGGGAACTAAGGCCCCAGGGTTCCACATGCCTCTTGGCCAAAAAACCAAAACTTTAAACAGAAGCAATATTATAAAGACTTACAAAACTCAATAAAGACTTAAAAAAATAGACTTAAAAAAATTTTTTTAAGGGAGAAAGAGGGATTTTCCTGGTGGTCCAGTGGTTAAGAATCCACCTTCCAAAGCTGGGAACACAAGTTCGGTAACTGACCAGGGAGCAGAGATCCCACATGCCACAACGCAACTAAGCCTGCACGCCACAACTCGAGAGAAGCCTTCTTGCCACAACTAAAGAAGCCTGAGCACAGCAACAAAGATTTGGCGTGCTGCAACTAAGACAGAACAAAGCCAAATACATTTTTAAAAAATTTCAAGGGGGAGCATGGGGAGAGAAGAGGTAGAGGAAGGTGGAACTGGACAAGCCTGATCTCTCAGGGTCCCTTGGGTTTAAGAGTCTGGGACCCTGTGTTCATTTGCTAAGGATGCCAGGACCGTGGTTCACAGACTGGCTGGCAACACTCATTCTCCCAGTTCGGAAGGCTGGAAGGGCATGTCGGCAGGGCTGGTTTCCTCTGAGGCCTCTCCCTTGGCTTGCAGGTGACCCTTCCTTTTGTGTGCCCCCAGGGCTCTGTGTATCTCTCCTTTTCCTCGGAGGACGCCAGTCACAGTGATTACAGCTACCCTACAGGCGTCGTGTTAACTTCATCTCCAAACACAGTCATCTTCTGAGTACTGGGGGTTAGGGCTTCAACATATGAATTCTGGAGGGACACAACATTCCCCACGTGCTACCAAGTCCAGGTTCATACTGCTCACCGCACAACAGGCCAGTACGTCAAGAAGCAAGTTGCTGGGGCAAGGAATAGTGACTTTACTTGAAAATCCAGCAGACGAGATGGTGTCCCAAAGAACCTTCTTAGCCTAGTTATAATTCAGGTATCTTTCTTTCCTTTATTTATTCTGACTGTGCTGGGTCTTGCAGCATTCAGACTTTTCTCTTGATTTAGAAAGCGGGGGCTACTCTAGTTGCAGTGTGGACTTGTCCCTGTGCTTCACGGGCCTTGTCATTTACTTGTTTTATATAAGGAAACACTTTGCCTAAAGATGTTCCTTTTGTTGATATTCACAATGCTAGGTAACCCAGCCTGTACCTCCCTGACACCCCAACTTCTTGGATTATATGGAAGCACCCTATTTTCTAATTTTCAAATGCAAAGCTCCCAGCGCCGCCCCCCCTCCACCCAAGGCACTGCTTGTTGGGGGAGCTCACAGTCCCCCTAGCCAGCCTTCTTGCCTTTCTTTCCTGCTTCTGCGACTGCCATCTCTTTTCTTCTCCTTCATTCCTACCAAGACCTGTGCCTGAACCTGTGCCTGAGGATCTGTGGTGGTGGTAGAGAATTACAGGGCACACAGCATAGGCAGTGCCTTAAAGTTGCATATTTGCTGCCTCTGCCCACAAGCCCAGTGGCCACTCACCACTTTCTCACCCTAAACCTCAATGTGGCAGCAGGACTGTTTTCTGACTTTCGTGGGCTGACTTTCCAGCTGAGGCTGAAGGACCTTCTCAGAAGCCCCTCCCTCTTCACTCTTTCTCCTTCTGTTTCACCTTTTCCTTTCAGACCCTGTGGGATGGGTGTGAGGCAGGCAAAGTGTGCTCAAAAATCAAAAAGGCAAATCTCTGATATGAATTATGCCCCTCCTCTAGGATGTGAAATCCACTAAGGTTATTTTTGTTTGTTTTAAATATTCATCTTTCCCTTCTGACGAAAAGAAGGGAGGGAGGGAGGGATGGAGGCAGGGAGGAAGAAAGAGAAAAGAAACGGAAAGCAACCCAAAGGTTTATTGTAGGTGCTGGCTATTTAGATTAACTATATTTTGAAGGAATGAATATGCCCACTCAGTGGATTTTTGTGTAGTCTTTGAAATGAGGCTTACAAGCGGGTTGTGATAATTTGAGAAAGCACTTAATTAAAGGGGGGAGGCACAAGATAGACATTATCACAACATACAGAATTTGCATAGGAAAAGGCTGTAAAGAAAGACACCTACTTCTTAAACTGTGGTCACTGTTTTTTACCTTTCATCATATTGTATATTTACTCCTTTGTGAGTATGCTACACTTTGCCTAGCATATTAACTCTAATTTTCTCCAAGTGTGAAATTATAAACTTCAGTGAGCCAAGTGGCCGTGCAGTGCTTTCAGATGTTGCTGTAGTTGTGTCCGACTCTTTTGTGACCCAATGGACTGTAGCTCCCCCAGCCTCCTCTGTCCATGGGATTTCCCAGCAAGAATACTGGAGACAGTTGCCATTTCCTTCTCTAGGGGATCTTCCCCACCCAGGGATCGAACCTGCATCTCCTGCAATGGCAGGCAGCTTTTGCAGGCATTGAGCCACCAGGGAAGCTCAGTACTTTCATAACTGATAGGTAAAAACAGATTCTTTAAAAAAATGTATTTATTTAAAATTCAAAGATGATAACAGATTCATGAAATGGCATTAAGTGAAGGGAGTTTATCTTTGTTCCTCAGTTTTTAAATGGAGGAACTGAAGACCCAGAGAGACAACCAAGTGTTTACTGAACTGGGCAGAAGGAAATCGCTGATCACTCATTTGTGCCAACCCCACCTTCCCAGGGCTCCAGCAGTTCCCACGCTGCTGGAGGCAGTGAATGGCCAAGTTACTGTCTCCAGGTCATTTGTTAAGGTACCCTGTGAACCCCTGCCATTCTGAGCTCATTTAAGCCTCCCAGTAGCCAGGCCTGTGCGGTTGGCGATGGTGTTAGCTGAGCTCAGGAAGGTGAGGCGGTAAGGAGGGGTCAGGGGGTCAAGGGCAGAACGCTGTCCCCTTCCTGCGGACGGCCTGGGCGCCAGCGTACGTGACCGGGCTCCGCCTGCCCTGCTGAGCAATCCTTTCCCAGCACGTCTTGCTGAGTCACGGTCCCCAGCAGCTTTTCGCTGAGTCACGGTCCCGAGATCTGTTTTCGCCGAGTCACGGTTTCCAACTGCTCCCGCCTTAATCCCTGCGGGCAAAGTCCCAGTTACTAGGCAGGCAGCGGCGACTCCCAGGATCAAGCCGGTCCTGGCTGACGGCTGAATCGCCCCCAGCAAGCCCTCTTCCCCTTCCCCCCTCCCGCGGCTCCCCAGCCCGCCTCCCTCCCATCCCCGTTTTAGGAAACTTAA
>NW_011495019.1:291767-310775 GCF_000754665.1 Bison bison bison
AGGAAACTTAACACTTCCCTGCGGCCAGGAACAGCTCTGGGGGCTTCACACTTTAGCTTGCAGAGCCCAGTGGGGTCGGCGGGATGGTCCTCTTTAAGAGATGGGGCTCTAGTCAAAAGCTGGATCGTCTGCGAAACTGCTGGTCCGGATCATGGCCAGACAAGGTCATGGAACACAGGAAGGCAGAGGGCAAAGAAACAGGACAACTAAATGCAAGGGTTAGAACCTGGACTGAGGGAAAGGGCAGTTAAGGACCTTTGAGGGCACTTGTTGAAATTTGAACATAGTTTTAATATAATGAATGTGTGTGAAAGTCACATTTCCTGATGTTTATAATTGGATCGCAGCTTACCAGAGACAGTCATCTGGATATACTACATGCTAAATGAGCCAGGAAAAAAAAAATCATAGATGAATGTCAAAAAGAGCATATATATAATGGAAAGAGAGGGAGAATGAATGGTTAAACAAAAGGGACCAAATTCTAACCTAACAACTAGTGAATCTCCGTGAAAACATACAGAAATTCTCTGTAGTATTTCTGCAACTTCTGTGTATTTGGAATTACTTCAAAGATGATTTTTTGAGAAAAAAGATGAGAAATCTGTTGTTCAAAACTCCCAACTGAGAGCAAAGTTTGTCAGGTATTAGTGAGCCTGACCCTATTCAGAACCATCCAGAAACTTTTAGATAGGAAAAAGGCTCTTGGGGGCCCTGAAAGGGGAACTAGATGCCACTCTCAGACCAAACAACAGCTAACACTCACTTCAGGCTTCCTGTGCCAGGCCCAGCTTCGAGCTTCTTACAGATCTTGAACTGATTTAATTCTCACCACATCCCCTTGAGCTGATGCTGTTATGACTCCTTGTTTTGCCAGACAAGGAAATAAAAGCTTAGTGTTGAAATATATATACATGATAAGTCATGAATCCCAGATATGACTACAGTCCTTTGTGGAAGTGCTGTGATCAGACTGAACCGGGTCCAACCAGGTCTTGGAGCCATAGTCAGGCTCCATATTGGCCAAGCTTTTTAGCAGTCTGAGCTCCCTAACACTGGACTGCTGCCTGGTCTGGCTGTGGTCTTCAGTCCCTGGACCTGTGTTAATCGAGACTGGGCAATGTTAGAAAAAGATATTAGTCTTTCTTCATTCCTCACCACCTCAGGCCCAGGATTTCTAGACAGTTCATTGTTGTAGAACTTCAGTATGCTTTACAGCCAGACACACCTGGCCTCCCTCATGTCTCAGGTGAGCTATGTGACCACGGGCAGGAAATTTAACCCTGCTAAGCCTCCTTCATTTAATATGAAAAGATCATTTAATATGAAGGGACTGGATATAGGGAGTGTCACGATCCTTGCTATCTTCAAGGATCTTACAGTCAGGATGAAGGCTACTGGGGGACAGGGACCTCAGCCAGGGACCCATAAGACAAGGGGAAGAACTTCAGGAAAAGTCTGAGCCAAGTTGGTTTGTTTTACAGCTTTATTGAGATGTAACTGACATACAATAAACTCTATATATTAAAGGATGCAAACTGATGAATTTTGTCATGAGTATACTGGGAAGCTATCTCCACAATCAATGTAATGAACTTATTCATCAGTCCCAAAAGTTTCCTCACCGTTCTTTGTTATCCTCCCCTGCAACAAGAGAACTGCTGATTATATTAGTTTACACTTCCCGGAATTTTATGTATTTCTATATACACTTCATATATAATTTATATATAAGTGTTAGTCACTCATTCGTGTTGACTTTGCAACCCTATGGACATAGCCTGCCAGGTTCCTCTGTCCATGGGATTCTCCAGGCAAGAATACTGGAGTGGGTTGCCATTTTTCTTCTCCAGGGGATCTTCCTGACCCAAGGGTTGAACCCAGGTCTCCTGCATTGCAGGCAGATTCTTTGCCATCTGAGCCACCAGGAATGCCCTATTTATATATAAGTTTATATAAAAGAAATTATACAGTAAGTACTCTTTTAGGGGAAGGTCTGACTTCTTTTCCTCAGCAGAATCCTTTTGAGATTTTTTCATGTTGTATGGATCAGTGGTGGCTCATTCTGTTTCATTGCTGATAATCCAGTGCATGTTCGTACCACGGTTTGTTTACCCATTTACCTGTAGATGGGTTGTTTTCAGTCTGGGGTTTTGCAGATAAAGCTACTGTGATTATTCATGTACAGGTATGGACATATGCATTCATTTCTTGCAAATAAATACCTAGGAGTGGAATGGCTGGGTTGAATGGCAGGTGTATGTTTAGGCTTTTAAGAAATTGCCAGACTGTTTTTCCAAGTGGTTGTACTGTATAGGAGGAAGAAAACCTTTCCCTCTACCCTCCTAGGTTCTCCAGCTGGGGCCCTGGAAATTAAACTGAGGGAAGATAAATTGACAAGAGAAGCAGAGTGTGTTAAAACGCAGAGGGTTCATTCATGTGGGAGAAACACTGTGATGAATTAGTCAAAAGATCCTTAGAACTGAGGCTTATGTAGCATCTTAACAGAATAAGGGTGTAGAGAGGTGACAAGATAAAAAAAAAAGAGTTTAGGCTTTGGGGGCAGCAAGCAGCGGGAGGGTAAGCATACGGGGGAAACTCGTGGAAGATAAGGGTTAATTTGGAAAGGTTTGTTATGCCCGTTCTTTGGGGTGCCATCCCTAGGCTAAGAGTCTAGAGTTGTCTAAGCCTGCTTTCAGACAAATCAGGGGAAAAGCAGAGAAGTGGTTTTCTGACATTTGTTGTTTCTCAGTTGTCTTCAGCTCAAAACAACCCTTATACCAAAGTAGCATAACCCTTACACCAGAGTGTGGTGGGGCACACTCTGGCCTTTGGCCTCTGGCAAGTACCATTTCATGTTCCCACCAGCAGTAAACGTTCTCCTTTGTCTGCATTTTCAATAGCAGGAAGAGTCAGCCCTTAATTTTAGCCATTCGAATCGGTTTATAGTGGTATGTCATACCGGTTTTAACTTTTCTTTTCCCTAATGACCTGAGATGCTGGAGAAGACTCCTGAGACTCCCTAGGACTGCAAGGTAATCAAACTAGTCAATCCTAAAGGAAATCAACCCTAAATACTCATTGGAAGAACTAATGCTGAAGCTGAAGCTCCAATACTTTGGCCACCTGATGTGAAGAGCCAACTTATTGGAAAAGACCCTGATGCTGGGAAAGATTGACGGCAGGAGAAGAGGGCGACAGAGGATGAGATAGTTGGTTGGCATCATTGATTCAATGCACATGAACTTGGGCAAACTCTGGGAAGTGGTGAGGGACAGGGAAGCCTGTTGTGCTGCTATCTGGGGGGCTGAGAAGAGTTGGACATGACTTGGCAACTGGACAACAACAACAACAAAATGACCTATGAACTTCAATGTCTTTTCATGTGCTTAGTTAGCATCCATCTATTTTCTCTGGTGAATTATTTGCTGAAACTTTCTACCTATTTAAAAGATTCACTTATTTGCCTTGTTATTGAATCATATTGATTCTTTACATATTCTATAGACAAATCCTTTGTTGAATGTATTTTTGCAAATATTCTCTTCTATTTTATTAAATAGAATAGGTGTCTATTAAAAGACACCTCTTTTTTTTGCATCACAGTATCTTATTCTTTTTAGTATTTATTTATTTGGCTGCTCTGGGTCTTAGTTGTGGCATGCAGGGTCTAGTTCCTCACCAGGGATGGAACCCCAGCCCCCTACACTCGGTGTGAACAGAGTCTTAGCTACTCAAACACCAGGCAAGTCCCTGTCACAGTGTCTTTTAAAAAGCAAAAGTTTTAAATTCTAATGAAGTCCTATTGGTTTTTGTTTTTTTTTTTTAATATATTCTGCTCTTTTCTTTTGGTTGTATTGGAGAAATCTCTGCCAAATCTGAGGTCAGTAAGTTTTTTCTTTATGCTTTATTCTGTATGCTTTATAGGTTTACCTCTTTCTTGGAGGTCTATTTCTGGGCTGAGTCTTGAAAGGTGAGTAGCCAAGCAAAAGCACCGGAAAGAACATTCTAGGCAAGAGGGACCACTGGAGCAAAGGCCCAGAGGGATGGGAGCTTCTGTAGTTCAGGAGTAGTCAGGTATTCCTGAAACTAGCACACAGGGTGTAAGGAAACGAGAGGGGTGGGATCCCTCCTACTGGAGACGTGGCCTGGGCTGAGGGCAGAGGGCTAGACTGAAAAGCTTGCACTTTATCCCAAGGGCTACGTGGAGCTAATCACGAGTGTTAACCAGAGAAGTGCTGCCAGCACCTCAGTTGCCTTATCAGCCAAATCAGAAGGAGGAGGAGAAGAAGAGATAAGGAATGAACAAGTGTTTCATCTTGCGACCGGGCAGGCCCTCTTCTCCTGCTCTTTCATGGGGGTACCCAGTTCTCCCAGAAGGGAAATGATAATCAACTCCTCTTAAATGCTAACATTTCCTGGTGACTGTCTTCCTGCTTCTGGGAGCTCTCCCTCCCCCCTCCTTTTCCGCTTTGTTTTTATTGATATTAAGGTACAGTTAACTTACAGTGTTGTGTCAGTTTCAAGTGGACAGCAAAGTGATTCAGTTATACATCTCTATAAGGAGCCCTTTATTAGCCATGTTCATCTTTTGTCTGTTACAAGAAGTCCAAACGTTTTTCTCCCATTCTGTCGCTGGGGTGTCAATCTTGTTTATCAGGCCTCTTGCAACCTAGAAAGATTCAGTGTTTTGCAGTCCAGACTGAGGATGGTTTTCATGATTTGGGGCTCGTCTACCTTGCGGAGACCAAGGCTGGGCTCTATGTAGCCTGCACACCACCGTGGCATTCCCCGTTCCACCCCATCCCCCTACACTCCCTGGGTTAAGGACTTGCTTGTTCTCTTTGATCCGTGCGGGGCATGGATGCGGTCTGGCTACCCCTGCTTGAGGACACCCAGGAAAGAGTCCACTGATTCGCCTGGAAAACCGGTCCAGCTGAAGCTAAAGATTTCTCACCCCCAACCCTGTGTTCTCCCAGCCTCCGCGGAGGCCTCGCCTTGGTTTTTCACTTTCGTGCCTGAGGAGCCGCAGCCCTAGCCCCTCCCTGCAGCCCATGCCGCTTCCGTTTTCCAGGCGGGCGGAGGGGTGGCGCCTTCGGAAAGCTGAGTCTCGGTTTCCACGTTAACCCTCGTGCCATTTCTGCTGTGTCATGGTTGGGAGGGGGACTGGCGGAGACAGGAAAGGCAGATTTTGCTGAGTCACCCCAGCTGCTTCCTCAGCCTCCAGCTGGATGCTTAGGTAAGGGCAGTCTTCCCTGCTGGCAGGAGGAAGTGAAACTTCTAGAAAAGGGTAGACGCTTCCCATTTCACTCAAGTTTTTGCACCGCGTTTGCAAAGCCCTGTCCCATACATCTCAAAAGGGATGTGTCCAAGGTTGAGCTGCTGAAGGTCTCCCATCACAGCCAACTGATCATTCCATCTTCCCAGATGGTTGAACTCAAACTTTTGAGTTAATCCTTGACAGCTCCTCTTACTCACAACTCACTTTCTATTCTAATCCTAACTTGTAAAGCTCTGCCTTTACAATATGCATGCCCTAGGCCACTTACCTCTCTGTTCTTTGCAAGCCAGCATCATCTCTCCTTGGATTTGTGTGGTCAGTTGCCTTCCGCCAATGTCCTGTGTCACCCAGAGCAGCCAGTGATTGATCCCAGGAAAACCCACTGAGACCCCAGCACTCCTCCCTTCCCAGCCCTTGGGTCTCCCCTACTTACAAAGGTCCTAGCAATGGCCTGCAGGCCTCACAGGCTACAAGTCTCTCCTGCTCCCATTTTCCACCTGTCCCCTCCCGCTCTCTGCTGCAGCCATGCTGACCTCCAGGCTGTTGCCTGTCCCTGCCAGGTCTGGGCCACCTGGGGTCTCAACTCTGACTTTTTCCTGTGGCCCCAAAGAATGATCCTCCCACACCTCCCAGCCCGTGGAGCCCACCTTGACCTGACTGACTTAGCATCACAATCACTTATTGCTTCCCATACTTCACATCTCTCTGACATCTCCAGCCAGGGAACGTTCTGTGCTTGCAAGGGTTTATGTGGCTAGACTGGGCCCATCTAGACTGGGCCCTTCCAGAGACTCTGCAGTGATTTCCCTACTTTGAGACCTGTGACCTTAATTACATGTGCAAAGGGTGATTGAGGAGGAGATAGGCTTCAGGTTAGACATTTACAACTGGCCTCCTGCAAAGGGTAATGATCCTATTCGATGATAACAGAACATATTCACAGGTTGTAAGGATTAGGCAAGGACATCTTTGAGGGGCCACGATTCTGCTTACCACAGATAAATGCTTACCTCTTGGGTATGGGGAGGATGAAATGGGACCCTGCTTGGGAGAAAGCTTGGCTCAGAGCAAACTCCAGTGTTTCTTTCCCATTTCCATCTACATATGGCTTTGCTGCTACCTACCCCCCTTCTGGATAATTTCCCTGGGCCCAGACTTCATGAGGACACTGAGCACCCATGTTCTGTCAAAGTGGGGTTCTAGCCTCTTCAGCTTTGTACCTCCAGCTCCACACATGATAAAACTGGCCCATTTCAGCTGCTCAAGTATTTGACTCTGCAAGGGAATCCAGAGAGAGGGTGGTGGGTTCTCTGATGGAATTAAGCTTTATTTGGGGGGCAGGGAACTCCCAAGCGGTTCAGTGGTAAAAAAATCTGCTTGCAGTGCAGGAGACGCAGGTTCGATCCCTGGGTCGGGAAGATCCCCGAGATGAGAAAATGGCAACCCACTTCAGTATTCTTGCCTGGGAAATCTCATGGACAGAGGAGCCTGGCGGGCTCCAGTCCATGGGGTCACAAAGAGTTGGACATGGCTTAGTGACTAAAGAACAACAACAACACTTTAATGGTGGAATGCTAGGCATCATGCAGGGAGATGGCAGGAAGGATCTCTCTGTCCACCCCGTCCTGCTTCCCGAAGCTGTCGTGGCAAATATCACAAACACAGTGGTTTGAAACAACACAGATTTATTCTCTGGAGTTCCTGAGGTCAGAAGTCCTGAAATGGGTGGGCAGGGTTGCATCCCTTTTGGAATTCTAGGGGAGAATCTACTTCTTCAACTTTTCCAGCTTTTGGAGGGTACCAGCTTTCCTCGGCTCGTGGCCCCTAACTCCGTCTTCAAAGTTAGCAGCACAGCATCTTCCAATATCTCTGTCCTGCTTCCCTCATCACATCACCTTCTGTATCTGTAACCTCCCAGCCTCCCTCTTATAAGGACTTTTCTGATGATATTAGGATAATCTTCTCATTTCAAGATGCTTAACTTAATCCCATCTGCAAAATCCTTTTTGCCATGTAAAATAAGTAACATATTCAGATGTTCTGGGGATTAGGATGTAGACACGGTGGGGGGCATTATTTAGCCTACCACAGGAGGAGAAATATTTAAATCATTCCAGTTGTTTGAGAACAGAGAAGAGGAAGTCAGGAAGCTGAATCAGCATGGGGAAAGGCCACAGGCTCAACACTGGGACAGAAGATACTAGATCAGCCCTATCCAGCCCCCTCCGCCCTAGGGTTGTCTATGTGTGTTTGTGTGTGTGTTGGTGGGGTGGGGTGGGGGGGTCTGTTCTGGCTAAGTCAGGGGCTCCCACGGAAGAAGCTGTAGTGAGGAGTGAGCCTGGACTTGGAACCAGGACCCCTGGGCCACTGAAGGCTCTGTGTGGGGCACAGCCTGGCGAAGTCACTCTCCTCTTGGATCTTCTGCTCCCCCATGTTAAGTATGAGAATGGCAGATCATATGAGCTTTACCTTCTGGGCTTTCTGAATGGACAGGCTGACGGCAAGCATTCAGACTTTCCCACTCTTATCCTGTAAACTCTTGGAGGACAGACTGGCCTCCCATAAAAGGGCATGTGATATGGGGGTCAGAAGTATGGATTCTGGCTTCCAAGTGCTGTGCTTTGAATCCTGGCTTGGCTATTACTAGCTATGTGACTTGGGAAAACGACTTTACCTCTTTGTACCTTAGTATTTACGTGGACAAAACAGAGATGAAAATCACAGGGCTTTTGCCAGGATTAAATGCAGTCTTGCACATAAGGGTTCTGTACACAGTAAGTGATCAGTAAAGTCAGACTAAGATCAAAACTTGTAGCTTGATTCCAACTCTTTCTGGCAACCTAGCTGTATGATCATGTTTACCAGAAAGAGATCTTGTGGCATATATTCATTCATTCAATGTTGATTGTCTGCTACTTACCAGGCACAGTTCCAGGCTCTGGAAATTCACAAAACAAAACCCCTGTCGTCCTGGAGCCTACATTCTAATGGAGATATCTGTTTCTAATAATCCTTCTTTCCAGAAAGTTCCTGGCAACTCTTTTTTGAAATCTGCTAGCAGCTCCAGTTCTAGTCCTTACCTCTGTGAATCTTGTGAACCGGTAAATGCCATCCTCTGTAGAATGAGCCTTTCAAGGACAACCATGGAGGTGACTTCTGGGCTCTAGCGGGAAAAACCATGGTTTGTTTTTTGGCTTGTTTCACCTTCTACTGGATTCTGAGACATGACACCCTACCTTGAACTTTTGAAATCTTTGTGTTAGACTGCCTGGATTCAAACCATTATCTTCACCTCTCTGCCACAGTTTCCTCATTTGTAAGATGGGGACAATAACAGTAACAGCCTTATGGAGTTATTACAAGGATTTAATCTGTTAATGGAGAAGGCAATGGCACCCCACTCCAGTACTCTTGCCTGGAAAATCCCATGGATGGAGGAGCCTGATAGGCTGCAGTCCATGGGGTTGCTAAGAGTCGGATATGACTGAGTGACTTCAATTTCACTTTTCACTTTCATTCATTGGAGAAGGAAATGGCAACTCACTCCAGTGTTCTTGCCTGGAGAATCCCAAGGATGGGGGAGCCTGGTGGGCTGCCGTCTATGGGGTCACACAGAGTCAGACACGACTGAAGTGACTTAGCAGTAGCAGTAGCAATCTGTTAATACATGTGTTGAGTATAGTATCTGACGCACAGGAAGGGCTCAATGAATATTAGCTATTAGTATTGTTATCATTGTTCATCGAAGAAGAAGGTCAATATATAATTTATACCAAGAGCTAGATTCTTTGGCATAGCCCCCCTCTCTAGAAGACTGAGCAGCCCCCATGTCTCTAGATTGATTTGGTGGTTGAAGTTCAGGTCAGTGATCCTGGAAGAGGATGGATCATGGGCCAGAGCTCTGACCTTGGGTCAGACGGACACACTGACCTCCAGTACCTGCTTGGTTCTTCCAGACTGTCTCCAAACATCAGAGACTTCTACTTACCCCCAGAAAGGACCGCCTCAGCCGCTGTAGTCCCCCAATCCAAGAATCCGTGCTTGATGGCTGGGCTGGCCGTCCTCAAGCTTGTACTCACATTCTTTCAGAAGTGGAGCACTTGCTACCTCTTTTCCAAACAACATCCTTGTCCTGAGTCAAAGTTAAACTTCTTTTTTTGTTTTGTTAATCTAGAATCCAGAATTGCAACTTTGGGAAGAGACTTTGATATTGTCATTCGCATTGTCATCTGGGCTTGCCCAGTGACCTGCTTCCCCTGATCCTAAGTGATCAATCTCATGCAGTATCAATTCCATAGTTGATCACAGGACCAGCTCTGTTCCAGGCCCGGGTGGGTACCACATGTGCGCTTAGTCACTCAGTCATGTCTGATTCTTTGCAACCCCATGGACTGTAGGCCGCCAGGCTCCTCTGTCCATGGGGATTCTCCAGACAGGAATACTAGAGTGGGTTGCCATGGCAATCTTCCCAACCGAGAGATTAAACCCAGGTCTCCCACATTGCAGGCGGATTCTTTATCATTTGAGTCATGAGGATGAGATAACTCAGACTCAATGAGCTCCTACGCAGGTGAGCAGGGAGGTGGTCTGGATGACCAACATCATTGTCCAGCTGGGAACCAAGTGCTAAGAGGGCCTGAAGGAGACAGGCAGAGACTTGAAGTTTGGGTCCCGTTTTCCTGCTTTATGTGTATCCTTGGTCATGTCACTTAATCCCTGTCCCCACCCACCCCCTAGCTTCATTTTCTCTGTCTGTAAAATGGTAGAGATCTACCTCATAGGGTAACTGTAGGGATGAACCATGAAAACAGTACCGTCTTTAGCACTTAGTAGGTGCTCAAGAAAGAAAAAATGGCCAAAAGGAACATGAGGAAGACCCTCAGGCTGCCAGCTGAGGGTCCCAGAAGGAGGTGATACTTAGGGAGCAGGCTGGTGCGGGGGACTGCAGACAGGGTCTGGGGACGGTGAGTCCTTGACATTGCCCTGCAGCCTCCTGCTCTAAGAATCCCTGCCTCCCAGCTCTCTGGAACCATTCAGATTCCTGGGGTATTCAAGTACCATTTCTGGGCTGGAGGCTCTGAAAGGGGCAAAATCACACTGCTGCACAGATTTCCAGAAGTTTTTTTTTTTTACGTCTTGTTTTAAATAGATTGTTTTCCACGGGTCATATGACCGCTCCTCCTCCGCCCCCGCAGGCCAGGGGCGGGCGGGGCGCCGGCTCCCGCGGGTGTTGCAACTTCGGGCCCCAAAGTGGGGAAAGGCCAGCGGGCGGCGGCCACGTGACTCGCCCCGGGGATAAATAGACGGCGAAGCTGGGATTCGGCACCGTAGCCCTCCCACCTCCTCGATCCACTTCTGGGCCGTCGGAGCCGGAGTTCTCGGAGCCGGAGTTCTCGGAGCCAGCATCGACCCCACACCTACACAGCCGCAGGATGGAGCGCCCGCAGCCCGACAGCAGGCAAGTGCGGGGCAGGGGACCGGCCTCTCCCGGGCAGGGCAGCTCCCTCTTCCCGCAGAGCTCCCGAGACCGAGCCGGGAAGCAGGAAGCGACCTCGCTGAACGGGCGACGGTCACTTGGGGCTTTGGTGTTAGGAGGAGCTGGGTGCCAGTCCCGCCCGGTGGGGCAGCTGGAGAGATGAAAGGTGATTGACATGCCTGGCTCCCTGTGGATGACCTGATGGGAGTGTTGTCGTGGGACCGACTTTGGTTTTGGTTTTGTGCGAGTGCTTGGAGGTAGCGGTCTGCTTAATCCGGGATCCTCGCGACTGTTTGAGCCTGGGTGACAAAGCCTGGCTTTCTTACTGGGGACTCCTCTTGGCCGCATCCACCACCTCTGGCTAGCTGTCGAATTAAGGAGCACATCACCCCGGCTACTGAGCCCGCGTTTGCAGTATGAGAGTGGCATAGTAGAGGAGGCATAGCAAGCAAGCCAAGGTCTCCTGACTAGCTGGAATTTGGCCCTGGGTTTGTCCACCTCTGAGTCTGGCGCCTCCCATCTCCCAAGAATTTGACCAGCATGTACAGAACAGGCGGTGATGTTTCTGAAG
Organism: Bison bison bison; assembly: GCF_000754665.1. NCBI lineage: Eukaryota > Metazoa > Chordata > Mammalia > Artiodactyla > Bovidae > Bison > Bison bison. The sequence continues at coordinate 303,096 of NW_011495019.1, forward strand.
GAGTGCTGGCCAGAAAGGAGAAATGACACTCGTGTGGGAGGTGGATGCAGAGGCAGAAATACTCCCCAAAAGGGACTGTTTCTTTGAGTAAAGCTGAGTTTTACTTGAGCTTTTTCAATACTTTGCTGTGAGCAGAATATTACAAGGGATCATGAGATCTGTATCTGAAACCTCAACAAAGTTAATGAGTTAAATCTTGGGTCTAAAAGCCAGTGGAAGCAGTTGCAGGTGAATTGAGTGTTCACCTTGCCCACTGATGCTGCTCCCTTCTCTTCTCTATTGAGAATAATTGGCCAGACCTTTCCTGTTGGTTTGTGGGACCCGTATTACAGTGTTTTAATAACTGAAAAGTGTGGCTGGGGTTGCATCTTAAAGGTAGTTGGGAAAGTGGCTGGGTATTAGATGGGAACCTGGGTTTCCGCAGAGAAGCCTGATAAAAGCGGAAATCTCTTTTTTAAGTCCTGCACACAGGCAGGGGTACCCCTCAGAAGCTCACGCTGGAAGAGACTGTGCCCTGAGCCCTGTCCTCGACTCCCTTGTTCACCTCTGTACCTTCTCTCTGCAGCATGCCCCAGGATTTGTCAGAGGCCCTGAAGGAGGCCACCAAGGAGGTGCACACCCAGGCGGAGAATGCAGAGTTCATGAAGAACTTTCAGAAGGGTGAGCTGACCCAAGAAGGTTTTAAGGTATGTGGACTGGAGGTACCAGCCTTGGCAGGGGTACTTTGGGTGGGAGTGCACCCAAAGCACAGAGCAGTGGTGTTAGTGGGGATGGCTGCTTGGGTTGCAGAGGGACCCGATGAGCATGTTCAAGGGAGTCATTTTACAGGTCATGACATTGAGGCTCAGAGAGTGGAAATGACTTACCCAGGGTCACACAGCAGATTTCACAGCCTGCAATGTGGTATTGTGGAGGGGCTGGGGCAGTGGTACTCTTTAAGTGACCACCTAGTGCCTGCTTGGCATTTTACTCACTTAATTTTAATTAGTGCTTCAGCTTTGATAAGGAAGATGAGGAAGGGAAGGCTCAGAGAGGTTAAGTAACTAACAGAAGGTCACACAGCCTGTAAGAAAATGGGAGAGGCCAAAATCGAGCCAAGGCTGGTTATCTTATTTGCCTCTGAAGGTAAGAGGGGGAGTATGGGTTCGAGCTTGAGTTCTTCCATCCCCTAATAGTAAGACTATGGGCACCATCTAATCTCCCCAAGGTACCTTTTCCTCACCTGTGAAATGAGACTTTTCAACAGCAGGGTTTTCTTTTTTTTGGACCACACTGCACAGCATGTGGGCTCTTCGTTTTCCAACCAAGGAGTGAACCCATGCTTCCAGCAGTGGAAGCACGGAGTCCTAACCACTGGACCAAGGGGAATACCTAGCATGATTTCCTCAAGTGCCCATTGTATTTGAGGCGTGAATTTTTGCTATTACTCAGCACAGTTGTGAAATTCATGCACGTAGAAGGAAAGCATGTGACAAGAGAACCCGGCAGGTGCTGGGTGTGAGGAGAGGCTTGTTGGGGTTGAACAGTAGGGGTGGGGAGCTGTGGCTCACCACTCCGGACACCCTGTCTTTGGCTATTGGGAGATGCCCCCTACTTCCAGCAGGAGAGGTGCTTCAGTGAAGGGCGATTTAACATGCAGCCCTAAGGGGCTCACAGCCCTGGGCTGTGTCCTGTGGATGTGAGTTTAGCCCTTACTCCTTTGTTCTGCCCCCACTCCCCTGAAAAAGCTGATGTACAGTTGCTGTAATGGGAGTGGGGAGGTGGCCGCTGGAATACCCCATACCCAGCCACTGTACGCTTTGGAGCTTCCTTCTTGGCCCCTGAGTTCAGAGTCAGCACAAAGATCCAGGAGAGGACCCAGTGCTCACTCGGATTGTGCTGATGGAGGTAGCGTTTTTTATCACCACGGTCCAGCTTCAGTGCTGGCTACCAAGTCGCGCCTAGCGCTTTACCTCTGCCATCCTCCCTGAGCCGCACACCTGCCCCATCAGTCTGTGGTCAGATTACCCTTCTTTGCAAGGAAGGGGACCAAGGCTTGTCTTGTGCAGAGTCACTCAGGCCCCAGATTGCCTAGAGAGGGAGAGTGGTTTTATCCACCGTCACCCAGCTGAGGACTGGCCGAGCGGAGCTAGGGCCAGGTCGGTCACAGTTGAAAACCCAGGCTGCTCTGTACCAGGCTGCCTGGGTTTCTGCACTGGTGAGAGACAGTGCTCCCACGAATGATTAAAGGCTCAGAAATCACCTGAAAACCTCAGCCGGAACATCTAAACTTTGTCCTCTTTCAAACTCAAATTAATGTGTAATGGGAGTTACCTGAGCCAAGGGCTCAAGTCCCCCAGCCCAGCTTTCAGAGGTGATGGGGTTCAGAGGGGTCTTCTGGGGAGAGCTGTGCCCTGCAGATGGATCCCCAGAGGTCAAAAGCCAGGGAGAGGTGCCTGGCGTCTTCCTGTAAGCACGTTCATTCAGTTACTTCCTCCAGAAAGCCATGCCTGTGCTTGGCTCCATTTCTGTTCCTTACTAGCTTTGTGACTTCGGTGTCTCATACCCTCTCTGAGCCTTAGTGTCTTTCCTGTAAAATGGGCATAGCCATTCCTTTGTTAGATTTTTCCAAGGATGAAATGAGGATTTGTATTTTTTCCAGTGTGATAAAAAGGTTTTTAGGCTCAGACAGTGCACAATGAAAATTTTCTCCTGTGACACTTTCTCTGGCTGCCACATGCGGAGGGTTAGAGGGGCTGGCAGGAGGTGGGAGCCCAGCCTGAGGAGGTGACAAGGATGACTGTGAAGGCGATAGTGCCAAGGGGCTGGATGCTCTGATAATGACCTGCTTGCTCTGGTTTCAGCTGGTGATGGCGTCTTTGTACCACATCTATGTGGCCCTGGAGGAGGAGATCGAACGCAACAAGGAGAACCCCGTCTACACTCCCCTCTACTTCCCAGAGGAGCTGCACCGCCGGGCCTCCCTGGAGCAGGACATGGCCTTCTGGTACGGGCCCCGCTGGCAGGAGGCCATCCCCTACACGCAGGCCACCAAGCGCTATGTTCAGCGACTCCAGGAGGTGGGGCGCACCGAGCCCGAACTGCTGGTGGCCCATGCCTACACCCGCTACCTGGGAGACCTGTCTGGGGGCCAAGTTCTCAAGAAGATTGCTCAGAAGGCCCTGAATCTGCCCAGCTCCGGGGAGGGCCTGGCCTTCTTCACTTTCCCCAATATCGCCAGTGCCACCAAGTTCAAGCAGCTGTACCGCTCCCGCATGAACACTCTGGAGATGACCCCCGAGGTCCGGCAGAGGGTCCTGGATGAGGCCAAGACTGCCTTCCTGCTCAACATCCAGGTGAGGGTATGGGCTGTGCTGCAAGGCCACCCCTGCCTCCAGCTGCTCTTCCAGGGTGGGGGGCAGGGGGGTCAAGGGTCGTATTTAAGGGCAGAGGCTTGGAGTCTAGGGTTCCAGTTCTGTCACTTACCTGGCGGGGTGATTTTAGGCAAATCCCTTTCTTAATCACTTTGTACTTCAATTTCCCCATCTGTAAAATGGGGATATAATAGCACTTAGCTCACGGAGTTGTTGTGACTGCTTAAATCAATCAAGTCCCCAAAGCAGGGCATGTCACAGGGTCAGCCCTTGAACATTAGCTACGGTTATTGTACGATGTGGCGTCACCGTTGTGGCACTCTGTGATAACTCCCTGTGACAACATACAAGTTGGCTGTGTGTTCATATGTAGCCAGGTTGGCACTGCAGGGTTCACGGATGCCGCAGACCTGGCCTCTGCCATTTGGGCCTCTCAGCCCAATCAGGAGGCATGATCTGTCTTTCTACAAGTGTCTCAAATCCAGGGGAAGATAGGTTTTGCCTTGAACGCTGATGTTGTAGAATTCTGTCGCTCTCCTCCTATCTGAAGGCCCTGTGGGAACTGGGCTCTTAGTTTATGCTCTCTTGGCTCCTTATTCCCAGCCTGAGACCCCAGAGGAGATTGCTCATAGCACTCGCTATTGAGCAATGTGCATCTTTTGCATACGGCTAAAAAATACCCAGCACACCTGGTCAGTCTTCTGAGAAAAGCTGTATCTTTCAGAAAGGTGGTGTAGAAAGAACAGGTGTTTTGGAGCCAGAGCCCCATGGGAGGGCTGGCCCTTGCCGCTTGACCTCTGGGTTAGCCACCACCCAGGCACTGAATCTCTGGAGTGGCAATGACCTGGTCTGTAACCCTAGCTAATGAGTACCACAGAGCATTGAGTGCCTGCTTGGGGACCACTCAAGACATGGTACTTTTCAAAGGGACCCAGCATATGGGCATGAGTGGCCATTCAGAATGGCTGTTATTGAGGAGCATTTGGGGAAGAGCAGGCAGGCGAGTTAATGAACTTGTGACATCTTATCTCTTAACCCGGATGTTCAGTATTTTTGCTGTGATTCTGTTCTGTCTTGCTATTTCACAACCAAACCTCAGACCTCCCATCAGCAGGCCTGGCCCCACCTTTCATGGAGACGTGCACTTTGTTCTCTTGCAGCTGTTTGAGGAGTTGCAGGGCCTGCTGACCCAGAAGGCCAAGGACCATGATCCCTTGCAGGCACCAGAGCTTCACAGGCGAGCCGGCAGCAAGGCGCAAGGTGAGGGCCTCCCCGGGGGCGTGTGTGGAAGGCATATGGCCCAGTCGTCTGGCTCTGGTGTCTCTGACTCTTCTGTCTTCTCCATGCTTTAAATGGGAAGTCAGGGGTGGAGCCAGCCTTCACCAGGATGCCCCTCTGCGCCTCAGTCTCCCCAGTTCTAGAATCAGGGGAGTTGGGCAGGTTTTAGCTCACTTTCGAGTACTCAAAGGATACTCTGAAGTCATGACAAGTCCTCCCCCAACCGCCACACACACAATTTAGGTCCTTTGGGGGTCTATTAATGGTTCCCGAGCAGAGACCCCCTGACTTGGGGCTAGGGGCCCAGGGCAGCTTCTAGCTATCCCCCCCGCTGTGGACGCAGGGTCCTATCTTGGGTTAGTCCCTCCCTCAGGCTGCTCAGAGAGCTCTCTAGGGGGTGGCAGTGCTGAGAAAACATGGGAAACTTCCAGAGCACCAGAGTCCCCTCCCTCCCTCCCTGTGGGCGAGAGTGTGGCTTTGGGAGTCAAGAGAGGGGAGGGGTGAAGCTCTGCCACCTGCTTGGCAGGTCATCTCAGGCCTCTGCTCCTGGTGCCACCATAGCTCATGCATGCCAGGACTACATGGACCCCTCCGTTGGTGGGGTTTTGCAGGGAACACTGGAATGTGGCCATTCCTGATGAGATTACAAGGTGGGGGGGAGGGGACTCAGCCCTAATACATTAATTCTCAAACTATGGTCCCCTGGGTATCCCTGGAGAGTACTTCTCACAATCTGGCCGAAAATGGAAGAGTGGACAGCTTGGAGAAGTAAGCTCCCTGTCTTAGGAGGTATCCAAGTAGTGGCTAGAGGGCTACTGGTTTGCATCTAGCAGGGACTTTACTAGACGCTGCTGAGGTGGTTTTGATTTGTTTTTCCATGACGTCAAATGGCCCTGCCTCCATCCTCCTGGACTTAACATCATCTTCCTTCTCTTTCAGACTTGGCTCCCACCAAGGCGTCCAGGGGGAAGCCCCAGCCCAGCGTCCTCTCCCAGGCACCTCTCCTGCGATGGGTCCTCACACTCAGCTTTCTGGTGGCCACGGTCGCTGTGGGGCTTTACGCCATGTGAATTCAAGTGTGCTGGCTCCTGGGGGCCATGAAAACTGTTCGTGGAGAGGGGCAGCCTCTTGGCTGGCTTCCTTCCCTTGAGCTTGGGGTAGGGGGCAGCTGTCAGGGCTCCTGCTGTCTCCCTGTATCCCTCTCTTCTGGATAAAAGGAGCCTGAGATATCTCCACCAACCCAAAGTATATCCAGCCAGTGACCTGAACTTCAAAGTGGGACAAGGGGTCTTCCCTGGCCCCTCAGCACTCTCCCCTTCCTGTTCCTGCAGCAGAGCCCAGAAGATGTAGCCAGAGCAACAGCTGTTGAAAACCTCCAAAAGCCTTGGGTCTGAGGTCTCCCTTTTGACCCGCTGTGACCGCTTGCCCTATGGGCCATGGCAATTTTTGTATATGTTCAAAGATGTTGTGTCTTATGTTTCCGTCTTGTTTTTGTTGGAGCAGCTTTGTGTTCCCTGGCTCAGCCTGAACTATGGTATTCTGTTGTGTGCTGTTCTGTTCTTATAACAGGGTAGGGGTGGTTTGTGGCGGGTGGGGAGGAAGTGTTTAACAGGACTGTGGCCTTGATTGCTGACTTTCATGTGAAATAATAAACTAAATGGCCTGATAGTAACTTGATGTGTTTTTCTTGGGCTCTGTTACCCTTGGGGAACTGACCTTTTTTCCTCACTTGTTTCTTGAAAGTCTGGTGGGCAGAAGGTGAAAGTGCGGGTGACACAGGAGCCAGTTTGAGATGTTGTGCTCTGTTCCGAGGGTGGTGGGGGCGACCTTGAAGCAGTCAGTGGGCACGTCTTTGGGGTGAACCCTGCTTGATGGAAGACAGCTTTACCAAGGACGGGATTCACTGTAAAGCTGCAAATTCTGGAATAAGATCTGTCTTGTACAGTGAGTTGTAGGGACTGGAGTAAGAACCCTGGTTTTCTTCTTTCTGTAACTGCCTTTGGGGTTAGGTATTAACCCTTCTGGGGCTCAATTTAGACACCTTTAACACCAGAGACCCAGCTCACCTGTCTTGAGAAGCAAATGAGATGCATGTAAAATGCCAACAGCACACAACGTGAACTCTTAATAATGAAACGAGGGAGATCAGTGTTCTGTGATTCTTGCCAAGTGATTCTTTACTGTGCAAGTCACCTCACATGATGTCATCTCATTTGATCCTCAGAAAAACTGAGGAGTTACCACTTCTAGAGGGTCAGGAGGGATTTAAACCAGGTCTGGCCAGCTCTAGATCCAAGCCTTTTCCATTGTCCGAAGTCCTCAAAGTGTGTTAGTTGCTCAGTAGTGTCTGACTCTTTGTGACCCCCATGGACTATAGCCCACCGGCTTCTCTGTCCATGGAATTCTCCAATTCTGGAGTGGGTAGCCATTCCCTTCATAGGATCTTCCCAACCCAGGGATTGAACTCCAGTCTCTATGTTGCAGGCAAATTCTTTACCGACCGAGCCACCAGGGAAGCCCCAAAGTCTTAAAAGCCACTGAAAGTAAAAATGTAGTCCCTCAGTCTGGGAGAGTGAAAGCCCCAGGTTGCAAGTGTATTTAGCAAAGCAAAGGACAAAGCTTTTCCTTAATGAGACTCGAATGTGAACACGGATCCAGGAGACCTCTGTCCCTAGTTATGGCTCTGTGAAGTAAGTCTGGAACCTGGTCAAGTCACTTCACGTCTCCATTTGCTCGCTGGCAAACTAACAACCACCTGCATCCCAAAGCTGGTAGACGGGTCTAGTGGTCTCCAAACACCAGTCTGTGGCTGGTGACATCAGGATACCTGGGTATCATGGACCCCCAATCTGAGAGGCTGATTCTGGAGACTTGGAGCAGAACTCTGCAATGGCTCGTTACCAAAAGCTTCTTCAGTTCAGTTCAGTCGCTCAGTCGTGTCCGACTCTTTGCGACCCTATGAATCGCAGCACGCCAGGCCTCCCTGTCCATCACCAACTCCCAGAGTTCACTCAGACTCACGTCCATCAAGTCAGTGATACCATCCAGC
>NW_011495019.1:310910-326139 GCF_000754665.1 Bison bison bison
CCAGCACCAGAGTCTTTTCCAGTGAGTCAACTCTTCGCATGAGGTGGCCAAAGTACTGGAGTTTCAGCTTTAGCATCATTCCTTCCAAAGAAATCCCAGGGCTGATCTCCTTCAGAATGGACTGGTTGGATCTCCTTGCAGTCCAAGGGACTCTCAAGAGTCTTCTCCAACACCACAGTTCAAAAGCATCAATTCTTCGGCTTCTTGGGAGATTCCAAATAGCATAGCAACTAGGTCTAGAAGCCACTGTTTGTGTGATGATGTATACCAAGAGTAAGCATTCAAAATATTTACTTGGCTCTTTTCACTCAGGCCCAGTTTCCAATTTTCTGTGACAAGGATACCAGTACTCATTGTTTGCAGTGACAAAGAAAGGAAGGAAGAGAGGGAGGGGCGATAGAACCACTTTAAATTCTACTAACAGGAAAATGGCTTAATATTCTGTATTCTATTCACACAGTGGAAGATTAAAGAGCTGTTAACTAGAATGAATTAGAGCTATGTCTCCGTGCAGAGGGACCTCCCTGAAGGATCAGATTCATTTGGCATAATTTTGACACCTTTAAACAGACTCATATTTTAAACACTGCCTGTAAATGTGTCAATGTAGACTACGGAATAAAAAGATGGTTCCTGTAGCTAGTGTTTCCAGTGAGAATGGAAAAGCCCGGGGAGATTATGCAGTCCTTGCTGCCGCTTGAGAATCCGTCAGGTTTTGCTGGATCTTCCCGTTTTTCTAACCTAGAGTAGGAATCTGGTCGTGAATTTTTGCAAATTTTAAGCATTGCCAGATAATAAAAACTCTTCTACAACTTAAAAAACAAAAACATAAAACACCATTTGGGGTTAAGAAAACATTCCTGGAGTCCCAAGTCTGACTTTAGTCCTAGAGGCGTTAAGGAGACCACAGGTGGATTATTTCTAATTAATCCCCAACTTGTTTAGGCGTGAGAGCTGGGAGGGTAGGAGGGCAGCGCCCCCTCCAGACGCTAGGGGACAGCAGGCTCACACCCAGCAAGTGACTACACCTTGAGAAGCAAGTACTTCTCAGGTACCTATAGCTTCTTCCGCCCGTGGTCGGAAAGGGGTCATTTCCTCCTGAAAAAGGCTTAAGACAAGTACACATTAACGTCCTCCCCTCCGCCATCTTTGCGCCCCGCCCCGCCGCTTCCTTCGGGTCAGTTTCGCGCCAAATTGTCCCGCAAGCAAAATGGAGCCCGGAAGGAGGGTGTCCCGACGTCCTGCGCCCTGCAGCCAATCCCCTTCAGCAGTTTCTTTGGAGGCGGGACCCTCAGGCGCAGAGCGGCCCAATCGCTGGCCTCGGGGTCTCGGCGAACCAATGAGGGCGCAGCTGCCGCGGCGTCCAAACGCTGCATCTGGTTTTTCCCGCGAAACGCTGCAGTGGACTGTGGGGGCTCTTGTGTCTGCGGTTCCGGGGAGCGCGGGAAGGCAGAGGTGAGGCTGGCGGAGCTGGGGAGTGGGCCCCTCGGAGCTAGCCCCACCGGGAGACGGCCGGCGTCTGCATTTGGGGCGCAGTAGGGCTGGACAGGGGTATCTCATGGGAGAGCTTTGGTCGAGGTCTGGGAGGCGGAACAGGGCTCAGGTCTGCCTTGCGTTCGGAGCCGAGGACCTGCGTGTCGGAGGGGACGCCGCACGCCCCCATCTGCCCTTCAGTCTACTCCATCTCCTTGTTCCGCGTCAGGTGCAGTCATGTCGGGCTTCGACGACCCCGGCATTTTCTACAGTGACAGCTTCGGGGGCGACAACGCGGCCGATGAGGGGCAGGCCCGCAAATCGCAGCTGCAGAGGCGCTTTAAGGAGTTCCTGCGGCAGTACCGGGTGGGCACCGACCGTACCGGCTTCACTTTCAAGTACAGGTGCGTGCCGGAGCGGGACAAGAGGGGAGATGCGGTCCCAGCGGTGCTACGTTCCACTCGCTGGGGCCCCGCACCCTCGTGGCGTTTGGTTTTGTATATTTCATATCTGAAGTTAACTTTTGAGTGAGTCACCTGGGCCCTTTGGTTCTTTTCCCAGGATTTGCTTTTATTCATCTGTTTCTTACAGTCCTTCTATGTTATGCTTGCAATACTTTGTGAAGCGAGTTATCTTCAGTTCTCTGGAGATGGTAGTTATGCTTTACCTTACTTGCTCACTCATTCATTCCTTCCACTCAGTCAGCTTCTATTGACTGAGCACCTGCTGCATGCCAGCCACTGTTCTAGGTGGTGAGCTGCAGCACTGAATGAGCTGGGCAAAGCCCCTGCTCCTAGTCATTATACAATGGTGACATCCTACGAAATCCTGTAGGCCCTTAAATGCAGACAGCATGGATTTGCAGGTCCAAACTTGGGCCTGATGCATTATTAGCTCAGTGACTTCCAAGTGACAGTCTCTCCGAGCCTCAGTTTCTTCATCAGTAAAATGGGCATAGCCACTCCTGCTTCGATTTATTCATGCACCAGCTGACACTGACCATCTGTGTGCCAAACCCTAGTGTACAAAGATGAAAAGATTCATACTACTTACCCTCGAGGAGCTTTTGAATCAGTGGGACTGAGGCATAGGCATGTCCAAGTAAATTACAAGGTGATGATTGCCTCAAAGGAGGAGTGTACAAGAGGAGTTAGGGGAGGCTTCTGGTGATCTAGAGCTGAAAGAAGAGTATCTGGTGTGGAAGGCATTTCTGATAGCAGGAGGTGCATGCATGGTTAGTATGGGGTGGCCTGTTACAACAAGGGGCTCTCAGAGCCAGACTGGCTGTTTATGTGGCTCTGGACATAAGGTAGAAAGGGATGAGGCTGAGGAGGTCAGTGGCCCCCAAAAGTGTTTTGGGGATAATAGTCTCACGGGATGCTCTTAAAAAGAGTCTGGTGGTTGATAAGACAGGCATGGTCTCTGCTGCCTTTCATTGCCAGGTTCCAGCTGTGTGCCTTGTTAGTATCTGAGAGAGGGTTAAAGGCTCCAGGGAGTCCAGTGAAAGGACTGGTTTGCAGTGAGAGTCTCCCAGACTCGTGTGTGAACTTTGAACTGTTCTTTGATGATGACTTGGACTGCTTCCATGGAACTTGCTTTGGAAGATGCTTCTGTGGAGGGGGGAGCGGATGGTTTGCTGGGTTATAGCAGATCCACCTGGAGCTCGATGTGTTTGGGAAACTAGTGGTGTGGGCAGACTCAGGGTGTGGGTGCGCCTCTGCCAGTATTGCCTCCTCTTCTCTGTGCCCGTCCCTGCACCTACTCCAGGGATGAACTCAAGCGGCATTATAACCTGGGGGAGTACTGGATCGAGGTGGAGATGGAGGACCTGGCCAGCTTCGACGAGGAGCTGGCTGACTACTTGTACAAGCAGCCAGCCGAACACTTGCAGCTGGTGAGTGGGACCCCTGCCCCGGGCCCCTTGCCCTAGAACTCCCAGGGCTGGCCCCGCTCTGGTCACTCACAGCCTTTCCCCTCCCCATCTCCAGCTGGAAGAAGCTGCCAAGGAGGTGGCTGACGAGGTGACCCGGCCGCGGCCTGCTGGTGACGAGGTACTCCAGGACATCCAGGTCATGCTCAAGTCGGATGCCAGCCCGTCCAGCATCCGTAGCCTGAAGGTGGGTCCTCTCGGAGGGTGGCGGTGGTGGCTGTGTGCGTGGAAGGGTTTTGGAAAGAGACCTGAGTGCCAGCTGTGCGACCCTGAGCAACTCATTCAACTTTTCTGAGCCCGTTTCTGCCTCTGGAAAATTAGCTCCTTGGACAAATGTTTGCTGAGCTCCTTCTGTGGGCAGGACATGAGTTGGGTCCTGGAGGAGCAGTAATGAACTCAAGGACAAGCTTTTTTCCCTGAGAGACTGGATAAATGGTTAACATCACCACAATAACTGTAGGTGACTGTGAGAGCAATGGGAGAAATTGGAAAGTGATGAGAACGCATAGGGCCCCTCTGGAAAAGATAGAGAAGGCTGCTTTCCAGAGGGGACATCCGAGTGGAGACCTGTGGGTGAGAACGAGCAGCGTGCAAACAGCTGGGAGGGCACACGGGGTGGGGAGAGGAGGGCAGGGCATAGCTAGTGTAAAGCTTGCAAGGTGAGGGGCCAGGGCGTGTACCAGGCTGAGGGAAGGACACTCAGTGTGACTGGAGAGTGATGGGGCCATGGGAAAGCTGGGTAGGGCCAGTCTGCCACCCAGCAAACACTTTCTGAGTGGCTGCCTCACACCGGATGCTGGGTTCGACTTTCACTGTAGACGGTAGGTTCCTGGTTCTGTGGAGCTTATAGTGAGAGAAACAGACAAGGAGCACTTGAGCTGGTTTCAGGTCCCAGGACATGAGCCACGAAGAAGAAAAAACGGGATCAACGTGAGGGGCTGGGTGGCGGTTGGAGAAGGCTTCTCTGAAGCAGTGGTGTTGGCACGAGTCTGAGGGATGTATGACCCTGTGACAGCTCAAGGGGGGAGTGTTCCGGGCTCAAGGAAAGGCAGGTGCAAAGGCACTGGGGTGGGGACAGCAGCCATTCCAAGGGCCAGACAAGGGGCAGATGGCAGCTGCTGTGGCTGGACCCCAGGGGGTAAGGGCAGGGGAGAGGAGCGGAGGGAGCGAGTGGAGAGCCAGATGGCCAGGGCCTTAGCTGCTATGGAAAGGAGTTCGGATTGAGAGCTACGTAGGAGGATGGGCTGATTCCGACTTTAAAAGCTTCCTCTGGCTGCCAAGTGAAAGGAGAATTTATAAAGCGGGCAGGAGTGGGACCCAGGGGAGTTTCCTGAGGAGGACATGAGGGTCGAACGTTGGTTCTTCTGTCAGAAGGTGGTTGTGAGAAGCAGATGCAAGGATGCGCGCGCCTGTGCCTGGTGAGCTCTGGGCCCAGGTTGTGCCACCAAAAGGCCACGCACTGGCTTTTGCTGCAGCCCTCATGTCCCGCTGCGCAGTTCAGGTCCCCACCAGACCTTCCTTGGTTGGCACCGTGGCACGTCTGTTACAGGAGCAGGGCCAGGCTGCGGGCTCGTGAAGCTGTGGCGTGAGCTAGCTTTGTGTCTGTGCGCTGCACCAGCCTGGGGGGGTGAGGGGGGAGGCGCAGGCAGGCCCGCACTTGAAACGAAACCGAGCATCATGTCTGCCTGTCCATGGAGGCGGATTTGGGCTTGTTTTGTGGGGCAGCTGTTCCCTCAGAAAAGCAAACCTCAGCCCCACTTGAACAGATTTCCTCTTCTCAGCCCCATTGGAGAACCCAGTGACTGGCCTGCTTGGGTGGGCGTTCTGTGGCAGAGGAGAAGCCCTCTCTAGAAGGATCACTCGTCAGGGTGGCCTCGGGGCTGAGGCAGCCCCAGTCCTTTACAATCCTGGGGGCTCAGATCCCTGCACTCTATAGAGTGTTTTCCAGAAGCAAGCTCTGAGGTGGGTGTCAGCAGTTCTGGGGTCCCCTGGGCACGTGTGCCCCTGGTCTCAATCACCAGAGAGGGTCAGCCTCCTTCCTTCTCCCCTCTCCACCCCCCTGGCTTCAGAGGGGGCATCAGCTGGAACCCATAGCCTACCTGCCTGTCCCAGAACACCTGCTGAAAATAGGAAGAAAAGATGATGATAAAAGGAACTTTTCTTGTTTTATTTTGCTTTTTATTATAAAAATATCACACACAAAAGTAGTGAGAGGGGCATCCCTGATGGCCCAGTGACTAAGACTCTGCTTCCAATGCAGGGGACCGGGCTTCAATCCCTGATCAGGAAACTAGATCCCACATGCTGCAATTAAATATATATATATATACACAAACACACATATATTTATGTATATATACACTAAGTGCCATAATTAAGACCAGGCACTACCAAATAAATAAATATATATATTTTAAAGAGTAGCGAGAATAGTGTAATGACCCCATCTGCCTCCATCTGGGTTTAACAGCTGTTAATATTTTGCCTTAGTTCCTTTCTCCTTTTTTCTGCTGAAGGATTTTAAAGTAAATCACAGACATGGCACTTTATGCCTAAATACTTGAGCAGACATTAGAATAGAAGAGATTCTTGACGCGTGATCTCGGGGTCCCTGGCTCCCCTCACCCAGCCCCCTCCCTGCGGCTCTGTTGCAGTCGGACACAATGTCACACCTGGTGAAGATCCCGGGCATCGTGATCGCAGCCTCGGGGGTCCGCGCCAAGGCCACCCGCATCTCCATCCAGTGTCGCAGCTGCCACAGCACGCTCACCAACATCGCCATGCGCCCCGGCCTGGAGGGCTATGCCCTGCCCCGGAAGTGCAACACGTGAGTGGGCTTCGCGGGCCCTGTGGCACCCTGGGGGGTGACGGGGAGATGTCTGAGCAGAGGTGTAAAGGATGAGGAGGAAGCCCTGCAGCCGGGAGGGGCTGGCGCCGAGGCGTGCCCTGTGGGCGTAGGCCCAAGCGGACGTCCTGGATCCTGGGGTTGAGAACAGGGTGGTGTCCCCCTGCCCCTCTGTGGTGGTGAGTTCTGTCCCTCCAGGGAACCCAGGCAGCTGTGCAGGGGGCTGGGGTGGGGAGTCCACCTGGAATCTTTAAACCCTGGCTCGCTGGGGCAGGTCTGGGGCAGAGGCCCAGGAACATGCCAGGCTCCTTGGTTTACATGTGGCCTGTGGCTGGTTGCCTGTGGCCTCGTGGCCCACAAACAGAAAATATGTGTCTCTGGCTTCTTTCAGAACATGATTGCAGACCCTGATCTTCAGGGCCCTCACCCTTTCTGGCTGCTGGTTCCCCTGTGCTTCCTAATCTCAGGCTTAGCCACACTTCTCTTTTCTACACTTAATTCCTTTTTGATCTGGGTTTTTGAGTACCCTGAGTGCAGAGGACATGCAGATGTGTGTTTCCACTGAACCCCAGACTCCAGTCTGGCTGCCTGCCAGACACCCCCATGTGGCTGTCTAACACGGGTTAATGGGAGAGGCAGGTTCCAAGCAGGCCTCCCCAACCCTAACCCCATATATTCCACCCGCCGAGCTGCCGTCCTCTAGCACCTTCCCTGAGCTTTTCCTGGAGACCCTGAACTTGCCACTGGCCAGGCTTGTCGCTGACTTGTATGATGGGTTCCCTGGGCTTGGGGCTCTGGGGGTAGCTCTGGTGACTCTTTTCTCCTCTCTTCTTACAGGGATCAGGCTGGGCGCCCCAAGTGTCCACTGGACCCGTACTTCATCATGCCGGACAAGTGCAAGTGCGTGGACTTCCAGACCCTGAAGCTGCAGGAGCTGCCGGACGCCGTGCCGCATGGGGAGATGCCCCGGCACATGCAGCTCTACTGTGACCGGTGAGCGGGCCCCTGGCTGTGCCACCGACACGGGATCAGGGCTGTGAGCAGGCTGGCTGGCCATGCCTCCCGCCCCTGAGTCAGGGGCCATATGTGGACCCCGAGTGCAGTAGGGAACAGGGAACAGGGCTAATTATGGAAACTTGCTCTGTGCCTGGTGCTTCCTCCAGGCTTCTCTTCCCCTCGTCTCCAGTATTCTGCAGGGGCGGGTCAGTCTCACGTGTGACCAGCTCCCTGAGTGGAGGGGTCTGGCTTCTGCTGCCTGCATTCTTCCTGCAGAGTCTCCCTGGTGCTCTTAGAACCAGGAGGCCTGAGGTGGCACAGCTGGTCGGCCAACGGCAGGGTGGGGAGGACCCTCTTCCCAGGCTGAGGCCCACCCTGGGCTTTCTGTTAAGATTCTTTTTGGATGTTTCTGGGTAATCGGAAAGTGTGGAGAGGGTGCTGGGCTGGCCTGGTCCCCTTCCAGAGACCTCGGAGGATGGCGTGGAGATATGGACAGGGCTTCTTCGCCTGGGCTCACGCACCCTGATACCTCAAGCAGGTAGTCTGTGCAGTCGCTTTTCGGACGAGGGGATCCACAGGTTGTTGCTCCTTCAGCGACAGTGGAAGGTGTAGAGGTCAGACTGCTGAGCAGGTGACGTGAGCTCACTGAGCCTCAGTCTCCTCACCAGGAAAATGGGGACAGTGACGGGCCTTAATCTCTCATCACTGCTGGGAGATTTAAAGTAGAAAATGCACGTGAAGTGTTTACTACAGTTCCTTCATACAGATTAAGTATTTGGTGTTAGATTACTTGTGCAGTCTGGGGTTAGATTTAAAACTGAAGAAGTGGGATCTGGGAAGAGAGGAGTCCCAGAATGTTAACAGTGACAGTGAGGGTCCTATAGGAATGGGACTCTATTTTGCCTAATGCCCTTCTGGGTCTGGTACCTCACTTGATCCCACAGTAACCCAGCAGGTCAGATCACTTCATCAAAGCCCTCCAGGGTCAGAGAGGTGCAGTGACTTCTTTGAGGTCACACGGCTTGTAAGTGGCAGAGTATGAATACGTGCCCCAGCATCCAGTCCACGTGGCATTGGAGCACAGTTCTGGCCGGAGGGCCTTGGAGACTTCCTTGTTGCAGTATTTTTTTTTCTTAAAGACGAGATTAAAATCCAGGTGCAAAATGACTTGCCTGAGCTTCGTGGAGCTGTGAAGAGGCAAAAATGGGGAGTGGCCGTTGCAGGGAGGCTGGGAGGGCATCAGGAGGAAGGCTTCCCCTGTGATGGCTGAGGGGAGCGTTGCAGTGCTTCTGACAGCAGGCCAGGTGGAAATGGGGAACCTGAGGAGCTGGGGGTGGGCCTTCTGACCCTACCCAGTCAGGCCGCTGCCATGACCAAGGATTGTCCTCCTCCCAGCAGCTATGCCGTCCAAACGTGGGCTGGGTCGTGGTGAGAGGGTGAGAACCCTGGGGCAGAGTGGCGGCTAGAGCCAGATCAGCTCGTGAATTCTCCTGTAGAGATGCTGAGGTGAACAGCGAGCGTGACGGGATGGTGGGAGCCAGGGACTCCTGCCCCCACCAGACTCACCTTCTTCCTCCTTCCTCCCCACCCTCCTCTTAGGTACCTGTGTGACAAGGTCGTCCCTGGGAACAGGGTCACCATCATGGGCATCTACTCCATCAAGAAGTTTGGCCTGACCTCCAACAGGGGCCGCGACAGAGTGGGTGTGGGCATCCGGAGTGCCTACATCCGGGTCTTGGGCATCCAGGTGGACACAGATGGCTCCGGTGAGTGGGCTTTGGGCCAACTCCCCTTGTCCCTCCCCAGGCCTCTCCTAGTCCCCCTGTCTATACCCCCGTCCCTACACTCTGTTCCGCACGGCAGCCAGGGAGAGCAGTGCTTTCATAACCAAAGATACCTGTCACTGCCCTCAGCAAGGTAGAAGACATCCTGGTGGTCTCTGAGGGCCCCTCTGATCTGGCCTCTACTCCTCACCTCCCTTCCAGGTCCTCCCCTTGCTCACTGGAGCCTGCAGCACACAGGCCCAGCCCTCAGGCGAGAGGTGGGGTCTGTCTGTGCTCAGACTGATGCTTATGCTGCCAGGCTCTGAGGGCCTTGCCCACTGGGAGGCCCGGGGCTGGGAGGGTGGGCCCTCATGCACCCGTGCCCCCTCTGCCCTCCCAGGCCGCACCTTTGCTGGTGCCATGACCCCGCAGGAGGAGGAGGAGTTCCGGCGGCTGGCCGCCCTCCCCAACATCTACGAGCTCATCTCCAAGAGCATTGCCCCCTCCATCTTCGGGGGCACCGACATGAAGAAGGCCATCGCCTGCCTGCTCTTCGGGGGCTCCCGAAAGAGGTGGGGGTCCAAGCCTTCCCAGGTCCAGGGAGGGGACGGGTGACTTGCCCACAGCAGGGCAGCTGTTGGATGGGTAGAACGGAAATACTCTTTCCATCTGCCCGGGACCCTCAGTCCCGCCTCCTACTCTCAGGCACTCTTCCCACTTCCCAGGGTTGCTGTCAGCTGGTGGGGGGCCGATCCATGCCCTCCCTGCAGAGCAGTCCCCCTGACCCTGGGTTGGTGGGGCAATTTGGGGGACCTGGCAGATGTAGTAGAGAGAGCTCTGGGCGTGGAGTCTAGAGACCGGGGATTAAATCTCTGATAACTACTTACTTACTGTGCAATTTTAGGCAAGAGACACCACCCCTTTGTACCCAGATGTCCATATGAATACAACAGATGGAAGCCTAACACTCAGGGGACATTGTGTGTCCTTTTGAGATTTTGAAACAGTAGAGATAAAGAGAGTGATAATGTTACTGGCAGCTACCAGTTACTGAGTTCTTATCATGTGCCAGACAGTCTTCTGAATGTTTTCATATATTTGCAACCCAGTTCTCAAGTTAGCCCTATGAGAAAGCTATGGTTGAGCCCATTTCCTAGATGAGGAAACTGAGGCATAGAGCATTAAAGAGACTGCTAACAGGCACATGTCCTGGCCTGGAGCCTGCCCTCTTGGTGTCTGCTCCACGGTACCGCCAGCAGCACGCTGGCAGGTCCCATCTCTCCAGCTGGGGCATGTGTTTATCAGATGCTGTCTGTGTGTGCCCGAGCCCAGCTCTTGGTGTCATTTTCCTTTGACCCTCCCCTTCCTGGGTGGCAGGTCATCGCAGAGGAGGCTAGGAGATAGAGCTGGCTAGGAATGTGGCTCTCAGGCCAGAGCCCCCGCCTCCCACCTACTCCAGGGCTCATGACGTGGTGGGATGGAAGTGATAGCCAGACCGCTGTGACCAGCCAGCCCTCGCTGGATTCTCCTCTTGCTCACCTGGCCTTCCTGCCCATCTCCCCAGGCTCCCAGATGGCCTCACTCGCCGAGGAGACATCAACCTGTTGATGCTTGGGGACCCGGGGACAGCCAAGTCCCAGCTGCTGAAGTTTGTGGAGAAGTGCTCACCCATTGGGGTGAGTGTCCCGGATGACCTCTGCCTGCCCTGGCTTCCCCACAGGGATAAAGCTGCAGGAGGGGCCACAGGGGAGAGAGTGTCCGGTCAGCCGGGTCCCCTGTGTGGTGATCAGCACATCTGGGGGATCGGAGTGGGGTGAGGATGGCTGTGTGGTCTCATGGGGGGAAGCGTGGCCTCTGGGTAGACGTGGGGTGGGTCAGGTGTCCTCTGCCAGTGCTGCCCGGTGGAGACACGTGGACTCTAGCTGTGAGCCTCGAGGAGTGTACATTTCCTAGTAGCCTCTTAGAAAAGCAAAAGGAAGTGGTGATGGGCTTCCCAGATGGCTCAGTGGTCAAGAATCGCCCTGCTAATGCAGGAGACACAGGTTCTATTCCTGGGTTGGAGAGATCCCCTGGAGAAGGAAATGGCAAACCACTCCAGTATTGACTGGGAAATTCCATGCACAGAGAACCCTGGTGGGCTACAGTCTGTGGGCTTGCAAAAGAGTTGGACATGACTGAGCTTACAAAGGAGAAGGCAATGGCATCCCACTCTAGTACTCTTGCCTGGAAAATCCCATGGATGGAGGAGCCTGGTGGGCTGCAGTCCATGGGGTCACTAAGAGTCGGACACGACTGAGCGACTTCACTTTCACTTTTCACTTTCATGCATTGGAGAAGGAAATGGCAACCCACTCCAGTGTTCTTGCCTGGAGAATCCCAGGGACGGGGGAGCCTGTTGGGCTGCCGTCTATGCAGTCGCAGAGAGTCAGACATGACTGAAGCGACTTAGCAGCAGCAGCAGAGCTTACAAGTACACAATCTTAATTCTGTTTAAGCTGGGTAAAATGTTATTATTTCAGCATGTGGTTTAAATAAGAGAACCTGAATAAGGTACCTTGTATTCTTTTTAGCACTAACTTTGAAATTCCTGTGTATTTCATACACTTAAGCACACCTTGCTTTGGACTTGCCACAGTTCAAAGGCCCCTTGGCAGCATGTAGTTCTCAGGTCTCTACAAAGATGATGGGACTCAGGGTGGGGAAGCTTTTCGGAGAGTCCGGAGTTCACCTTACTGGGAGAGTGTCACTTCTCTCAGCCTCAGTTTACTGCTCAGTGAGCCCAGCTCCTGGAGGCTGATTCATGAGACAGTCGGGCTCAGGTGAGTGATGGATATGAACAGCCCTGGGGAGAGCCTCCAGGCCAGCTGGGGCTGGTGGCCCCCCATCAGAGGAGGAACGCTGAGATTGTCTGTGCTCTGCACCCCGCTGTGATGTGTGACCCTGGGCGAGCTCCAGCTCTGGGGGCCCCTTGACTCACCGGGGTCAGAGCCTGGGGGCTGTGTTGGGCCCTGACCCTCCCGTGGCCCTCCCCCAGGTGTACACGTCTGGGAAAGGCAGCAGCGCCGCCGGGCTGACAGCCTCGGTGATGAGGGACCCCTCGTCCCGGAACTTCATCATGGAGGGCGGGGCCATGGTCCTGGCTGACGGAGGTGTCGTCTGTATTGATGAGTTTGACAAGGTGAGCCTGGCAGGGCGAGGGGGTGGCTCAGTGCTGGTGGCACCTGGTGGCCGTGGGCTGGGGGCGTGAATGGCAGAAACCCCCTTTGATGACGTAGAGACCTCCCATCACTATAGGGGCATAACTAAAGCTCTCCGAGCCTAGAGAGTGGGGAGACGAGAGCCAAGCCTGCACGTTACCCGTGTGACTAGAGGTGACCTGGTTCCTGCCGTTGGCTGGCACGGAGCAGGGACTTAGGAACAGTAGCTCCTGTAGGGTGTCCTGCTCCCGCTGCACCCCAGCCCCCTCACCTGGAGCTGGTGGACATTCCTCTCTTGCACACAGATGCGAGAGGATGACCGTGTGGCAATTCACGAGGCCATGGAGCAGCAGACCATCTCTATCGCCAAGGTGAGCACCCTCCCTGGGGCCCACTCACCACAGAGCAACCTGGCCCAGCCATGCCCCGGGCGCTGGGAGGGCTGGGCCCGGGCCCCACCCTCAGGCTGTCCTGAGCGTCCGGCCTCTGTTGACTGCAGCAGTGGTCCTGGAATCATGTGTGTGTGTGTGTGTGAGTGTGACCTGAGAAGGCTGTGAGCCCGAGTTCTCATTTCTCTCCTCTGCTGCCCCCATACTCCCCTCTCAGGCTGGCATCACCACCACCCTCAACTCCCGCTGCTCCGTCTTGGCTGCTGCCAACTCGGTGTTCGGCCGCTGGGATGAGACAAAGGGGGAGGACAACATCGACTTCATGCCCACCATCCTGTCCCGCTTCGACATGATCTTCATCGTCAAGGACGAGCACAATGAGGAGAGGGATGTGGTGCGTAGGGCGCCGGGCTCCTCCCAGGCCTGCAGGTCTCGGGCGGAGGAAGGGTGGGCAGACTAGGGGCTTCAAGGGTCCAGAGTCCTGGCTACCATATCAGCCTGTCAGTGGGCCCCCAAGGAGGTGGGTTGCAGACTCCAGAAACACTGCACTGGGGGCTCCTGGTCCTGCCTCTCCTGTGGACCACATGTGGTTTGATTTGGGGTCTCTCATTCCCTGGGCGTCGTTCCCTTGTATGTGGAACAAGGGGGTTGACCCTTGATTGCAAGTATTAGAACCCCAGTTCCGTTTAGTCTTTCTGGAGGAACTCAAGAGAAGGGCTTGTGTTACAGGCAAGCCTGGAGATGCAGGGCCCAGCTGGGTCTGGTCTCAGGGTTGTCTGCCTCTGCCTCGGCCTCCCTGGGTGGAGTTTTGTTCTCCGGCAGCCTCGCCCCGCCTCAGGGCAGCAGGGAGGGCCCTGGGAGCTCTGGATGTTGTTTTACCAGCTGACAGCCCCCAAGGAAAGAAGGGCCACCTCCTCTCCACTGGTTCTAGCCCTGGGAGCCCTCCCTCCCTTCCTGCTCCAGCTCTGTGTTGGGACCTGGCTCGGAAAGGCCTGTGGGCTGACCCTGGGTCCCCTCTGCCTCCCAGATGCTGGCCAAACACGTCATCACGCTGCATGTGAGCGCATTGACACAGGCCCAGGCCGTGGAGGGCGAGATTGACCTGGCCAAGCTGAAGAAGTTCATCGCCTACTGCCGCGCGTGAGTTGCAGACGCTGGCCCCCGGGCGTGGGGTTGCCAGTCTTCCCTGGTTGGGGAGATCCCTTTCAGGATACCTGAGATGAGCCCTTAGGGTTTAGCTCTGCTTCTTCCTCCCACTACAGTCACCCACTCCGTGGCTCTTGGCCTCAAGCTTCCCCGTTTCTAAAATGAGGGTGGAGGGTTTAGATGGTCTTGAAGGCACCCTTGACTCTGATGTGTGGGGATGCGTTGTGGACATGGTCTCTGGTAGCGCCTGCCCCCACTGTGTGGCCTTAGGCAAATCAGCTGACCTCTGAGCCTCGCTTTCCTGGGGTGGTTGTGCCCTCAGGTTTTTCTAAGAATCACACAAGATGACTCATGAGCTCTTGGCACGGCCCTGTGCCGAATAAACACTTAGTGAACAGCAGATGCAGCCTTAAATATTGTTGTTCTCACAGACTGCCAGCGATGGTAGTCATACATATAGTGATTATTCTGTGCCAGGTGTTATTCTGAGCATTTTTAAAAATTTTTTAAAACTTGGGTAGCGCTGCACAGCTTGCAAGATCTCAGTTCCTTGACCAGGGATTGAACCTGGGCCCTAATAGTGAAAGCACTGAATCCTAACCATTAGACCGCCAGGAAACTCTGATTACTATATATACATAAGTGAACTTTATCCCTCTCCCCAAACCTGTGAGGTTGGCGAATTGTTATCCCATTTTACAGATGGGGAAGCTGAGGCGAGGAAAGGTTAAGTAACTTGTCTAAGTTTGCAGGCAGGAGCTAGTGGAGCCAGGATTTGAACCCAGGTGCCTGGCTCCACAGGCTGTGCTTTTGGCTCCTGTACCAAGGTTCTGGACACGCACCTCCGCTGTCTCTTACTGGAGCTAAAACCCGGGGTGGAGGGCTCTTGGAGTACCTTTCTGATGGGAGGTGAAGTCCTGCATCTGGATTGGTGCCTCCTCACCGCTTTTGTCCCAGTGCCCTAGTGCCCAGTGGTACCGGGGTCTTCGTCATGGTTCTGAGCTCTTCACGGCCCCACCCTTGGAGGCTTGGGCCATTGTGTGTGAGTCTGAGAGCCCTGAATTTTTGTTCTCCCTTGATGCCAGGTCCCAGGGGGCCTTGGGGAGTTTCCTCCCTCCCTCTGGGCTCGGTCACTCAGTCATGTCTAACTCTGAGACCCCACGGACAGTAGCTCTCCAGGTTCCTCTGTCCATGGGATTCCCCAGGCAAGAATACTGGAGTGGGTTGCCATGCCCTCCTCCAGGGGATCTTCCCAACCCAGGGGTCGAGACAGGTCTCCTGCATTGCAGGCAGATTCTTTACCATTTGAGCCACCAGGGAAGCCCTGGAGTAGGTGATCTGAGGTTCCCCTAAACCAGTGACTGTCAGTTGGCTTGGGGCGGGGCTGTGGGGTGGAGGGGATAGAGTGCAGGTGGATCTGACCAAATGTCCCCCGCTGCCACCCTTCCAGCCCCTCACCCCCTAGTCTGGCATGCTTCTAGCCCCTGGAC
>NW_011495019.1:326239-327616 GCF_000754665.1 Bison bison bison
CCTGGACAGCAGTCACCAGGAGCCTCTCGTGGGTGTCATTGCGCATCTCACCCCTGAATGTGTTGGGGGGAAGCACCGCTGTGAGCCTGCCATCTGGTGGGCCCAGAAACTGTGTCTGCAAGCCAGCAGAGGCTGGCCAGGGGGGGTACCCCAAGATTCCTTCCCACTCTCATGGCAGCTGCTCTCCCCAACCCCTGTCCTGCAGGAAGTGTGGCCCCCGGCTATCAGCAGAGGCCGCAGAGAAGCTGAAGAATCGGTATATCATCATGCGGAGCGGGGCCCGTCAGCACGAGAGGGACAGCGACCGGCGCTCCAGTATCCCCATCACTGTCCGGTGAGCGGGCTGGGTGGGCTGATGCGTTAGGAGTGAAAACAGTGGCCTCCCTAATTATCCGTATCTTTTGCTTTGTTTACTGTTGGGAAAATCTGGAAGCCTCTCTTCTGAGTTCTGTCTAGCTTCCCCCATTTTAGGGAAGCCTGAGGGTGAGGGAAGGTCCAGGGATGGAGTCAGGAGACCTGGTCCTTGCCTCCTGCCCACCGTGTGACGGCTGAGAGATTGCTTTCCTTTTCTGGGCCTCAGTTGTCTTAGTTGTTAACTCTCTTCACTGTGGTGAGTTTATCCAATTGAGTGACTAAGAGCTTAAACCTACCTCATTTGAATCCTGCTTCCAGCACTGATTAGATAGAAGTGGGTTTTGCTCTATATAATGGAAGGTCCAAATAAAGTCACTTAAGTAAATTGGGAGTTTATTTCCACCTTAGGTGAAAATGTTTGAAGGCAGGTAGTCTAGGATCGTGTGATGGTTCTTTAGTCATCAGCAGCAATTTGTGCTCCTTCAGGCTCACCCTTATTCTCATTGTCCAGTGTGGCTGCTGGAACTCCAGTCATTACCCCTGCATTCCAGGTGGCAGGAGAGGGAGGAAAAGAAGTGCCTTTTTTCTAAGGACACTTCCTAAAGTTCCCATAAAACGTTTGGACATAAAACATACTGGCCACATCTTAGTCACACAGACGTACCTGGATGCA
This sequence comes from Bison bison bison, assembly GCF_000754665.1. Lineage (NCBI taxonomy): Eukaryota > Metazoa > Chordata > Mammalia > Artiodactyla > Bovidae > Bison > Bison bison. Next base: position 327,267 of record NW_011495019.1, read on the forward strand.
ATGGAGACTGGGAAATGTCTTGTAGCTGGGTACCATGTGCTGGAATAGAAGTTGGGGTTCCGTTACTAAGAGAGAGAGATCACGGGGACAACCAGCAGCCTTCACTGTGAAGGGGCTGTTCAGAAGAGGGACGATGGACTGAGTGCACCCTGGCGTCCCGTTGCTCCCACACAGGCAGCTGGAGGCCATCGTGCGCATTGCCGAGGCCCTCAGCAAGATGAAGCTGCAGCCTTTCGCCACAGAGGCAGACGTGGAGGAGGCGCTGAGGCTCTTCCAGGTGTCCACGCTGGACGCCGCCTTGTCTGGCACTCTGTCAGGTGAGCAGGTGTGGGGAGACAGGCCGGGTGGTC
>NW_011495019.1:327716-330740 GCF_000754665.1 Bison bison bison
GGTCCGTGGACTCTGGGTGGGGCTCATGCTGGATGCCTGCTGTGCTGATTGCTTCTCTGCACTTGCTGAGGTCTCTGTGCTTCCTCCTGCGAAGAAGCCACCCACCACTCCCCGTCCCCACCCCCACCAGCCATTTTGTTCCAAGATGGGAAGAACAGCCTCTGGAGACCCTGGAGCACAGTCTTCTTAGGCCCAGTCCATTATTAAGGCTCACAGTTTTATCATTGGTTAAGAACAGCACTCACCAGCCCTGTTGAGTTGTAACTGTTTGAGCGCTTCCGACGCTCTTCCCCTGTTTTACTTACAGCTGCCCCCAGAAGCCAGGTTGGGTGCTTAGTCCTTCCCCTGTTAGAGATGAGAAAACTGACACTGAGAGAGGCCTGTTCACAGTGCCCAAGGTTGGTCACCATTCTCCCAGCTAGAGTGCAGGTCTCCTGACCCTGAGTCCAGCGTGGGTCAGGCTGCCATCAGTCCTGCCGCCTGCTTCAGGCTAAGCCTCTGAGCGGACTTCCCAGAGCGTTAGCTCTGTGCCAGGCTCCCCTGGGACAAATGTGTTCCCTTGCCAGCAGACAGGGCTTAGTGTCTGCCGGGCTGTTTCAGGTGCCAGGAGGGCAGGAGCAAGCAGATCTCTTGAGTTCCACCTTGCAAGGCCCCCTTTCTCCTGGGGAAACACACCAGAGGCAGACATGCCAAACTCAGGGAGCCGGGAGTGCAGAGGGGAGAACTCCAGCAGGTCAGGCGTGTTGGAGAGGGGTGGGGCTGTGTCCCCGTCGGGTGGCCCAGGATGGGCTCTCAGGAGGTGGCAGGAAGCAGGGATGGGCATGAGTAGACACCTGGCTCCCTGGAGTGTGGGGATGGGCCCCTGGGTAGAGAAAGGGCTGAGTGGCAAGACCCCAGGGACAACAGGTTTAAGGGCCAGTGTGGCTGGAGCCGGGGAGGTGGGTAGGGGCTGATTGCCTCTGCCCTCCCCTTGGTGATGACGACTCAATCTCTGCCCTGGAGGGGCTTCCTGTCCCCTGAGATATTTGGTTATGGGGGGCTCCCTCGGATGTTTGAGGGCACAGAGTGGGTATGATTTGGGGCAGGGTAATTAGAGTTGGGCTTTGCAGGCTATATAAGAGTTTGCCTCGTGAACTCATTTCAACTTGAAGTCCCTCTCAGCGGCTTCTCCCCTCCCACCTCGCCCCTCTCTGTAGCTGAAACACCAAGGCGTCTGCAGGCCTGGGTCAACAGAGGAGACCCCCTTCCAGCAGTTGTCGGAAATCAGGAGCTGCTTGCCAGAGCTGCTTGGGGGCCTCGCTGATGTGGTCTCAGGACAGCCTGCATGCTCCTGGGTCACTGCGGGTCCCCTCTAGCTTTGCATTCTGATGTAGCCGCCTCCAGGAAGTCTTCCTGACTTGTCTAGCCGCCTGGGGCCCAGGTGCTGTCCTCAGCTCGAGGCCCTCCTCACAGCCCTCCAGTGGCTGCTCCACTCACCAGAATCAGGAAAACTTGGGCTGTGCCCTCTAGCCTGTGGGACCTGGCCCCCATGTGGCCCCCACTCTGGCCCTGTCCCTGGCCCTACGACTAGATTTTGAATGAAGTGGGCATGTTTCCCACCTCTGAATCTTTGCACCTGCTGTTCCCTCTGCCTGCAGCATCCTTCTGCTCATGCCTGCCCTGTCCTTGACTCCAGGCCTCTGTCCGTCGTCTTGCTCAGGCCTTGGCTGTCCCCAGGCTCCCCCTCTGTCTTCCTCTCATGTTCTCTCCGGGGACTGGCTGGCTCTTCCCCGCTGTGGGCAGACTGAGGTCCCCACCTGCTGACCCGCCTCCCTCCTCGCACTCACAGGGGTGGAAGGCTTCACCAGCCAGGAGGACCAGGAGCTGCTGAGCCGCATCGAGAAGCAGCTCAAGCGCCGCTTTGCCATCGGCTCCCAGGTGTCTGAGCACAGCATCATCCAGGACTTCACCAAGCAGGTGGGCCTCCAGGGCCGGGTTCCCACTCACCCTGTACCGTGCCCTGCGCTCAGCAGGCAGGCTTGGGGTGGGGTAGGGGTGGCTGTTTCTAGGCCCAGGCCTGTCCCCAGCGCTCTCCCTTTGCGACTTTCTCTGTCGCATTAAAGGGAGAGGACAGGGGTCTGAGGTTCTGCTGGACCTCCCAGGCTCCCCCAGCCCTTTGTCTCTCCCTTCCCCTCCTTCCCTGCCCTTTGTGGGGTTGGGGATGCAGAACCAGAGGGTGAGCCTTCCAGCCCGCTGGGGACAGAGCTCTTGATCCCATAGATGGTGGAAGGGCCTTAGCCTTCTAGAATCTGTGGGGAACTTGTCACCATCTTTGAAGTCACATGGACAGTCTAGTTTCTGGGCTCAGCTCCCTTTCGTGTATGTCATCTCCTCTTCATCTTTAGGGCAGTTTATGTGGTAGGTGGTACCCCACCCATTCGAAGGGTGAGCAGACCAAGACTTGGAGGAGTTCGGGGATGTCAGGAGTGGTAAAGAATCCGCCTACCAGTGCAGGGAGACTCAGGAGACCTCGGTTCAATCCCTGGGATGGGAAGAGCCCCTGGAGGAGGAAATGGCAACCCACTCCAGTATTGCTGGGAAATCCCATGGACAGAGGAGCCTGCTGGGCTCCAGTCCATGGAGCAAGTAGTAAGTGACTTAGCCTCTCTGTGCCTTCGTTTCCTCCCCCGTAAAATGTAAAGTGATCACGTACCAGCTGCTCGGGGATGTTGAGGGGTGGAATGAGTTTAAGTACGTGAAGATTTAGAACAAAGCTTGGTAGGTAGTAGGTGCCTAGGACGGGCAAGCCCGTTTAGAATGCAAAGTGGTAGGTTGTGAAGGCTGGAAAGTCCCATGAGCAGGGGGTGCCTGGGCTCCTGAACCGTGGGGTGTCTGGGGGCACGCCTCTCACCCTGCCCTGTGTCCCGCAGAAATACCCGGAGCACGCCATCCACAAGGTCCTGCAGCTCATGCTGCGGCGGGGCGAGATCCAGCACCGCATGCAGCGCAAGGTCCTCTACCGCCTCAAGTGAGCCTGCGGTCGCC
>NW_011495019.1:330840-331252 GCF_000754665.1 Bison bison bison
CAGGGCCCCCCCCCGCCTCAAGTGACCCTGCGGTCGCCACCGCCACCGCCTCCAGCCACCCTCGCACTCTGGACGGAGGGACCCCACCGCCCCCTGCCTCACCGCCTCTGGTGTCTGCCCTGGCTGCAGATCCAGGAAATGTGCTTTTGGAAATTTATAGAAGTAATAAAGACATGGTGTGTTTGTGGATATCTGTGGGCTTCTGCACCGGGTTGCAAGGACAGGCTTTGGAGCCTGGCAGACCTGGGTTTCTGACCTGCCTGTGCCCCTTGGGCTCTGGGCAGGGCGCGTGCTATGTGCGCTGGTAAGAAACAGCAAGACCCAGAGTATAAGGGTGCTTACGAGAGCCCGAAGCTGCTCCCCAGCAGCTAATGTGTGGTCAGGAGCTATGGTTCTGCATCAGATTCACTGA
>NW_011495019.1:331352-333369 GCF_000754665.1 Bison bison bison
AACCGCTCTGTGCCTCAGTTTCTTCATCTGTACATGGCAGTGAGTTCCAAGGGATGTGTTTAGGAGAAGAGTGAACGTCCAGAAGGAACCAGGCAGTGTGCTGAGATTGATCCAGGCATTTGGATCCAGGTACCTGGATTCCCACCGGGCCTTAGAACAAAGTAGGTAAGAGTACTGGGATTCCGTTCTAGGCTGGCTCTCTCCCGGTGGGCCACCTCAGACTGTGTGACCCTGAGTGGGATGCCTGACTTCTGTGGGCCTGAGACTTTTCTTAAGCCATTGAAGTTGTATTTTATCTTTTGAATTTTGTCTGTGCTGGGTCTTTGTTGCAGTTTGCGTGCTTAGTTGCCCTGTGGCATGTGGAATCTTAGTTTCCAAACCGGGGATTGAACCGTGTTCCCTGTATTGCAAGGTGGACTCTTAACCGCCAGACCACCAGGGATGTGTGTGTGTGTGTGTTTTTGACGTTTCATTTTCTTGGTCTAGTTAGCATCCACCACACGTAATTACAGGCTTTGTGTTCTTGTCACAAGAAATTTAAAGATCTATCCTCTTGGCAGCTTTCACATGCCCAGTGTACCTCATAACTGCAGTCACTATGCCGTACGTTACATTTCCACGGCGTAATGTATTGTGTGCCTGGAGGTTTGTGCCTTGTAATCCCCTTCACCCGTGTGTGGTTCCTGCTGGCACTTAACCCGCCTCAGCCCGCGGACCATCTCACCTCTTCTGTGTCTCTGAGCTTGGTATTTTTTGATTCCACATATAACTACAATCTTGCAGTATTACTTTCTGCATCTTGCTTAGTTTGCCTAATATAATGCCCTCAAGGTCCATCCATGGCACACGTTGCAGGATCTCATTTTTTAATGGCTGGATAGTATTCCGCTGTATGTATGTATGACATTTTTATTGTTCTGTCCATGAGACCTGGTGTACTGTAGATAATGCTGAAAGGAAAATGGGGGTGCGGATACCTTTTTAAATTACTGTGCCATATTTTCTTCAGATAAATACCCAGAAGTATCTGTCTGTGGGATTATACAGTAATTCTGTCTTTGCCTTCTGAGGAGCCTCCATACCCTTCCCCTTAGTGCCTGTCCCAGTTTACCTTCGCACCAGCGGCGTGCAAGCGTCCCCTCGTTCCCGCGTCTTCACCAGCACTGTTTGTTGTGTTTTTGCTAATAGCCAGGTGTGAGGTGGTATCATTGTAGTATTGACTTGCATTTCCCTGATGATCGGTGATACTGAACAGCTTTCCTGGACCTGTTGGCCATCTGTATGTCTTTTGGGCAGGTGCTTATTCAGATCTACCGATCTTTTAATTGGATTGTTGGGGGTTTTTATTTTTTGCTGTTGTATGAGTTCTGTATGTACTTTGGATATTAGCTCTTTATCAGATATGATTTGTATGTTTTCTCCTGTTCCATAGGCTGCCTTTGTTCATTTTGTTGATTGTTTTCTCTGCTGTACAGAAGCTTTTCAGTGATGTCCCATTTGTTCTTTTTTTTTTTTTTTTGCTTTGGGTATCAAATTCAAAAAATTATCACTGAGACGGATGTCAAGGAGCTTACTGCCTGTGTTTTTGTCTAGGAATTTTATGGTTTCAGTCTTAACGTTTAAGCCATTAATCCATTGCATTAATTTTTGTGTAAGGTGTAAGACAGTGCCCCAGTTTCTTTCTTTTGCATGGGGCTGCCCAGTCTTTGCCGCACCATCTATTGAAAGAGACTGTCCTTTCCCTATTGTATATTCTTGGCTCCTTTGTTGTAAGTCAGTTGACCATGGATAAGTGGGTTATTTCTGGGCTAGCTGTTCTGTTCCATTGATCTACGTGCACCTGAGTTTTATCACTAAATGGAGGTTGTAGGAGTCATCACCGTGAGCTTTGAGGTTTGAGTAGTAGAAAGCACTAGTAATAGTAATATTTGAGAAAATCAGCAATGCCATTTTTTTGCTCATTATTTTGCTTAATTTTGAAATGACAATTTGAGTATATTTTGTTTTTAAAAAGTTA
>NW_011495019.1:333469-342302 GCF_000754665.1 Bison bison bison
ACTCTCGGAGTTACTCAAACTCATGTCCGTTGAGTCGGTGATGCCATCCAACCATCTCATCCTCTCCCCCTTCTCTTGCCCTCAATCTTTCCCAGCATCAGTGTCTTTTCCAACGAGTTGGCTCTTCGCATCAGGTGGCCAAAGTACTGGAGTTTCAGCTTCAGCATCAGTTCTTCCAATGTGTATTCAGGGTTGATTTCCTTTAGGATTGACTGGTTTGATCTTGCTGGCCATGGGACTCTCGGGAGTCTTCTCCAGCACCAGAATTCAAAAGTATCAATTCTTTGACATTCAGCCTTCTTTCTGGTCCAACTCATCTGTACATGACTTCTGGAAAAACCATAGCTTTTGACTGTGTAAGGTATTTGATATTGAAAATACATTTGGAAATAGAAAAAAACTCAAAGCGTGAATGTACCAATATACATTAAACATCTTATTCTAATAAATTATTGAAGTGTTTAAAAATAACTACCATGTAAAAAGGAAGACAGTCATGAGAAATTCAAAGATGATTTGCTTTTCCTAAAAACATCAACAGGAAGACTTGATGCCTCATTGTGCTCATTGTTGAATCACAAGTGTATTTTTGTGCAACAGTCTCCTGCTGCTTAAAGCTGTTTGCGACGGATGATGCTGTTCCAGGAAATGGAGAGGTCGAGGGACTAAGTCAACTTTGCTGACTCACCCATGTTCAAAGCCCATTCCTGCTTGGATAATTGGAGGAGCACCTTTCTCACAGCTCTCTGTTGTCTTGTCTGGATGCTGACCTTTTTGAGAGCATCTGAGCACTTCCGTTTCCTCTCAGCCTTTCATCTTGTTCAGGCGGAGACTGCTTCATCCATCGCAGGACCCAGCCTTCCATTCCTTTGTTGGAGGAGCGTCGAGCATTAGTACTGCAGCAGGGCTGGTCTGCATGTCTAGGAGGTGGGGAGGGAGCTTTCTCCTGGGAATGTGCTCCCCAAGGTCTCAGCCAGTGAGGGTTAGTGCCCAAACCCATGGAGACTAGAAAAGGAATTTTTCCAAGTCCTTCACCCACATTTGAAGCTGGGGTGCACTCGCCCACATTTGAAGCTGGGGTGCGCTCGCTCCCCTAGCAGTCGTAGCTGCTGTTACAGATGGGGAAACAGGCTCAGAGAGGCAGGGTCAGTGAGCGAGGGCGGGGTCAGCATCTAAACCCAGCTGGGCTCTGAGCCTGCCTGCCACGCCGACTTCACTTCAGCCTGGCAGAGGTGTCTGTCCAGGGGAAAGTCCACCGCCAGCCATGGTCACAATACCCCAGGGGCAGACGGCACTGCCATGGCAGGCCTGGCACAGAGGGACCAAATGGGGGTGCCACTAGCGTGGCTCTGGCTCTTGGGGCAGGAGTGGGGCTCATGCTGAGGATGTGAGCAGGAGCGGCTGGGAGCTGGGAGCACCCAGGCTGGGAGACACGCAGGGCTGGGCCCAGGGTCTTGGTGAAAACCGAGAAGGGTCCTAACACGTTCCATTCCATCCTCAGCTGCTCCCTCTCCTGAGCCCTCACTGCTCTCAGATCTCCCTCCCCTTGTCCAAAGAGAGCCGTCCTGCGGACCTCTTCCTCCACTGGGCAAGTCCCGTAATCTCTCACCTGTAAAATGGAGGCAACAATAGTCCTCCTCTGCTGTGGGGACTCACTGAGATGCCAGATGTCCCGTCAGGCCTGTGCCTGGCACAGAGGAGGGGATCCCAGGAGAGGCTGGGTGTCTGGTTTTCTCTGCCTTATGGCTTCTGTATTGTTTCCACCTCTTCCTACCCAGAATGGCCCAGCTCCTCTCCTAGTGCCCTTTGTCCCCCGATCCATCCCTGGCTTCTGTGGGTCTTTGAACTTTGGTTTCGACTAAGAGAACTACCCTGTACCCTCATCTCCAGTCCAAAATCCTGGAGAAAGAGCATGAGTGAGGAGAGAGCAGAGGAGGGTCTGTGATTCAGCATCTCTGTCCAGGGGTTTGGAAATTCACATCATTGCAATTGTCCTAAGTCAGATATGGTTTAATCAGCCCCATAGTGGGGCTGCCCCAGTGGCTCAGGCGGTAAAGAATCTGCCTGCAGTGTAGGAGACGGGTTCGATCCCTGGGTCGGGAAGATCCCCTGGAGATGGGAGTGGCTACCCAACTCCAGTATTCTTCACTGAAGAATTCCATGGACAGAGGAGCCTGGCGGGCTACAGTCCATGGGTCGCAAACAGCTGGCCATCACTGAGCACACACATACTCGCAGTGGCACCTTCTCCATGTGATCTTCCCTTGTTAGTTCACACACACTGAATCAAAAGTTTCACAGTGCAGATGTGCTAAGACCTGTTTTATAAAGGAAAATGCAGTGAAGTTTATATCAGTCTGGCTTTTTATTCATTGGAAATGAACACGGTCCACACTTGAGATGTGTTATTTTAGAGAAGTGCTTGCAAATAGCAGCGTAAAACCCATTCTCTATTCTTTAAGAAATAAAATCTCAAAAAATACTGGATTTTAAAAGACACAGGGGACAAGCATTCTACCTCTAGCTCATGAAAGGAGTCTATATTTTTGCATGCCGTTGTTCAGCTGCTAAGTTGTGTCCAATTCTTTGCCACCCCATGGACTGCAGCACACCAGGCTTCCCTGTCCTTCACTATCTCCTGGAGCTTGCTCAAAGTCATGTCCATTGAGTTGGTTATGCCATCCAACCATCTCATCCTCTGTCACCCACTTCTCCTGGCCTCAATCTTTCCCAGCATCAGGGTTTTTTCCAGTGAGTCAGCTCTTTGTGTCAGGTTTCCAAAGTATGGGAGTTTCAGCTTCAGCATCAGTCCTTCCAATGTATTCAGGGTTGATTTCCTTAAGGATTGACTGGTTTGATCTCCTTGCTGACCAAGGGCCTCTCAAGAGCCTTGTCCACAGTTTGAAAACATCAATTCTTCAGCTCTCAGCCTTCTTCCTGGTCTAATTCTCCCATACATGACTACTGGAAAAACCATAGCTTTGAGTATACAGACCTTTTTGGCAAAGCAATGTCTCTGCTTTGGATGCCATAACAACTTTTATGGTAGTTGTTTTATTGCTAAGTCATGTCCAACTCTATATAAAATATAACAACTTTTATATATGAACTCAAACACATATGTCAGTTTTGTATTTGATAATGAATGATGTAAATGGAAACTTCATGTCTGGATGAGCCAGAGTAGACATTTGTTTAATCATGGTCTGGCCAAAGAGTACATTAAAAGGCTTTCTAATACAACTTTTGATAGAATATAGATTAAAAAGAAGGGCTTCTCTTGTAGCTCAGTCGGTAAAGAATCTGCCTGCAGTGCAGGAGACCCGGGTTCAGTTCCTGGGTCAGGGAGATCCCCTGGAGAAGGAAATGGCAACCCACTCCAGTATTCTTGCCTGGAAAATCCCATGAACAGAGGAACCTGGCAAGCTACAGTCCACAAGGTCGCAAGAGTTGGGTACAACTTAGTGACTAAACCACCACCAGATCAAAAAGAACCATTTTTCACTTAAAATATGAGGCAATAAAGGCATAGTTTTGAAAAGCATGGACTCGGAGCCAGGCGGCCTGGTCTCCAGTCCCAGCTCTGCCACTTTCTAGCTCATGACCTTGGGCCACTTAACTACCCTCTCTGAGCCTTGATTTTCCCACCTGGCAAATGGGGATGATACTGTCTCCTCAGGAGAGATGTGGGGATTCCATGGGTTAACATTTATAAAACACACCGGATTGTGCGTGGTACACCAGAAGTGTTCAGGATGTGGGCTAATACTGTATAAAACAAACATTTCAAAGTGGGTTCCAAGTGCGTGGCACATATTACTGTTCATGAATCAAAAAATAAGGGCTAAGGGATAGACTTCCGCCCACCACACAGGGCGGGGTTGTTAGGTGGGGCGGGGAGGGTTGGAGGGATGGGTAAAACCGAGGGAAAGTGAAGACAGACCATTTTGCCCACAGAGTGGGTTTTTGCAGATGCTAAGGTAGGATGGTGCCAGGTAAGGACATCTTAGGGACCTGAGATGAGGGAAGAAGGAAAGGCATTAAGCATAGAAAGAGGACTCAGCAGTCAGAAATGTGTGGCATTGGGACTGAGGGGAGCCAAAGCCCCTGTCCCAGCAGCTTAGGGTTCACAGAGGACATCTAGAGACAGGCCCTAGGGGTTACTGGGAGCACGCTTCTTTGGGGGTTACTGGGAGCACGCTTCGAGGTCCATGATCTTCTGGGGTTTTCCTTTGCCCTGTGCTGTTCCGTGGCAGTTTGTGTGAAGATTGAATCTAGTTCCCCAACACAGTGCTTGTCGAATGAATGAACAGTAATGCCCCTTACTTACTGAGCGCTGCTGTGTGCTAGGCACTCACATTCTATGAGCTGATCCTCCCTGAGGCCCTGTGAACTTGTACTTTATTACCTTCATAGGTGAGGAAACCAAGCACAGAGGGGTTAAGTAACTCCCTCAAGGTCACACAGCTAAAGAGTGGTAGCAGTGGAATCAAAATGAGGATTCTCATGTACAGTGGAGCTACCTGATACGTCTATCAGACAAAGAAAAGATTGATGTTTTACTGTCCATATCATCTCAAGACCTCTGAGACCTTTGCTGGGATCTCTTCTCTAACAGGCCTCTGCGGCCCCAGAAAGGACTTCGTCCTGGGGCACGGACCAAGTGGGAGGCCTGGGCCCAGGATGGACCTCAGAAGCTGGAAGGGCAGGCGAAGCTGCTCACTGGAAGGCCTGAATGTTCAGTTTGCCCTCTGGGGAGACCCCTCCTGGGTGTGTTCGGGAATTTGGGGTGGGTAGGTAGGGGGTGGCGATGCCAGCTTCCTCACTGCTGTGGGAAGGGTGCTCACAGCCAGACCTCCGCTCCCGGAGAGCCCTGAGGGCAGGGGGTCTGGCTGGAGCTGGGCCAGGTGGCTAGTGAAATCTTCGCCTGAAGATGCAGATTGGTAATGGGATGGAGTTCAGATGCTATCAGGAGGGTGAACCCCAACTCAGGCAGAAGCCAGGCAGAGGCAGAGAGACAGAGAAGGAGCCCACATCCTAAACTGGTCGGAAAAGCTTCTGTGCTGGCGGTGACTGCTCCAGCCCAAACCCTGCCCGGAAACTGAGGGCTGCCATGAGGATTAGCAGGTTAATACACACAAAACACTTAGCTCCTGGCACAGAGTAAAACTTGTTAAATGTTCATAGACATACAGGAACCAAGGTGCATTGGCTCCTGCTAACAGATGGGCTGTGTTGTGGGGTAGCAAGCTCCCTGTCTCTGTAGGCAATCAAGCACCCATTGAACAATGGGCTTGTTCTTCCAAATTTGGGGTCTAGAATTCTCCCAGGCTACTTGCTAATCAGAGCTTACTATGCACCAGGGACTCACACCCACTAATTACATATGTTACTGTTTCCCCTCTCTCATGCCAGGTGCGCAGTAGGGACTCGGTAAACACTGATTACATGAATGAGCTGCAATGCAAGGTTATTATCTTCACTTTACAGGTGGGAAATCATGGGTTGGACTTTAAGAATGTCCCAGCCCATAAGTGGAGGGTCCAGCTTACCAACCTAGGGTATTCTTATTAGGAGAAACTGTTGGTGCTTTCAGGGGATTCTTGTCTGTCCCACCGTTTCTTCTCACCCCCTTCCACCCTCTCGCTTTGTTCTTTATGGAACCAGCTCAGCCTGTGTTTCTGAGTCACTTGACCTGCCTCATTCCAGAGCCTGATAGCAGTGCTGTCTGTCTATCACTGAGAATTTGTCTCTTTCCTCTAGGTTGCCCGTCATACTGGCATAGAGTGACTTGTAGTATGTCACCCTCTCTGGGTCTCAGTTTCCTTGATTGTAACACATGTACGTCATTCTTGGTGTTAGCACCAAAAGTCCTGCATCCCAGAACTACCCCCTGCCCACCATCCTGGGCAAACCAGAACAGTCGGTCACCCTACCAATAGGGGAAACAAAAGCCCACCTCAGAGAGTCATGGTCAGAGTTGAACGGCACATGCGAAAGCTCTCAGCTTGGTCCCCGTCACAGGACCAGCACTCCATGCACCAGTGGGAGAGGCAAGTACCGATCCTTCCTGAGAGCCAGGCGGGGCCTGGATCCCGAGCCTGGATCCCAACATCGCCACACCCTGGCTGTGTGCCCTGAGTTCAGTTTATCTCCGTGGGGCTCTGTTTCCTCAGATTTGTAAAGAGGCTGATAGTCATGCAGACTGAGCAAATGTGGGGAGGATGAAGTGAGCAAGCACTTCTTTCCCGCCTAGCAGGTGGGGTGCACGCCTGCTCAGTCGCGTCTGACATTTTGCAACCCTATGGACCGTAGCCGTAGCCTGCCAGCCTCCTTTGCCCATGGGCTTCTCCAGGCAAGGATACTAGGCTGCCATGCCCTTCTCCAGGAGATCTTCCCGACCCAGGGATCGAACCTGCATCTGTCTCTTGCATTGGCAGGCAGATTCTTTATGCTAGTGCCACCTAGGAAGCCCCTAGCAGGTGGTACCTGTGGTTAATAATGTTACTAAGCCATGGTCAAGAACTGCAGAACTTTTGCCAAGTGCTGTATATTGGGCTGGAGAAGGCAATGGCACCCCACTCCAGTACTCTTGCCTGGAAAATCCCATGGACCAAGGAGCCTGGTGGGCTGCAGTCCATGGGGTCGCTAAGAGTCGGACACGACTGAGCGACTTCACTTTCACTTTTCACTTGCATGCCTTGGAGAAGGAAATGGCAACCCACTCCAGTGTTCTTGCCTGGAGAATCCCAGGGACGGGGGAGCCTGGTGGGTTGCCGTCTATGGGGTCGCACAGAGTCGGACACGACTGAAGTGACTTAGCATATATTGGGCCAGGGGCCCCAGAGGAACTAGTGGGCCTCTTGTCTTTAGCTTTGGTCTTTTCTTTAAAAATTTTTTTTAATTTATTTTTATTTTTGGCTGTGCTGGGTCTTCGTTGCTGTCCTTGGGCTTTCTGTAGTTGCAGCGAGCATGGACTACTCTCCAGTTGCGGTCTGAGGGCTTCTTGTTGCCGTGGCTTCTCTTGTGGAGCACCGGCTATAGGATGCACGGGCTTCAATAGCTGTGGCCCATGAGCTTAGTTGCCCTTGAGGCATGTGGGATTTTCCTAGACCATGGTTCAAACCTGTGTCCCCTGCACTGGCAGGCAAACTCTTAACTACTGGACCACCAGGGAGGTCTCTGGTCCTTTTTTTTTTAATCTATTTCTTTCTTTTTCATTTTTTAACCTGGTCCTTTTTGGAAATAACCCCAAGAAATGGGATGTTTTTGAAAAAGTGAAGCCTCCTGTTCTCCCAGGGCTGTGAGGAGGGCAGTATCCAGGAGGGGGCGCCAGAGCACCATTCACAGCGGCGGTGTGACTCCCTCCCTCCTCTCCTCCCTCGCTGCCTGCCTGCTGTCACCAGTGGCTTCCCGGGGACCTCCGGTCCCTCCCTGGGAATCCAGAAACTCCCTGGCTGGGACTCAGCCTGGAGAATCCTCTAGGCTCCGGGTGTTCACCGCTTGCTTTATTTAGAGAAAGGTTTTGCCCTGTCCCAGACCCTGGGGGGACACCTGACATACTTCATCTCATTTAATCTTCAGGTGTTCCAGGGAAAGAAGTTATCCTCGTCTCTGATTCCAGATGAGAAAGCCGAGGTGTGATGAGATTAAGTCACAGCCGTGGATGCCGCCAGGATTCAAACCCAGGGGCATCTTACCCCCACGTCTTTGCCAGCTGCCTCTGAGAAGCCTGGTCTTAGAAGGACTTTACAGTCTTAGAGGCTTGAAAGGCCTAGACCTATAGAAATTTTTAATTCAAATCAACTATATATTTGTTTTATTTTTTACACTTAGGTAATACCTGATTGAAAAAAACAAAAATTTTCATTTTATTGAAGTATAGTTGAGTTACATTGTGTTAATTTCTGCTGCCCAGCAAAGTGAATCACTTATGCGCACACACACATTCTTTTTCATATTCTTTTCCATTGTGGCTTATTACAGGATATTGAATATAATTCCCTGTGACATGCAGTAGAACTTTATTTTTGCCCTATATATCTCCCTGGGAAATGCGATAATCAGAAGAGATGGATGTAACGGGAAGAGATTATTACCTTATCACACAGCCTCTCATGGTTTGTGCCTGGTGGTGGATCTGACCTCTTGTGGGTTAATGCCTTCCCATTGAAAGAATATGGCATTCACTCATTCTTGCATTTCTGTTGTAGAGATATTAATAGTACCTCCAATGTAGGATTGTGATGGGGATTAAATGCTTTAATGTGTGTACAGTTCTTAGGAGAGTGCTTGGCACATGGTGGGTACTATATAAAAGTTTCTATTATTATCATCATCAATCTTTTTTAGCTCATTTAAGAAAATTTACTGAGCATCCACTGTGTTTCTTGGGACTAGAGAGAACAAAGCTTGTTTATTCCCGACTTGGGGGACAAAGGCCCAGAAAAGGGCATCAGTGCCAGACCTGTGAGCAAGCACCAAGTGCTAAGTTATCTTCCAAGAGGAAGGGGCTCCTTGTAGGTCCTGCGTGTGGGTCCTGGGGTGGCCTTGTGCTTTGAGATGGAGCCAAGGGGGCTGGCTGGGGCTGGCGGCATCTGGCTGCAGTTCCATAAGCCCCCCAGCCCCAGAGCCAGAGTGCTGCCCTGCTGGCTCTGTTCACAGCCCCCAGGTACACCCTGCTTCTCCAGCAGGAGGGCTGGGGTGAGGAGGGGGAGGAGGAACATCACAGAGCAGCTGCCTCAAGTCTGGAAGCATCATCCCCCACCTTCCCGGGGGGAGGAAGACAAGAGACCGGCCTCCAGCGCCAACCCCAGGCATCAGCTAAACAGCT
>NW_011495019.1:342402-344437 GCF_000754665.1 Bison bison bison
CATCTCGTCCCCTGGCCCAAGCCACCAGTTCAGCCCTTTCCTTAAGCCCAGTCTGGTTTCACCTCACTCTGCTGGGGGCTGGGGGCTGGGGGCTCGAAAAGAGTGAATGGGGTTGGGAGCAGGCTGGGCTGCATGAACATAGAAATGATGGGTCAGGAAGGAAGGCCAGGGAACTGCACTAAGGAGAGGGGCAGCGGGAGAGAGGATGGAGGGGAAGGTGGCTCCAGGGGCAGGGTCCTTGGGTGAGGGTGGCGGAGGCCCAGGCCAAGCCCCTAGGTGGCCTCTGTCCATTTGTGATCCCCTTCACATGGAAGAGAAACTGACCACTGGAGCTTGAGAGAACCTGGGCAATATCAGATCACCACCCCTGTGTTACAGTTGCAGAGACTGGGGCCCAGAGAGGGCATGTAACTTCCTCACAGACACACAGCCAGCTAGAAGCTTCCCCAGAGTCAGAACCCTGAATTCTTGACTCTTAGTCCAGTGCTCCTCATGTGATAACACGTTGCTTTTTGAGGCCTCAGGGCCTCCTGTTTTACTGGATAAAACCTCATCTTGCTGGGGGGCGTGTTGCTGCTGCTGCCCGTGTATGTAACCTGCACTCCGTCCTGTTCTCCCACCTCCATCTTCCTCCCTCCAGGGAAGGGCACAGCCAGGTGCAGACTCAGTTCAGCTTTTCCATTCACAGGACCCAGGGCTGGTGCCAAGGAGCTGAGAGCAGCCTCCCGTACTCACTGGCCTGGGGGTTGGGGCCTGTGGTGGGCACCCTCCTGGATGGCCTGGATGATCCATATCCTGGTACTTGCGCTCTCATGTCATCCTCCCCCTTCAGCAGGGGCTGATTTAGCGACTTGAGTCTAAAAGTAGAATATGGATTACCACTTCTGAGATTTGGTTACGAAAGAGGGTTGCTTATATCAGGGTGGCCTATCCCTCTCTCCCTTTCTCTCTTGCTTGCTGGGGGCTGGCTGCCACATTGTGAGCTGCCTGGCTGTGTCAATAGCCTGCCAGCGCCGCAGACCCACCAATAGCCATGGGAGTGAGCTTGGAATCTTCCCCAGACAAGCCTTCAGATGAGACCATGGTCCTGGCTGACACCCTGACTGTAACCTCATAAGAGACCCCGAGCCAGAGAACCCAGTTGAACTGTGCCCAGATTCCTGATCCTAAAAACTCTAATAAATGTATGTTGTTTTATGCTACTAAGTTTTGGGGAAATTTGCTGTACAGCCACAGACAACTTAATACAACCCACCACCACCACTTCCTGGAGCCGTTTCAGCCCTCTCTTCTGCTCCTATCTCCACTCCCTCCCACTCCCCTGAGACCTAAGGGAGAATTCACAGTCTCGAGTTCTAGTGCTCCACATGATATTGCCTGACCTTGACCTGACCTTGGGAAAGTCATCCCACCCTCTCTTCCTTAAAGCCGTTTACTCACTAGTAATAACTTGCCCAGGTACACAGGTCTGTGCACAGGGCCTTTCCCACCTACTCTCTCACCTTGACCTTCATAACCATTTGGAGATGCATTTGGGACAGGTCTCCACATCCCTATATGACAGAAGAATGGACTGAGCCCCAAGTGAGAGATGCTTTGTGAAGGACACACAGTGAGGATACAGCCAAGCCCAGGCAAGTTCCCCGACTCCAGCTCAGGGCCCTGTGTGACGTGGTGTCAGCACTTCCTCAGATGACAGCGATGAAGGTGAGGGCCAGCCTCTGCCTGTGACACATGCCACACTGAACACACCCTCCACGTAGCATGCCTCCTGTGCTGCAGAAGCTGCAAAACTCCACAACTACATTTTCCAGGCTCTCCTGCAGGTAGCAGTGCAGCTGTAACATAAATCCTGCCATAAAGAACAATTGCATGGAGTAGAATTTGGAACTGAGTTCTGTGGGGAAAGAGCACAGAGCACCCATTTCCTTGCATGGACTGTAGTGGAGCAGGCATGGTTCTGGCTGGCAGCCAAGGGGTGACTTCCTTCTTGCACAGCTTTCTGATGGTGGCCCAGTTCTAGTGTGTTTTGGGC
>NW_011495019.1:344537-349089 GCF_000754665.1 Bison bison bison
GGCCATTGTTCCAGGACACTCAGCTACTTAATATGCTTTAAAAAATTTCTTTTTGATTAGACTAGCTAGAATGGAATCTGTTGCTGCTGAAGCCTGGGAGATAGTCACATCTTCTCCAGTGTATGAGTGACAAGGTCACTGCAAATCCCAACTCCGCAACTTCCCCCATCTTCTGGGAAAGCAAGAGCTTCCCTTTTCTTGGTATCCACATACCAGTCCCAGGGGAGCTCTCTGATTGGCTCTGTTGGGCATGCCCTTCTCTGTTGGACCAATCACAGTTGCCAGAGAGATGAGGTCAATGACTGACTGGTCAGATCTGGCTCATTTCCTGCTCTTGTGGCCAGGGGACAGGGCTGGTCCCCAGAAGAAGAGGATGAGAAAGCTTGGGCACAGATAGAGCATTAACTAACAAGTCTGTGTGACACTCCATGCCAAAGGGAAGCACTATTAATGAATCCCAGGAGGCCATCACTGTAATTAAGCCCAGAGGTCAGGAGATTATTACAGGCATCCCGGAGTCCCAGATCATGGACAATCACATGTGCTCCCCACCCCTGCCATGCTGGAGGGATGCAGAACTCGCTTCATCTCTACCCCTTGACAATGCTTCAGGTGGGAAGGGGGAGACTGAGGCTCAGAAGAAATGAGGTGCCTGGGAGGCCAGGAGACAGAGAAAGAGATGGGAGTTTGGATCCAGGCCTCCCATTTCCCTTCCATTGCTGGACCAGGAAGCAGACAGACCTGGGCTCCGAGTCACTCTGCTGGGGTCTCTGTCTCAGCCCCAGTGCTCTCATCTGCCGAATGAAGACGACGATGGCTTCAGTGGGACAGCCTGTGTGTGCCTACCTCAGGGCCTGGCCACAGCAGGCTCTTCCCCATGACACTGACGGTGGTACTTGATTCCTTCTGCTGCACAACTTTCCCGTTGCCACGGTGACCACACTAATGGGGAGTCGGGCTTATTTTAGAACTTGGTCCACCCAGTGGTGGCTTTGTCCCCAGGCCCTCCTGCAGCAGCCTTTGTCCTGTGGGCCCGTCTCCCGATGCTTGAGCCGAGAGAGGGGCGGGTGGAGGAAAGGGGAGCTCCTCTAGGCCTCCACCTCAGCCCCCTCCGTCCCCTCCCGCCAGCCCCTAAGCACGGCCTCCCCGCCTCTGCTGGAGGCTGAGGCTCGCATTCCAGTCCTGTTTCTGCTGTGGGCCTGCTGGAGACCTCTGGGGCCTCCGTCTCCTTGAGAGCAAAAAGGAAATGATATTTTTGCTGGGCTTCCCCAAAGGGAAGGAGAATGTCTAGCACCATGAGATGCAGATGTCAATCCTGCCCAACCCCCTGCAAATTCTGAGAGCAGCTTCTCCAGCCCCCCTACCCCAGGGCCCTGTGGCTCCACTTCCTCTGAACACAGCTTCTGGAGCTTCTTGGGGGCCCCCTCTGCTCTGTGACTCCCCCCGGATGTGGAAGTCAGCCTTCTCTTCAGTTTCCCTGAAAACCCCTCTCTCCTGTGTGATGAAACAGACTTCGGGGAGGATGTGGGGAGGGCTGTGGGGATGGGAGGGTTTGCTTTGAACCCAAACCCGTGGCTTCATGTTTTCCCTGAGAAGCCCCGTGTTCTTACTGTTCCTTTGGCGCTGCGCATCCACCCAGGCCCACCTGCAGGCAGTCCTGGTCTTATGTAGTCTCCAGGGCAAGGTCCAGAGAGGGAGCAACTTGCCCGGGGACACACAGCAAGTTAGTGGTAATTCCCCACCCATCCTTTCCCCACTCTCCTGGCTTCCTGTTCACCACCTCAGGAGTGAGGGCCAAGAGGGAAAAGGTTTGAGATGCCCCAGGCAGGGGACCCAGATGGAGACCATCATCTCCTAGGCAACCAAGTCACTGCTTCTCAGACAGAAGATGAAGAGTATATAAAAATCACCCTGCTCTTAGCCCGGGAACTGCTGCTTGTCTGATGTTCTCCACCATCCATCCATTCGTCCATCTTTCTATCTGTCCATCCATCCATCTCTCCACCTCTCTGTCTGTCCATCTATCTGTCCATCCATCGTCCATCCATCCGTCTATTCATCCATCCGTCTAACCAACCATCCATCCTTCTGTCCACCCATCAATCTATCTGTCCATCTGTCCATCCATCCACCCATTTCAACAAATACTAAACATTGTGTGTACTTTGGACAAAGCAGTTAATGTAGCACACTTAGGTTATTTTGGTCTTTTCTCCTTCCTTCCCTCTTTCCCACCTTCCTTGTCACTCCACTCCCACTCTCCATTTAGGGGAAGAACAGGAAACTTGGAACTGGAAATCTTTTGTTCAAGTTCTGTTTCTGACACTTAGTAGCTACATGAACTGGGCACTTAATTTTCCTGAACATCTGGGAACTACGTTTTTCTCATTTTGAAAATGGGGTTGAAGAACATTACAGGACTGTTGTAGCGATACAATGGAACCAGGTGTGTGCCTCTCCTGGTACCCGGAGCAGCGTGCATGCACGGAAGTGTCAGTTGCACTCTCCTTTCTCATGCATTGATCACAGAGTAACCAGAAATGTTAAAATAGAAAGAAAGGAGAGGCCCCTAGAGTCCCACTGGCTCTGTTGGTTGTGCATGCTAAGTCGCTGCAGTTGTGTCCGACTCAGAACACGGGAGTGGGTTGCCGTGCCCTCCTCCAGGCCACCTTGGTTGCCCTCCGTCAATTTCCCACATCTCCCTCCAGTCCTAATTCACATGCAGACATCATTTTCATGCAAGTTTGATTGTACTGTAGATGCAATCTGGGGTCCCAGCCCTTTTCCTAGCATCGTATCACTTGAGATGTTCAAAGAGTCTTTGATAAGCCTCTGTGATAAAGAATGTCAGTGAAAAAAAGTCATGAGAAACGGGAAATTGGCTGGGAGACAGAGCCTGAGTGAGATATATGGGCCTTTCTGGGGCTAAAGAAGCACACAGAGGGCCCCTAGGGTAGTTGTGATGGAAATGGCTGTGAACCAGCCACTGGAACCTCACTGAACCTCAGTTCCCCCATCTATGAAATGGGACCATTGAGTTAGCTGAACCCTGAGGCTTCTTGAGGCTCTGAGGTTCTGGGCATCGGTGACCCATGAACTGGCCAGAATATTTTTGGCACACCAGATGCTGTCGGGGATAAGATGGGAAGAGGCATGGACCCTGCCCTCAGGGACCTTTCAGTCCAATTGGAGCCACAAAGCCAGGATACAAAATCCAAACTCAAGAACTCTAATTCAAGAATTATAAGGAGGAAAAGAATAGAATTCCAACCACAGCAACGCAAAAAGCGACACTGGAAACTACTCTTGTCCCAAGTGCTGGAACAGGACTCCTGCTTCCAGAGGCTCTGAGGAAGTCAAGAGTTGCTCTGGAAGCTGAGATGGGACCTCTCTTGCCTCAGTGTCCCCAGAGGCCAGCACAAAGCCCGGTGAGCCTGCGGTGAAGGAAGCTTGTGTCCCACGTGAGCCCTGCCCGGGCACTGTGAAAAGTTTATGCAGAAAGGTCTGGAAACCTCACTGTGGGAGTCGCAAGAGAAGGGACTGGGCTGCTTTACCTGGAAACAGGAAAACTCAGGGGACACTGATCGCTGCCTTCAAATATTTACAGGACACCATGTGGAAGATGGATTAGATGCATGCCGGTGGCCTGGGGGCAGGATGGGGACAGTGGGAGGAAGGAGCATAAGCCTGTGCTCAACTCAGCTCTAGAGGGAGCCCCCACACCCCTGAACTCTGTCTGGGGGTCATCACAGCAGACGTGCACGCTTGCGGTCTACCTATCTTGCACCCCAGAGGCTTTGTGTCGACGGATCTGTGTGTTCGTATCTGTTTAATCCTCACAACAGCCCTACCAAGCAGGTGCTGCCATTGTCCTCACTTTACAGCTGAGACATCGAGCTACAGAGGGTAAGGCACCTCCTAGGGGTGGGATTTGAATCTAGGTGATGAACATCCTGGCTGTGGGGCCATGTGAGCAGAGGTGAGAAGGGATGCAAGAGAGCAGGGGTGGGGTGACAATAAACTAGGAATTTGGGAGTAACATATACACACTACTGTGTACGAAGTAAACAACTTGGATGGTAAAAATCTGAAAAAGAATCTGTATGTTTATGTATTATATGAATATGTAAATAAATATTATATATGTAAATATAAAATATGTATTTATGTATATATGGAAGTATTAGTCACTCAGTCATGGCTGACTCTTGCAACACTATGGACTGTACCTGCCAGGCTCCTCTGTCCATGGGATTCTTCAGGCAAGAATACTGTAGTGGGTTGCCATTGGCTTCTCCAGGGGATCTTCCCAACCCAGACATCAAATCCAGGTCTCCTGTACCACAGGCAGATTCTTTACTGTCTGATCTGAAACTAACCCAACATTATCAATCAACTATACTTCAATTCAGGTTTCCCTGGTGGCTCAGACAGTTAAGAATCTGTCTGCAATGTGGGAGACCTGGGTTCAATCCCTGGGTTGGGAAGATCCCCTGGAGGAGGGCATGGCAACCCACTCCAGTATTCTTGCCTGGAGAATGTCCATGGATAG
>NW_011495019.1:349189-349612 GCF_000754665.1 Bison bison bison
TCTGGTGTCTGCCCTGGCTGCAGATCCAGGAAATGTGCTTTTGGAAATTTATAGAAGTAATAAAGACATGGTGTGTTTGTGGATATCTGTGGGCTTCTGCACCGGGTTGCAA
This sequence comes from Bison bison bison, assembly GCF_000754665.1. Taxonomy (NCBI): domain Eukaryota; kingdom Metazoa; phylum Chordata; class Mammalia; order Artiodactyla; family Bovidae; genus Bison; species Bison bison. Next base: position 349,302 of record NW_011495019.1, read on the forward strand.
GGACAGGCTTTGGAGCCTGGCAGACCTGGGTTTCTGACCTGCCTGTGCCCCTTGGGCTCTGGGCAGGGCGCGTGCTATGTGCGCTGGTAAGAAACAGCAAGACCCAGAGTATAAGGGTGCTTACGAGAGCCCGAAGCTGCTCCCCAGCAGCTAATGTGTGGTCAGGAGCTATGGTTCTGCATCAGATTCACTGAACCGCTCTGCACCTCAGTTTCTTCATCTGTACATGGCAGTGAGTTCCAAGGGATGTGTTTAGGAGAAGAGTGAACGTCCAGAAGGAACCAGGCAGTGTGCTGAGATTGATCCAGGCA
>NW_011495019.1:349712-352290 GCF_000754665.1 Bison bison bison
GTTAAGAATCTGTCTGCAATGTGGGAGACCTGGGTTCAATCCCTGGGTTGGGAAGATCCCCTGGAGGAGGGCATGGCAACCCACTCCAGTATTCTTGCCTGGAGAATGTCCATGGATAGAGGAGCCTGGCAGGCTGCAGTCCATGGGGTTGCAAAGAATCAGACATGCCTGAGCTACTAAGCAGAGCAGATACTTCAATTTAACAAAAATTAACCAAAAAAAAAAAAAAAAGGGAAGAGAGAGAGCAGGGGAAGGGCTGGGGAGATGGGTCCTGAGGCCCCTGTGGTTCTAGAGGCTCATCAGGGATGGCTCCCTGAAAGAGGTGTCCTCAGGCTGATACTTGCAGATTGGGAAAGCTAAATGGGGAGGAGCAGCAGGGGTGTCTCCAGGCCAGGGAAGGGGTAGGTGTGGAGACTTGGAGGTGGGAACTTGGAGTGAGTGTGATGGTTGGGCAGGGACCAATGGGCCAGGGCTGAAGCTGCTTACGGGAGATGTAAAGCCACAGGCAGAGTCCCTTGTTTGTCTTCTGAGGGTTCTTCCTGTCAGTCAGCCAGCTTACTACAACTGCTTGTTGACTAGCTTCATCCCTCTGTCCTTCCAAACTCCCTGCTGCTCAGTCGCTTCAGTCGTATCCAACTCTGTGAGACCCCATAGACGGCAGCCCATGAGGCTCCGTCGTCCCTGGGATTCTCCAGGCAAGAACACTGGAGTGGGTTGCCATTTCCTTCTCCAATGCATGAAAAGAGAAAAGTGAAAGTGAAGTCACTCAGTCGTGTCCGACTCTTAGCGACCCCATGGACTGCAGCCTACCAGGCTCCTCCGTCCATGGGATTTTCCAGGCAAGAGTACTGGAGTGGGGTGCCTTTGCCTTCTCCTCCTGTCCAATCCCTCTACAATCTGATGGAATCCAAATCTCATCAAGCTGCTCCTGCTCAGAAACACTCCATGGCTCCCCATTGCCCGAGTACAAAGTTCTGGCTCCTCCTTTTGGTGTTGTTTCAAGGCCTTCCTGTCCCACCCTCTTCAGCCCCATCTACCACGTGTCTTATGCTCCAGCTCCAGCAGACAGCTCACCATCCCCTAACATGTCTCATGATTTTGAGGCCCACAGTGCCTTTGCTCTTGTGCTGGCTACTGTGTCTGCCCCTCCAGAGCCACCTTGCCCTTCTCTCCCTGCTTTCTGTCCTGGGAGGCTGACCTACAGAGCCAGTATAGAGGTTTCCAGTGGCTGCTGTAACAAGTGACCAAACACAGTAGTAAAGCAGACAAATTTATTCTCTTACAGTTACGGAGATCAGAAGACCTCAATTAGGCTCACAGAGCTAAAGCCAAGGTGTCAGCAGGGCTGGTTTCTCCTGTAGACTCTAGGAGAACCCGTGTCCTTGTCTCTTCTGGCTTTTGGAGGCTGCCTGCTTTCCTTGGTTCGTGGCCCCCTTTCTCCATCTTCACAGCCAGCAGTGGAGTCTCCTCAAGCCTCTTTATCTCTTTCTGCCTCTCAGGCTCCATCATCATATGTCCTTTCTCTGATTCTGACCTTCCTGCCTTCCTCTTTAAGCACCCAGGTGCCGCTAGTGGTAAAGAACCCACCTGCCAATGCAGGAGAGACTTAAGAGACGGGGGTTCAATCCTTGGGTCGGGAAGATCCCCTGGAGGAGGGAATGGCAACCCACTCCAGTATCCTTCCCTGGAGAATCCCATGGACAGAGGAGCCTGGTGGGCTACAGACCATGGGGTCGCAAAGAGTCGGACATGACTGAAGCGGCTTAGCATGCAAGCACAGCCTGGATGATTCAGGATAATCTCACCTCAAGGCCCTTGACTGAATCCTGTCTGCCAAGCTTCTTTGCCCTGTAAGATTCCAGGGGTGCCTCTGTGGACGCCTTGGGGGAGCATGACTCCGCCTACCATGGATGCATCAGCAGGCTCCATCCTTTGTCTCCCTGTTGGGTTTGACCAGCGTGTATCAGGGACACTGGAGGTGGATGTGGGGAGCAGTGAGCTTGGGGACCCTATTCTGGGCGCCCTCCCATGGGGCTGCTATGTCGGCTGCACCCCTGCAGAGGCTGCACCTCCCAGCCTGGCCCAGCAGAGCTCTCCCCTCCTCTTGCTAGTCATGGATGTGGGTTTTTGCTCTCAGGGCCCTGGCCCTCGTCAACCTTGCCCCCACCTTCACAGGTCACCCTGGTTAAAGTTTCCCTGGTGGCCTGTGCGGGCCTGCCACGGGGTATGGCAAGTGCAGCTCCTGGGATGCAGATGGGGCTTTCCTGATAGCTCAGCTGGTAAAGAATCTGCCTGCAATACAGGAGACCCCAGTTTGATTCCTGGGTTGGGAAGATTGGCTGGAGAAGGGATAGGTGCAGATTTAAGGAAGATCCTGCTCTCAGGGCAGTGTCAGCTCCTCACCCTTTCACCCCAGCCCAGCCTTATGCTTGTATCACTTTTATGTCCAGACCCTGCTCTTCCTTCAGCCTGACGTCCCTCTCCTGGCTGCCTGTTCCGGGGAGGACACCACCTTCTCCTGGGTAATGGCTCCTCCCCTTCCAGTCCTGTGGCTGCCAGCACAGCAACGGTCCAGAGG
>NW_011495019.1:352390-360727 GCF_000754665.1 Bison bison bison
GAGGGGATGTCCCCTGTCCACTCAGAAGGCCAAGTCCTCACTGCCCCTCCCTGGATGGTGAACTCAAGGGCAGCTGCCGCTCCTTCTTCAGGCCCGTGTCCTCGAGCCCAGTGCAGGCACTTGGGGGAGAAGAGCAGACTGTAGACACAGAGGTGAAGGAGCCAGGGCACCCAGGTTGAGATCCCTGCTCTGTGTTACTAAGTCTATGATCTTGGGCTAGTTACTGGACCTCTCCATGCCTCAGTTTCCACATCTGTAAAGTGGGAGCAGAGATGCCTCATAGGATTGCTTTGATGATGAAATGAGATGATGCTGTAAAAGAATAGCCTGGTGCCTGGTACACAGTGAAGGCTCAATCCGTGTCAGCATCAGTGCTGTGGTCATTGCTAGGGACTCAGGCACTGTGGGCTGGCTTTAATAAAACTGGGAGGCAGGAGAGAAAGGAGAGATTTAGATAGATAGAGGGGGGAGGGGATTGGAAAGGGCTTTATGAGTGGGAGAGGAGGCAGAGACGGGGCATGAAGCTGGGGAGTGAAGGCTGCAGGTGGCAGGAGAGGGGAGGCGGAGAGAGCCAGGGCATCAGTCAAGGTGCGCCTGGCTCCGGTGAGAACTGCTCCGTCACGAGGTGACACGTGCCAGCCAGCTGCTCTCAAAATAGCGGTTCCTGCTGGGGCTGGTGCTGGGGGAGGGGTAGGGCTGAAAACCTTCTCTGGACACATCCTGGGGCCCTGGGCTCTTCTGTCTTCCTGAGCCTGGCAGGGTGCCACAGTGACCTGTGTCTTGAGTGGCTGGGACGGGGGCTTGGGAGTCCCTTCTGCAGGGTCTGTGTGTATGTGTTTGTGTGTGTATGTGGGCTGGGATGGGGAGAGGGCCTGCCTGGCTTAGGCACGGGAGGTATGCCGAGGACAGGCAGGGAATGGCCATAATAATAATGATAATCCCCATGGTGATCCCTTTCATGGCCACCATCCAGAATGAGGCAGGCACAGCAAAGTTGCCCAGCCACATTCATTTCCCTTCCTCCTTTTGAAAGAAGGCCAGGTGTGTTTGGGGCTGTGAACACACCCACTTCCCAGACTCCTTTGCAGCTAGGTTGATCATGTGACCATGTGACCTGCCTCTGGCCAGCGAGATGCAAATGGGAGTCAGCTAGGAGAGCCCTGGGAAAGCTAGTGTTCTCCTGTTTGGTCCTTACCTCTTGGGTCTGTGCGTCTCTGTGCTGATGTCCTTCCCTCCTGCCACAGATGGGTCTTTTCCAACTGGTAGAGGAAGACAAGGCAGGAGAGAGCCCCGGCCATTTGGAAAACAGTATCTGGGCTGTCATAGGAAGAAGAGAGACGCTGGGCTACACTGCTCTGGGTTTGCCCCCAGCTCTGCCATGCCCTCTCTGACCTTCCTGACCCTCAGACGTGTCACCTGGGAAATGGGGATAAGAGTGTCTTGCAGTCCTAGTGGCCCTTCTGGGCCATAAAGGAAAATGTAATGCGGTGTTAGATGTATTTGACTGCGTTTTGGCAATGTTTTTGGCATTTAGCCCTTGAATTCAGTTCAGCAGACGCTCTTAGAGATCCCTGACGCTTGGAAACCTGGAGCAGACACACAGGCGTGGTTCTGCATCGCATTGTGTTGCCATGTCTTGACCTGCGCCTGTCATCAGCTCCAGGCCCTGGGTTCTTCCAGGCCAGTGATGGTGAGTCTGGTTTACCTCTGTGTGCCCATTGCCTGGCTGGGAGCCTTGCAAATACCAGGCGTTTCCTAGATATTCACTGAATGGACAAATTCATATGTTTCGTTAGCAAACATCTCACCGTGGCTTTTTGTGCCCGACTCTGTACTAAGCACCGGAACAAATAAAACCAAGAACACACCAGGGGTCACTGAAGGATAAAGGCCAGTGTGCTCTCCTTTGGCGGGCAGATCTGCTTTAACAGGACACAGCAGTGTCTGGAGCAAGGACAGAGCCTTGCTTTGGGAATGCTAGGCTTTTCTGGGGAAGAAGTAGGCCACTGTGACCAGTTCTTGGCTGGAACATTCCAGCACTTGGATCCCCACTAAGAAAGTCAGGTATCCAGGTGTGGGACCCAAAGAAGCCCTCTCTCCTCCCGCTGGTGCTGGCTCTGATAGCACCTATGGTAAGACCTTGTCCAGCCATCACTGCATCTCCAGCGCCCAGAATTGCCAGGTATCCTGCTGAGTCAGTGAATGAGTGAGTTTGGTGTGTGTGCTCAGTCACTTCAGTCATGGACTGTAGGCTCCTCTGTCCATGGAATTTTCCAGGCAAGAATACTGAAGTGGGTTCCTATGCCCTTCTCCAGGAAATCTTCCCATCCAGAGATCAAACCCACATCTCTTATGTCTCCTGCATTGGCAGGTGGGTTCTTTACCACTAGCTAGACCTGGGAAGCCCCAAGTGAGTCAGGGGATAGCTCAAAGTCTGCAGGCAAGGCTGACAGAAACCACCAGCAAAATCTCACCGTGGAGTAGTGAAGTGTGTGTAGAGTAGTGTCCTGGGTGCCTCGTGGACTGAGAGGCTGCCAGTCTTATGGAGGAGTAATCGAGGAACTGGAAGTTTCCCTGGACTCCATCCATAGAATCATGCAGACTGTCTTCTCATGTCCGAGCCTGAGCAGCTCTTCCTCATGATGAAACCGCACGCTCTCACCTTCTTCATCCTTCTCTCGCCTCTGTTCTCTGAGCATCTCATCACCCAAATCCCTTCTGAGGGTCTTTTACGAGGGTGAGATTTATTCTGAAGATTCCTGTCCCCTCCCCCAACCTGCTGCCCAGACGTCCCTGGTGGGTCACACAGCATCCCCCTCGCCTCCACCTCTGGGGAACGATCTCCACTTGACTCATGTACAGAACAAGCTTATGAGTGGCAGTTAGACCCGGGTCCCAGGCCAGCTCTAGTCCCTCCTGTGTGCTGGGAAAAGTCAGTGAATTTGAGTTTCCTCATCTTTCGTGGGGAAGACGGCAGAGTCCTGCAAACATGGGGATGTGTAGGAAAGTGCTTTGAAAGCTGCAAAGAAGGAAACAGATGGGAGTGTTACTATCTACGCTTCCTCCTCACCAGCTTGGGGGTTCCCCACCCAGATGAAGTTTTGGGGACCTGCACAGGGATCCCCTTCTCCCCATGGTGCCTGAGATTCCATCAATGTGGGGTTTTCTCTGCTTTGTCTCTAATCCTGGGATTAAGGGTATGAGTGGTCTATACGTGGGTCAGTAGTGCTTTCTATGGGGGCAGCAGGGAAAGAGGAAGAGGGAGGGGAAAGCTGCTTCGTGGACTGTGAAGCCCCAGCCTCTCCATACTGCCTCCTCCAGGCCACCAGAGATCAGAGGGCCACTAGAGCGTGGCGTTTGTCCCCAGTAAGCGATCCAGGGCCGTGACCCCGCAGATGGAATTAAACCACTAAAAGAAACCCACGCTCTCCCTGGTTTCCCTCTGGTAGTGAACCATCCTCTCCTCCCCATGTGCTGAGGGTGAATTTCTCAATCCCCATCAAAGTCAGCAGTGTCTCAGGTCAGCTGATGTTTGCTCTGAACCGTGAGATGAGCTCAGGGTGTGGTGGGGGAGGTTAGACTTAGCTTTGTGCTCATGCTTCTCTGCGTTTTCCCAAGCCTGACACCTCTGTCCACGTTGGGGCCGTGATGAGAGCTTCCTCCCCAGCCCCTCTGCAGGGTACCGCCCTCCATATCTGTCTCCTCTAGCAGCAGTCACTCAGCCTTCTGCCCCATGTGTACACTCATGCCTTTCCTCTGTTTCAGGCCTGTCTAGACACCACATTCATTAACTCTCTCAACATGTATCATAAGTTCTCCCATGCATCAGACCCTGTGCTAGGCACTGACGACATAGTAGTGGTCTAGTACAAGACAAGGCAGCGGCGACTCTGTTGTTGCTCATTTGCTAAGTTGTGTCTGAGTCTTTGCGATCCCGTGGACTGCAGCAAGCCAGGCTCCTCTGTCGTTCACTATCTCCCGAAGTTTGCTCAAATTCTTGTCTATTAAGTCAGTGATGCTGTCCAGCCATCTCATCCTCTGCTGCCCTTTTCTCCTCCTGCCTTCAATCTTTCCCAGCATCAGAGTCTTTTCCAATGAGTTGGCTCTTCTCATCAGGTGGCCAAAGGATTGGAGCTTCAGCTTCAACATCAGTCCGTCCAATGAATTCTGTGTGCTGTGCTTAGTTGCTCAGTCATGTCAGACTCCTTGTAACCCCATGGACTGTAGCCCACCAGGCTCCTCTGTCCATGGGGATTCTCCAGGCAAGAATACTGGAGTGGGTTGCCGTGCCCTCCTCCAGGAGATCTTCCCAACCCAGGGTTAGAACCCAGGTCTCCCACTTTACAGGCAGATTCTTTACCATCTAAGCCACCAGGGAAGCCTAAGAATACTGGAGTGGGTGGCTTATCCCTTCTTCAGTGGATCTTCCCGACCCAGGAATCAAACCAGGGTCTCCTGCATTGCAGGCGAATTCTTTTCCAGCTGAGCTACCAGGGAATATTCAGGGTTGATTTCCTTTAGGATTGACTGGTTTGGTCTTTTTGCAGTCCAAGGGACTCTCAAGATCTTCTCCAGCATCACAGTTCAAAAGCATCAATTCTTCTGGAGCTCAGATGGGTAGAATAATGATAGAAGGCTAAGGGCTGTGTATCAGTCACTTATTCTCACAAATTTGTGGATCCACTGGGCTCAGTGGATCTCTCTGGGCTCCATAGGACTTGGCTTCAGGCCTCAGTGGCCTCCCATCCCTGGACTGCCTAGGACACATTTGTCCCTTGGGGTTGGCAGAAGGGTGAGGGGGCAGGGAACAACCTGAAGGCCTCTTAAGGCTCAGAACTGGGACACTTCTGCCCACATTCCACTGGCCAAAGCAGGTTTCATGGTCAAGTCCATCATCAGTGTGCTGGGAGAAGAAACCCTGTCTCTTGGGAGTTGCGGGGAGACTCTGCAAAGCCATAGCACACGTGGTGTGGACGCAGGGAGAAGAACCTGCCACAGGCTCTGCAGGAGACAGAAAGGGAGTGGAAATGGATAATCTCTGAGGCTGCCTCTTCTAATGCTGGCAGCTCAGAGCAGCCTAGGCCTATGCCTAGACCTGGAGGAGGAGGAGAGCCTGTGCAGAGACGGGGAAATGCATTCCCAGTGGAGGGAACCCCAAGCACCAAAAGCCAGGAGTGAGGATGAGCTGCTGGGTCCTTGTCACTGACAGGAGGCAGGTGGGACAGGCACGACCTCTCTTTCATCGTCTAGCCTCCTCTGCCCGCCATCAAGACCTGCACACTCTGTTCCAAGCTGAGCACCCACCCTGGGCCTCTGGGGGCCTCCTTGGCCCTCTCTGCCCTGGTCACACTGAAGTAGGCAGTTGCCCCAGCTGTCCTATCTAGGCCTGTGGCTGGGCTGTGTCTTCTGCCTGGAACATCCATCCTCCTCCCCTGGAGAAATGCTACTATCCTAAGATTAAACTTAGAGGTCACTCCTGTAAGGAGGCCCTCCCCGATGCCCTCTCGGGAAGGAGTGAGTGAGGTTTGCCTTCCAAGGGTTTCCACAGCACGTGGCCCGTCTCCAGCATACTCCCTGAAGACTCGGCTTGGAGAATCCTGTGCCAGCGCAGGACTTGGCGAGAAGGGGTGTCCTTAAACATTTGTGGAGTGAATAAATGAGGAATATGTTCATCCATCTCTCAGTCCTACACCTGTGGTTAAAATGGGCTCAGACCCAAAACCCGAACTGGCGTATTTCTGTTCTTTAGAACACACCTCCATTGTTGCATCTGGTTCTTTTTTCAACTCAACAAATATTTACTGAGCACCAACTGTGTGTCTACGTGTCTGGCACAGACCCTTGGGATTCAGAGGTGAACAAGACAAAGCTCGGCCTTCATGGAACCGCCTACAGATGGTCAGCTAGACGCACGAAGCAATGTTGGGTGGAGTTAAGATATTATGAAGAAAAATAAACAGAGTGATGGGAGAGGGGGAGAAGGAATGTCAATTTCTAATATTTGTTATTTTAAAAACTTTAATTTTGTTCCAGCTGCACAGCACTGCTCGCAGGATCTTAGTTCCCTGACCATGGATTGAACCTTGGCCACAGCCATAAAAGCACAAAATCCTAGCCCCTGGACAGCCAGAGAATTCCCTTTAAAAACTTTTATGATGGGGAGCTTCTCTGGTGACTCAGTGGTAAAGAATCCTGCCAATGCAAGGGACAGGGATTTGATCCCTGGTCTGGGATGATCCCACATGCCTTGGAGCAACTAAGCCCGTGGGTCACTACTATTGAGCCAGCTCTCTAGAACATGGGAGCTGCAGCTACTGAAGCCCATGTGCCTAGAGCCCCTGCTCCACAATGTGAGAAACCACTGCAATGAGAAGCCTGCCTACTGCAAGAAGAGCGTTGCCCCTGCCCACATGCAGCAATGAAGACCTAGTGCAGCCGTAAATAAATGAATAAAACCTTTTATGATGGGAAATGTCAAGCATATAGAAAGTTACAGAGAATGGATCAATGACTGGCCCCCCTCCCCCAAGGTACCCATCACCCAGCATGGCTGTCTTGCCTCCCTTGTCTGGCACTCCATCCTCTGCCCCCCCAAACTGATTATTTTTGGCAAAGGAGGTGCCTATTTCAGATGAGATGATCAGAGGAAGCCTCTCAGAGGAGGGGACGTGTAATCTTGCATGGAATGTAAGCGTCATTGGAAGAGGAGTGTTCTGAGCGGGAAGAAGAGCAGGGGCCAAGTTCCTGGGGAGGAAGGAGGCCTGCAAGGTTTGGGGAAGAAGGAGGAACTGGTGGATGGAGGTGTCAATGAAGGTCTGAGTCCTCGGGCTGCCCCCTCTGTGTGTGGGGGGAACAGAAGGCGGACTGTGACAGAAGTGGACCCTCTGTGGGCTGCAGAGGCCCTGAGGGGGAGGCAAAGCCAGGTTTCAATCTCAGATCTGCGCATCCTTTGGTCACTGTGACCCTGATGCTGGGGAAGATTGAGGACAGGAGGAGAAGGGGACGACAGAGGATGAGATAGTTGGATGGCATCATTGACTCCATGGGCATGAGTTTGAGGAAAATCCAAGAGATAGTGAAGGACAGGGAAGCCTGGCATGCTGCAGTCCAGGGGGTCACGAAGAGTTGGACATGACCTAGTGACTGAACAAAAACAGCCACAACCTTGGATGCATCACTTCCTATGTCTGAACCATGGCCTCCCGCTCTGGAAGGAGGAGTCCCAGCTCTCCACCTCCCCAGCTCACTTGCTTCCTTCCCCTCTCCCCACATCCGGGGGGACATCTGGTGTTGACAATTTCACTGAAGGAGCAGGAATTGGGGCTGTCCTGTCCCAGCTGCCTGCCTGGCCTCCAGCCTGTGTCTACCCCGATGTGGGTGCAGGAACTCGTTGGGCCCCATCCAGGCCTCTCTCCCCATCTCTCGCTCTGACCAGAAGCCAGGCCCAGGTCCCAGCAAAGCCAGGCTTGTGGGAGTTGGGAGTGGGGCAGAAATGATGGGTTGATGTCAGTTTCTCTCCTGTCCCCCTGTCCAGGGGTGACTTCTGGGCTGGACAGGCCCACTCTGGTCCCGAGGTCAGGGTGTTGGGCCGAGTGGGCCTGGGAAGGAGCTGTGTGATCCTAGGTGAGCCTCCTCACTTTGCTTTGATTGACTTTTCACATCCACAGAGTCAGGATGATGAAATCTGCCTCCCAGGCCTTTTGTGAGAATTAAATGAGGGATTTTGGAAGGAGCACGACCCACGGATGAATTCCTGATCAACTTGCTTGCTTTCAGGGTGACCTTATTCCACCTCTCTGGGCCTCAGTTTCCTAAACTGCAAAATAGGGGGAAAGAAGGCTGCCTGGCAGGGTTGTTGGGATTAAGCAGGGGCCAGGAGGCCCTCCTGGGATGTCACACTCCTCTCTCCCCCGCATCCTTCCTTCGCGTCCTTCTGGGACCGAGCTCAGGGGAGGAAGGAAGGGACCCTGTTCTCTCCCTCTGAGGGGGTGGTGACAAAGCCAGCCTTGTTCTCTGACTTGGCTGAGTCCCAGTTGCCCAGTTGCCCCCCTCCCCCGGGATCAGCCCTCCCCGCCACTGGAGGGCCACGGGAGCCACAGTTGTTGCCCACACACTCCTCAGGTGCAGAAGACCTGTCTCCGTGCCTTGCTATGGGCTCTCAAGTGTTTTCTGCTTCCAGCATCTTCAGAAGCAAGTCTGAGTCTTATACTTCACTTAAAAGAGGAGAAAGGCAGGAGTCTAAATGAAAATCCAGATCTGTTGGACTCCAAAGCCAGGCTCCTTCTGGTTTTGCTTTTCTATGTGTGCTGTGTGTGTGTGTGGTGGGGGGGGGGGGCG
>NW_011495019.1:360827-421053 GCF_000754665.1 Bison bison bison
TGTGTGGGGGGGGGGGCTCTGCCTGCTCCTCTATCTACCCAGCCTGAAGGCAAAAAAGGGCCAGAAAACAACAGATGCTCAATGGCGAGGGGTGAGTGTGCGAGGGAGAGAATGAATGAATGACTTACAGGCGAAGCAGTGAATGAATGAGTGCATCTGCAGAGGTCCATTGTCTTCTTTTTCCAGAACCCCCCCTCCCCATCATGTTCTACCCCAAACATGTTTACCACAGCCTACCATGGTCCCAGGCCCCTCTTTTGCCCACCATGCAGCCATCTAGGGGCTCCCAATAGACAGATCCTCACCTCACCTGCAGCCCACTTGCGTCCTCAGGATGCTCTAAGGAGGTTGCCTGGGCAACCATAAGTTTCCAATTGGAGCAAAAACTACCTGCCACGATTTGTGATGGAAAATGACAGGGGAAGAACCAGCTGAGAAGGTTGCCATGGCAACTGGAATATTTAAGTCGAACGCCTGGGTCTCAGTGTGGGGAGATTACCACCCTTAGCAAGTCAAACAGACTGGGCCCCCTTGCCAGACAGTTCTGCCAATGCTTTGTTGTGCGTTTGTGGGGAGGGAAACTGCCAGGCCTGCCTCGAAGAGCCAAGACTCTTGCTCTCCTGTCTCTGGTTTCCTCCGACAGGCAATAAGCCCCAGGCGGCTTCACACAGGACAGCTTCCAAGTGGACGGAGCTCGTGGAGCAGGGCTATTGTATCCTCCATCGCCTCTGTATTGGGTTGCACTTTTGGCCACCATCTTACTGCCCCCCTCCTCTGTTAACTAGCTTGTCCTTTGTCCCCCGGCAGAAGTTGAAGAGGGGCTGTCAGCACAGAGAACGTGGCCTTGGCTTTGTCAGGAGTGGCTGCCAAGTGTGTTAATAGAATGAACATCTCTCTGGGGAGAACACGGGGGACGCCAAGGCTGGCAGGTGGCGAGGACAGCCTAGCATCCGATCCACAAACAGACAAGGCCACTTGGAGGCCCTGTGGCCACCCTGGGGGACTGTCTGAGTCCCACTGGGCTATTTTTGGGGCACCTGGTCTTGCAAAGCAGTTGGAGGGGGGCTGGCTGGGAAGAGAATGGGCCCCACGGCCTGGCGGCCTCAGTCCCAACTTCTGCCCTCATCCTTCTCTCTGCTCCAATCCTGCCCTCTAACCTTGTGGGCAGCCCACCTGCTCTCAGTTCAGGGATGCCCCCAGGGCCTGCCTTACTTACCAGGTGGGCTGCACGTATGAGCCCACCCTGCCCCCTCCATGGTCCCCTTGACTACGGACATCCCAGCGACTCTGCCCTGCTCCCTGATCCCCCAAAGGCCCTCAGCTCAGTCCTCAGGCCTGTGCGCCTGCAGAGCCCTGCCTGGATCGTGCTCCCTGGGACACCTTGCTCCCCTCTGCCATCGCACACTGGCCTGGCTCACAGCCCTTGCTCTGAATCAGGCCTCTGTGCCCTCCCTGGGAGCTCGATGTCATTTTGTGTCCCCTTCCTGCCCAGTGAGTACAATGAAGGAGGGAGTGGCGGCTGACTGGGGGGGTCACGCTTGCCTGCAGGTTGGAAGGCGCCTGGCACCAGACCTCCATAACAGCAGTCATCTCTCTGCCCTTCTGTGTTATGTGTAGAGTGAAAAGGAAGCCTCCAGGAGCTGAAGCCTCGCTCCTCATTGACTTTCCAGCTCGTGGTTTGCCGTATGTGTGTGTATTTCTGCTCAAGACCCACCTTCACCCACCCTCCAGGTGGTGACATTGGTGCCCGCGTGGCCTGTTCTTGTGCAAACAAAACACTTTTTAAATAATCCTGACACTTGTGAAGTTTGTTCTCCTTCAGAAATATTTCTTAGTGCCATTTGCAGAGACATGGATAGACCTAGAGACTGACATACAGAGGGAAATAAGTCAGAGAGAAACATACCATATAATAGTGCTTCTATACGAAATCTAGAAAAATGGTACAGAGAAACTTATTTGCAAAGCAGAAATAGAGACACAGATGTAGAGAATAAACGTATAAATACAAAGACGGGGGAAGAGGGGGTGGGACAAACTGGGAGATTGGGATTGACATATATATACTACTATGGCAACCCACTCTAGTACTCTTGCCTGGAAAATCCCATGGGCGGAGGAGCCTGGTAGGCCGCAGTCCATGGGGTCACTAGGAGTCGGACACGACTGAGCGACCTCACTTTCGCTTTTCACTTTCATGCATTGGAGACGGAAATGGCAACCCGCTCCAGTATTTTTGCCCGGAGAATCCCAGGGACGGAGGAGCCTGGTGGGCTGCCGTCTAAGGGGTCACACCGAGTTGGACACGACTGAAGCAGCTTAGCAGCAGCAGCAGGTATAAAATGCATAACTAAAGAGAACCTGCTGTAGAGCACGGGGAACCCTACTCAGTGCTCTGCAGTGACCCAAATGGGAAAGAAATCTACAAAAAAGGGGATGTATGTAAACACATAGCTGATTCACTTGGCTGTACAGCAGACACTAACACAATACTGTAAAGCAACTATACTCCAATAAAAATGAAAATAAAACAATGAAAAGACATATTTCTGCGTGATTTCTCCTTTTTTTTTCACCTCCAACTCGACCTCATCCCCTCCCTCTACCCCACCCTCCAACCGAGCCTGGGAGATGTACTTCAGGACCTCATTTCACCCCAGGACCGGGGCCTCCCACAGCCCTCAATGGGTAAATATTTACACCTCGAGGGTGTCCTGGGGATTGTCACCCGCCTTCGGTTAAACAAACAGATGACACTGAAGGAAAATGGTCCCCTGAGTATCTGCCCCACCCGCCCCCTCTCTCTGCTTTGACCTGGCGGGGACAGCAAGAGCTAAGGTAGCTGAGTAGTTGCTCGAGCAAGAGAGTGCTGTGTGCAGGGGGAAAGGCCTTTCCCATCTTAAGGCATTGGTGCTGTGACTCCGGCTGAGTTCAGAGAAGCTGAGCAACTTGGGCAGGGCAGCACAGCTAGTCATAATAGAGAGTGCGCCCGCCTGCAGGACCATGAGCCTGAGGAACTTTGCACAATTCATGAGCAGGTGTTGGGTGGACTCTTCAGTGGCTCCGGGTTCCTGTATCAGCCTGGGCAGTCTGCCCACCTCTTTCTCGTTCCTAGGGCTGGGGGAGTAGTGGCTACCCTCTCTCGATGACAGCTCATTTCTGGGGTTCAGTTGGGGAGGGAGAGACAATGTCTGGGCAATCCAGCAGATCTGGGGGCTGAGGCTTGGTGGTACCTCTAGAGCTAGGATTATGGTTTATAGGAAAGTTTATCTGGAGGCAGCCCAAGCACTCTGCAGGGAGAAGCCGTGGCATGGGCGGCAGGAGCCAGGAAAATCCCTAGTAGCTCTTACTCGTAGCAAAGTGTGTCAACCATGTGGTTTCTTTGTGACCTAAATCTTACTGTAGATGCCCCAGAGAAACAGACTCCTCTGGCCAATACTTACACGAAAGGGAAGTTCAGGCGATCGTTTTGGAGCATGAACAATTGGAGCCAGGCAGGCAAAGGCTGAGCTCTTGTGCCCTTGCCTTCTTCTGTGACGTGGGAATGGGCAAGCACTTGCCTTCTCTAAGCCTTGGTTTCCTCATCTGTAGGATGGGGGTGATGATAATCTAACCCCAAAGCAATTGTGTTCCGTGGGGTCCAGTCTTGGCTTGGTGACTCGTGCAACGAGGCAACCAGGAAGTAGTCAAAGGAACCTCAGATCTTTACCTTTTGACTTTCCCGAAATCTCAAAGTGGGCGACACGGTGGGGTCAGGGAGAAGTTTATTCCTCATTTATAACAACATTTAGAAATTTTTTCTCCTAAACCTACTCCCCCACTGCCTGCACCTTGCTCAGAGGATGACGGTGCCGTGGATGACGATCCCAGGACCCAGGTGGATGCTGGTTCCCGTCACTCTCTCCAGCACCCTCCCAGGCCCTGGAGAGGGGGCCTGGTCCCCAGGAGCAGGTTTGACTGCCCCAGCTTTTAAAGAGTTTAAAAACCTGCATAGGGAGGGCTGGTGCCCAGGTCCACTTGCATGCCAGCTTTCTCTTTCATTGTCTCAGCAGCCCTCAGGTTGTTCCCTTCAAATGCCAGCCCTCTGGGATGTGGAAAATGGGATTCAATTACAGCAGCTTGTGGGGAGCACTCTGCCTGTTAGAGAAAGGTCCTCTTCCCACCTCTCAGTGGAGGATCCAGAGAGGGAAGGGAGGCCCAGAGAGGTCAGTGAATGGCTCAAGGTCACACAGCTAGGAAGGTGCAGGGCAAGGCCCACCCCAGTCCGTGTGTCCCCCACACTCTCCATTTTCTGCATCACACTGGTTGGGACCTCAGGCTGGGGTGAGAGACAGGAGTCCCTAAAGGTCAAAAATCAGAGAGAAAGGAAGGGACTGGAAGACTCAGAGCCTCCCCAGACAGAAAGGGGCATAACAGTACCGACCCCAGGCAGGGAGCCAGCCTGTGGTTCCTCCCCAGGCAACTCTAGGAGTCTAATCTTCTAGACTCTGGTCTTTAATGTTTTAGTGGTTTGTACACAGTGTTTCTCTAGATGCCCTTTACTCCCATGGGGAGGGATTGTTACTCCCACTTCACAGATGGGGAAACTGAAATTCAGAGGAAAGTTCAATGAGGGACTAGCTACAAAACTCCATGCACAGAGCTGCACACCTCAAATTCCTTTCTCATTTAGTTTGAACAGCATCCGGGTGAGGTAGGAATCCCCTATTTTGTGCATAAGAAAATAGGCTCAGGGAGGTTTAGGCTCAGAGAAGTTAAGGAAGGGGCTGAAGCTTGCCCAACTGGTGGATGGCAGAGCTGGGCGGCGTTCGGCCTGCCTCGGGGTCTGAGTTTGGTCCTGTGTTTATCTCTGCATGTTCCAGGACCACATGGACTCTCTCCTGGGCTCCACCAGAGATCTCTGACTGTCGGTTTCCCTCTCTCCTTGCTCAGTGCTGAGGGGAACTTCCAGTGGGATCCCACTATCTGAGCCAGATTGTTCAGCAACGATTCTCTTCTCTCCCCCTTCCAGGGAAAGCTTTGCTTCTCTATTCACTGATTTGGGGATCAGTCATATGACTTGCTTTGGCCAGTGGAATAAACCACAGCAGAAGCAGAGGCCTTGAATGTATGTGTATGGTGTGGTCTGGCCTCTTGCACTCCTGCCCTCTTGCACACCAATCCTCAGGAAAATGCTGGTCCAAGGAGGAGGAGAGACATGTAGAGCAGACCTGGATACCATCAGAGCCAGGAGTTGAGCCCACCCACCCAACCTGCAGCCTGAAGAAGACCTGCCCAGAGGCCCATTCAAGAGAAAAATAAACTGTTGTTATTGTAATGAGCTTTGGGGTTGCTTTGTTAGGCAGCATTATTACAGCAGTAGTTGCCTAGTACACTTATGACATACGAAAGGATCCCTACAGCTGTATCCACCCCACACCTCTTCCACATCCCTCCAAGCTACTCAGATAAAGATATATATAGAGAGTGAGGTCATGGAAACAGCTTTGAAGGGTAAAGTTGGAGAGGAATGCCAGCCAGGAGTGCTGTGCAGATCCCAAGGTGTATAAAAGGGAGAGGGGAGTGAAAGGCCATACCTGATCTTCCCACCCTCTCTTTTCTTTAATGACAGACCATCTCTTTCCTGTGGGAATACATTTCCATCCCTTAGAAGGAGAAAAATGTTCCCATCCTCCACCCCTCATTCAGGAGGTGGGTCTGTCACTCAAGCCTGACCAATGAGAATGTCTCCCGTCCCCTTAGCCATAGCTCAGGAATGGATACATGTCTTTGTCCCAGTAGAATCCTCCCTGGGGATTTTTGCAGCACTCTTTTGCTGGCTTGTGGGCTTTGTACTTGCTATATGAGGACAGTCTGTTTACAAGATGAAATGAGAAATAGAGCTCTGGTGATGTCATTTGAGACCCTTGAATCAGCCAGAACCAAAGCCTACCCTAATGGAAGGAGTCCTGAGACTATGGGAAGCCAGGAAGGAAGGGTGGGAGGAGGATGGAGGAAGAGGAGGACTGTGGGCCAGGCAAGCAGGCTGAGAAGCATCCTTGCATAGTGTCTACCCCTGCTGATGCTCCATGAGGGAAGGAAACAAGGGTACTAGCGGGGCCTTCTGTTCTGAAGGCAGTATAAGCTTTTTTGCTCTCCAGGGCTGATGAAGAGGGGTTGTCATACAGTGTGGCCCTGAAGACCTCATGGTCTGAAAGTTTAGGGATTGAGCAAGATTTTCCAGTGGGGGTGTAGGCCCAACTCAAAGACTAGAGGGGCAGAGGGGATGTGGGTCCCTTAAGGGCTTGGGCCATAAACCCCCTAAACCAAAGATTAGGGGATCATGGATAGTTGGGCTTGGGGACATCTAGATCTGAATTGATCTTCCTGTGGCCATACTTGGTGGCAGGGATCAAAGGTTTTGTAGAGGGACCCACTGAGCTGCACAAGTCTGCTTGAGCCACCAGAACAAAGCATCCCAGACTGGGGGCTTGAACAGCAGAGATTTATGTTCTTGCAGTTCTGGAGACCGGAGTCCATGATCAAGGTGTCAGCAGCGTGGGTCTCTTCCGAGGCCTCTCCTCTTGGCGTGGAGATGGCGTGTCCTCACCTACCTTTCCTCTGTGCCTGTGCGTGTCTGTGTCCAAAGCTCCTCTTTTTTTATATGTACTTATTTATTTATTTGGCTGTGTCGAGTCTTAGTTGCAGCCCTCGGCGGGGGGTGGGTTCTTTGTTGCATCACGTGGGATCTTTCCCGCAGAACATGGGCTCTCTAGTGGTGGTGTTCTGGCTCAGTAGCTGCAACACTCAGGCTTAGTTGCTCCACGGCATGTGCCATCCTAGTTCTCCAACCAGGAATTGAACCCCCATCCTCTGCATTGCAAGGCACATTCTTAAACCACGGGACAAGCAGGAAAATCTCTAAGCTCCTCTTCCTAAAAGGACATCAGTCACACTGGATTAGGTTCTGCCCTAAAGATCTCTTTTTCACTTTAATTACCTCTTTAATCTCCAAATCCAGTCACATTTATAGGTCTTGTGGTGAGGACTTCAACTCATGGATTTGGGGGGAATACAATTCATCCATGATAGCTGTGCAGTGGCAGTCCCCACAGCTGAGGCCAGGGCCACCTCTGTTTCCCAGGGCCCAGGTAACCTTGGGGTTCTGTGGTACCCACAGGAAGGAAACGGAACAGAAAATCTCCCCACTCCCCCATCTGCTCCAAGGATTTCCTGCTAATCTTGGGAGTGGGTTGAGCGGCATCTGATTCCACTTGCTGACTTTTTTTTTAATATTTATTTATTCATTTGGCTGCATCAGGTCTTTAGTTACATATTCAGGCTCCCCATTGTGGAGCTGGGGGTTCCCGCTGGTTGCATGACTTGGGATTAGTTGCCTCACATCATGTGGGATCTTAGTTCCCAGACTACGGATTGAACACACAACCCCTGCATTGGAAGGGAGGTTCTTAACCACTGGACCATCAGGGAAGTTCCCCTTCCATTTGTTTATTATAAGCATTTCAGTTTACTCCTTGAGAAGGTAACGCAGGTGCATAGAACAGAATCCACAAGGCTTAGAGGTATTCAGGGAAAAGCCTCCTCCTTTCCCGCCCATTGTGTGTCGGGTCTTAGTTGTAGGTTGCCCTCCCCAGACACACTTCCTGGGGACCCCTTTCATCGTCTCTGTCTTAGACCAGAGCTTCTCAGCTTGGGCTGCACACTAGAATCTCCTGGGGAGTTTAAGGGTCCTGATGGCCAAGTCCCACCCCCATGTCATCAAGACCGCAGTCTCTAAAGGCAGGCCCAGTATTGGTCCTTTGAAATGCCCCCCACTGATTCCCACTGATTCCCGGCAGGCACGGCTCCCTGGCTCTGTGGCCACCTGCATCTCAGTCCAAGGAGAAGAAGAGGGAGGGAAGGAGGATGCTAGGCTTGCCTGGGTACTAGACCCTTGCAGGCACAGTCTGCCTTCCTTTTTATGACACCCTTGCCAGGTAGTATCGTTGCCATCCCTGTTTTACAGGTGAGGAAGGTGATACTTGGAGGGGCCATACAATCCACCCAGGTCCCCCAGCCAGCAATGGGGGAACAGAATCCAGGCTCGGGAGGATGGCTCTAATGTTTTCCTTCTTGGGGCCATGCTGATGGAAGGATAATAATAAAGCTGCCGTTCAGGGAATGTGGGACTGAGCTGTGTTAATGGAGAGAAAAGGGTTCAGGAATCAGCCAGGCAGCCTCTTACCGACACGCACGTTCATCAAAGTGCTGAGAGGGGACCAGAGAGCATCGGGGCCCAATTTGTCTTCCTTTGATCAAGTTTTCCCTCTGCTTCCAGCTTTTGTTTTGTCCCCCTCCTCCCTCTCTCGTTCACCTGCTGAATATTTTCTCTCTGCTCTTCCAGACTATCATTCTGGAAAGCTCTGTGCCCAACCTCATCCCCTGGCCCCAGCTCCTCCTTTATTCTGCCTTTATCCTCTGTCAGATCCTGTTCTTCAGTCTGCTACTCTGTCCCTGCCTGGGGGGCTCAGGGGCTGACCCACTGATTAGCAGGACCCAGTTTCCTGAAGGGAGAAGTGGAGGAGCTATGACAAGCTCTCAGCCCTGAAAAGCAGTGGAGAGGAGGCAAATGGTCTCCCTCAGTTCCCAGCCCCAGCCTTTGCTGGGCACCTATTTTTTTTTTTTTTTGCTGGGCATCTTTTATCCCATCTGCCTTTCCACCCATCCATCCACCCACTCACCCATCCATCCATCCACCCATTCGTCCATTCATCCACTCATCCATCCATCTATCCATTTATCCACTCACCATCCATCCACCCATCCATCCACTCATTCAACCACCCACCCATTCACCCATCTATCCACTCACCCATTCATCCATCCATCCACTCCTCTATCCATCTTTATTTGTCTTGTGTGCCAGGCCCTGGAGATACAGCCATGAACAAGAGAAACACAGCCCCTCTCCTCATCCGTCCAGAAGACATCCATTAAATGATTTTATTAAACAAAACGCTATAGGACAAAGCTCAGCTCTGGAGAAGGCAGCTTTTTGCAGTAACGCTCAGGGTTAAGAAGACAGACTCTGTGTTGACAGAGAGGTACATGTGATGGAGCAGGAAGTCTGGCTGTCTCCAGGTCCCTGCTGGATGCAGCTTTGTATACTGTGCGCATTCACTTGTTAGAGGCTCAGCAGGGCCTGGGGGGCTGGTGCTGCCATCCTCCTCTAAGCAGATGAGGCCCAGGTGCAGAGTGGTGAAGTAACTTCCCCAAATCATTGGGCTGCGGCAGAATCAACTGAGGCATTTTTGCTGGGCTAATACAGGAGGGGCTGTTGGACTGTGTCGCCCAGGGTTGGATAGATCATATCCTTCCACGGGACTGTCCTGGGGGATGTCCATCCTGCCAGCTCAGCTCTTAGAAGATGTCTGGGGCCATAGTGGACCACCACCAGGGAGAGTAACAGCAACAGCTCTGAGCAGTCTCTAGAGGAGAGGGGGGAGGTAGAGTCTGCTTACCCTCTCTAGGGGGAAAAGAGAACAGAGGCTGAGAGCTGAACCTTGGGGCCAGTCTCCAGGTTCGAATCCTAACTCTGCCTTTTTATTAGCTCTGTGGCCTTTGGCAAGTTATGTGACCTCTCTGTGCATTATTTTTTTAATTTATAAAATCAGAAGGACAAAGTGCCTCCCTCAAGGTTGCTGTGAGGGTGAAGGGATAATCATGCCAGGGTATCTTGCTATTGTTCAGTCGCTGAATCATGTCCAACTCTTTGCAACCCCATGGACTGCAGCATTCCAGGTTTCTCTATGCTCCACTGTCTCCTGGAATTTGCTCAAACTCATGTCCTTTGAGTTGGTGATATCGTCCAACCATCTCATCCTCTGTTGTCCCCTTCTCCTCCTGCCCTCAATCTTTCCCAGCATCAGGGTCTTTTCCAATGAGTTGACTCTTCGTATCAGGTGGCCAATATATTGGAGCTTCATCTTCAACATCAGTGCCTAGCCTTGTGTTATTCATGATTTTATGTGAGACACTGTGAGCAGGTTCCTCGGTCCCTCCAGGCCCCGTTTGGTATCACCTGTGATGGGAATAAACCCAGCATAGACCTCAAATGTGAAAGACGCTCATAGAGGAGGGGACCCCCAAGCATCCAACAGATGGATGATCCTGGACAAAGGCGTAGGTTCTGGGAGGGCTTGGGAGGCCAGCACTTTATATATATATGATTTTTAGTCCATATTCTTGTGATGTAATTTACTAAAGTCTAGCATTTTTAGTGCCCAGATCTGCAAGTTTCGACAAACGTACTCCACTGTGTAACTGCCACAATTAAGACACAGAACAGTTCTTTAAATGCTCTCTTCTCAGCTTCTAAGCATCTCCATGTGCTGCACTTAAGAAGCAGGCTGCCCACGCTCGACAGAGGGAAGACAGAGTTGCTTTGGGAGTCTGAGCTGTGGACCAGGCCTGGCTGTGACATTTGCCCCTGTGTCTGAGAGCACTGGGCAAGGAGGAATTTGAGGCCAAGGACAGGTTGTGCCTGGAGCAGGGAGGGAATAATCCAGGCCCAGGAGGCAGCCTCAGGCTGCCTCTGTCCTGGACGACTGAGTCTCCCACTGCCTGGGGCAGATGTAGGGCTGGCAGCCTCCATGGGGACCATGGGCAGGGCTTGCATCCATGCGTTCCTGTCCTGGGTCTTACTGCTTCTTTGAGCACAGTCTTTGGGCATCCAGGGACACCTGCAGAGTCAGGGATGACTCTGAGGGGCTGGACAGCTGTGTCAGCTCAGGAAGTCAGCATCTGACCAACACGGGGCCCCCAACAAAGGCCCAGGAACACCACATGTTTTTGAGGGAGCAGGAGGTGAGGTACCCATCACTTTGTGTGCTGTGAAGGGTCCTACCAGGCTGACCCGGCTCCCCCATCATGGGGGCCTGACTGCTGCCACTAGAGTTGTGTCTTTGCTTCAGGGATACCCAGGGTAAAGGTGCATTTAGGGAATTGGCTGTACATGTGACAAGTGCATGCTGAACTCTGGGGCCCAAACTCCCTGAGTTCAAATCCTCACTTCACCCTCACTTTACTCCCGAACAAATGCATGCGTCCTGGGAGTGTTTGAGAAAATTGTTTAACCTTTCTGGGCCTCGGTTTCCTCATCTAGGAGATAAGGATACTAATAATACCTATCTTACAGAGTTGTGAGAGTTAAATGAGAAAACACTTAGAAGAGTGCCTGGTACATGGTACTTGGAACAGGTTTACTTGTGTTGTTTAGTCACCAAGTTGTGTCCGACTGTTTTTCGACCCCATGGACTGTTACCCAACATGCTCCTCTGTCCATGGGATTTCCCAGGCAAAAATACTGGAGGGCTGCCATTTCCTTCTCCAGGGGATCTTCCCAACCCAGAAATCAAACCCGTGTCTCCTGCTTGGCAGGTGGATTCTTTACCACTGAGCCAGCTGTGATAAGTATTAGCTGCTATTATTGTTATCTTAAGTTGGGGGAGAAACCCAGGTTCTGGTTCCATCTGTGCCACTAACATGCTGTGTGACCTGAGCAACTCATATGCCCTCTCTGAGCCTTTGCTTCTACATGTATGATTGGTAGACAATAGAAAAAATAGTGCTGCTTAGCCGCGAAGTCGTATCTGATTCTTTTTGACCTAAGTTGTGTCCAACTCTTTTCGACCCTATGGACTGTAGACTGCCAGGCTCTTCTGTCCATGCGGTTTTCCAGGCAAGAATACTGGAGCGGGTAACCATTCCTTTCACCAGAAACAGTAGTAATAGTGATACTTATAGAGGTCTCTGCTTCAGCCCATGCTACATATTTTATATTCTTTGTCTTATTTGATACTCACAACGTGTCTTTATGGTAAGGTTTTTTAAAAACTTAAAAAAAAACAATGTTATTTTATTGAAATATTGTTGATTTTACAATGCTGTGTTAATTTTTGCTGTACAACACAGTGATTCGGTTATGTGTGTGTGTGTGTGTTAGTTGCTCAATCACATCTGACTCTGCAACCTCATGGACTATAGTCTGCCAGGCTCCTCTGTCCATGGTATTCTCCAGGCAAGAATACTGGAGTGGATTGCCATACCCTTCTCCAAAGGATCTTCCCAATCCAGGGATCGAACCCTGGTCTCCTGCATTGTAGGCAGATTCTTTACTGTTTGAGCTACAGGGAAATCCCAAACAGTCCATGGAATTCTCTAGGCCAGAATACTGGAGTAGGTAGCCGTTCCCTTCTCCAGGGGATCTTTCCAAGCCAGGGATCAAACCCAGGTCTCCCGCATTGCGGGCAGATTCTTTACCATCTGAGCCACAAGGGAAGCCCAAGAATACTGGAGTGGGTAGCCTATCCCTTCTCCAGCGGATCTTCCTGACCCAGGAATCGAACTGGGGTCTCTTGCATTGCAGGTGGATTCTTTACCAACTGAGCTATCAGGGAAGCCCCTGATATAATATATATATATATTCCCTTATGGTTTATTACAGGACGTTGAATATAGTTCCCTGTACTATAGAATAAGACCTTGTTGTTTATGCATTCTATCTGTAACAGTTTGCATCTGCTAACTGCAAACTCCCAATCCTTCCCTTCCCCTCTCCCCCACACCCTGGGCACCACAAGTCTCTTCTCTCTGTCTGTGAGTCTGCTTCTGTTTCATAGATACATTACTGGCATCATGTTCTAGATTCCACACATAAGTGATATCATATGTTTGTCTTTCTCTTTCTGACTGACTTTACTTAGTACGATAATCTCTAGGTCCATCCACGTTGCTGCAAATGGCATTGTTTCATTCTTTTTTTATGGCCCAGCAGTATTCCGTTGTACATACGTACTACATCTTCTTTACGCAGTCATCTCTTGGTGAACATTTAGTTTGCTTCCACATCTTGGCTATTGTAAACAGTGTTGCAGTGAACACTGGGTTGCATGTAGCTTTTCAAATTATAGTTTTGTCCGGATATATGCTCAGCAGTGGGATGGCAGGATCATACGGCGACTCTAGTTTCAGTTTCGTGAGGAACCTCCATCTGGTTTTGTATGGCAAGGTTTCAACACTCCCTTTTACAGATCAGGAAATTGCGGTTCAGAGAGAATAAATAGCCTGCCCAAAGTCACCTATTTGTAAGTGGCTGAGACCAAAGTTGAGCCCACACTGACCTGAATCTAAGACCCAAGTGTTTAACTGCTGTCTTTCACTGCCTCCACTTTCAATTGAAATCAGGGTGACAGGCTCAGGAGAGGGGAAACACAGACTCGGGCAGCCAGGCTGGCTGTGTAGTCTGCCTGAGGCCGGGGGGACAGCAGACAGGATTAAGAAGTCAGAGCAAGGCCAGTAACAGGACAGAGGGGTGGCCTGGCAGACCTAGGGATGTGGACCTGGAGGCCTCCCCTGGATGTGTCCCCCACCTTCCCTCCACCAGAGCACAACCAGCTGGAGTGTCAGGGTCAGGTCATGCATGAGTTTCCCCTCCAGGGGTACCTTCCTTTTAAGCAAGGAGGCTGGAGAGGGTAATGCTCAACCTAAAGGAATAACTCAGTAGTGACAGGGGACTCAACTTCACAAGCCAGCTCTCAACCTTCCTCAGTGCTCAATTGCTGAAGCCTCCTGCTTCCACTGAGCCCGATATGCCTCCTTTCATTAGTCCTGCTTTTGCCCCTGGGGGTCTCCCCAGCTCTAGTTAGTTTCGTCTTTCCAGTGAGTGCCTTGCAAGTTTTGAAGACAGAGCTCATCCATCCCCCACTGTCCTTTCTGGTCCCCAGGCTCCCATAGCATTTCCAACCCTATTCATTTCTTTTTCAGATACTTCCTGATATTATTTTTAAAGGCTTTCATCTTCTGTCATGGAGCTTCCAATTAAGCAAATCATTTCAGAGAGTTCGCTTTGGCCAGGCATTATCCTTAATCCTAAGGAGGTAGAGGAAGACAGACCTTCTTCTGTCTGAGCCCACTGACAAACTGCTTGTACACTCAGCCTCCTCCAGAAAGCCTTCCCTGATTCCTGGGTTGGCATAGGAGTCCTTCTTCTAGGCTTACATAGCCTCCAACTACTCTGCCATGACATTTAACACATTCTTTTAAAAAATTATTATCATTTTTGGCCATGCCACATGGCATGTGGGATCTTAGTTCCCTAACCAGGGATTGAACCCATGCCTCCTGCAGTGAAAGCATAGGGTCTGAACCACTGGACCTCCAGGAAAGTCCCCACTTAGCACATTCTTGGCCTCCCTTTGTCTCCTGCCCTAGATCATAAGCCCTGAGAGGACAAGGACTGCGTGTTGGTCACTGTGGCTATGCCCAGCCTGGAGCTGGCGTGTGAGCTGCTTGGTGCACAATTGTTTTCTCCACAAATGAGCTGTCACAAAGGTGGTTCTTAGAAGACCCAGAAGGAAGGGAACTTCTTTACCATTTCTGGAGGTGAGAACAGTGCTCATGAAATTAGCCTCTGCCTGGGGTGGCCTCCACCCTCTCTGGTCTTATGTCTCTTCCTCGCTCCCCATCTCAAGCTGCAGTGCAGGAGTCTGGCATGCCTCTGGCTTCTAGAGCGTCATGGCAGAATCAGTCATGGCCAAGTCAGTCAAACATCTGCTTTTGCAGAGACTTGGAATCCTGGCTCAGCCACGAACCAGCTGGGTGGCCTTGGGCAAAGGACTTAACCTTTTGGAATCTGAGTTTCTCTGTTTATAAAATGGAAACCACTGTTTTTTCATTGGGTTATTGTGATGGGTGAAGGAATTCAGGCGTGCCAAGAACCTGGTGCTTAGTAAGTGTGCCACAAACTTTAGTTCTCACCTTCAACCAAACAGGACTCTGCCAATCTTTCACCTTAGACTTGAGGCTGGAGGACAGTGATGGAGGATGGAGTGGGAGATGTCAGATGGCTTAGATACCCAGTGGCTTTCTTAAGTTGCGCTTGGCATTCTCATGCGGCAAGTCCCAGGGGACTAGGAGAAATCTGGGAAGTGACCTGCAAGGAGACCCAGGACAACCGTCCCAGACCACAGGCTTGATTTCCCAGGCGAGGGGACAAGTGCAGATTGATGAGCATCTCAAACCGCACCCGTGACTGAAGATGACGCTGACGTCCACAGAGGTCAGATGACTTGTCCAAGGTCACACAGCAGATGGTCCCAGATCATCAGATTCACAGCCTTTTTTTTCTCTCCCTCCTCCTTGTCCAAGAAAGTCTCCTTAATGATTTCTCCTTGGAGGTGACTAGTCCATGAGTTGTTTCTTTTGTTCTTTTTGTAAATTTATTTTTTTTATTGAAGTATAGTTGATTTACAATGTTGTTAATTGCTGCTGTACAGCAGAGTGACTCAGTTATACACACATATTAGATACCTTCTCTTTTATGTTCGTTTCCATTATGGTTGATTCCAGGATATTGAATATAGTTCCCTGTCTATGCAATAGAACCTTGTTCTTTACATATTCTATATATACACGTTTGCATCTACTAAGCCCAAACTCCCAAACCATCCATCTCCCCCACCCTCGACAAGCACAAGTCTGAGTTCTATGTCTGTGAGTCTGTTTCTGTTTTGTAGATAGGTTCATTTGTACCGTGTTTTAGATTCCACATGTAAGTGACATCATACTGTATTTGTCTTTTTCTTTCTGACTTACTTCACTTAGTATCATCATCTTTGTGTCCTTTCTTGTTGGTGTTGTTTACTTAATAAGTCTTGCCCGACTCTTTGTGACTCCATGGACTGCAGCCCAACAGGCTCCTCTGTCCGTGGAATTCTCCAGGCAAGAAGACTGGAGAGGGTTGCCATTCCCTTCTCCAGGGGATCGTCCCAACCCAGGGATCAAACCCAGGTCTCCTGCACTGGCGGGCAGATTCTTTACCAGCTGAGTCACCAGGGGAGCACTCTATGTCCATTCATGTTGTTGCAAATGGCAGTATTTCACTCTGTTTTTACAGTTGAGTAGTATTCCATTGTACATATATATCACATCTTTTTTATCCATTCATCTGTCGAGTGACACTTAGGTTGCTTCTGTGTCTTGGCTACTATGAGCATTAGGGTGCACATATCTTTTGAATTATAGTTTGGGCATGAGTTGCTTCTTTATCTCCCCAGTGACACAGAGCTAGCCAATCCTCTAGCTGTGTTGGAGGAAGCCTGGAGATGGTAGGAAGGTCTGTGGAAGGTCTGTCCCTTGTCCTTGCATGCACCATGCCCTCTCCTTCCACACCTTTGCCCTTGTAGTTTCCTCTGAGCTGTCAGGCAGGCTGGCGGCTCCCACACACTGTCCCAGGGGCTCCCAGGGTGCAGCTGCTGAGCTGACAGACAAGAGACCAGCTACCCATCGGCTGCCCTTGCCAGGCTGCAAGCTCCTTGAGAGCAAGTACGTTATTGTCATTAGCACCATCCTGAGAATGGCCGTCCTCCTGCTCGTCACCGTGTTCAGTGCCATGAAGTAATGAAACAATTGTGCCCATGTAATACGGGAGGAAGAGGGCTGTGGCTTAGGTAATCTGCCTGGGCCACCCAGCTAGTTGCACTGAGAATGAAACCTTAACCCAGGGACTTCCCTGGCATCCAGTGGTTGAGACTTCACCTTCCAGTTCAGGGGGTACAGGCTTGATCCCTGGACTGGGAGCTAAGATCCCACATGCCTTGCAGCCAAAAAGCTAAAACATAGGACAGAAGCAGTATTGTAACACATTCATCAAAAAATCTTTAAAAATAATCAAACGAAGAAACTCAGTGCCTAGTGCCCTGATCTACGCACCCAATGCTAACATTTCTGGTCTTTGAATTATTTGCCAGACACAATTCTAAACACTTAATATATCCTAACTTGTTTGAACTGTGGTATTGGAGAAGACTCTTGAGAGTCCCTTGGACTGCAAGGAGATCCAACCAGTCCATTCTAAAGGAGATTAGTCCTGGGTATTCTTTGGAAGGAATGATGCTAAAGCTGAAACTCCAGTACTTTGGCCACCTCATGCAAAGAGTTGACTCATTGGAAAAGACTCTGATGCTGGGAGGGATTGGGGGCAGGAGGAGAAGGGGACGACAGAGGATGAGATGGCTGGATGGCATCGCCGACTCAATGGATGTTTGAGTGAACTCCGGGAGTTGGTGATGGACAGGGAGGCCTGGCGTGCTGCGATTCATGGGGTTGTAAAGAACTGGACATGACGACTTAGCAGCATCAGCAGAGCGACTGAACTGAACTGAACTTGTTTCCTAGGCATGATGACCCTATGAAGTAGGCACTGCTACTGCTCCCATCTCCCAGGTGAGAAAACAGAGGCAGAGGGAGGTTCTGTTTCTTCCCCGAGGCCACAAAGATAATAAGAGACAGAAAGTGAAAATGAAGATCGCTCAGTTGTGTCCAACTCTTTGTGACCCCATGGACTATACAGTCCATGGAATTCTCCAGGCCAGAATACTGGAGTGGGTAGCCTTTCCCTTCTCCAGGGGATCTTCCCAACCCAGGGATCCAACCCAGGTCTCCTGCATTGCAGGCAGATTCTTTAGTAGCTGAGCTACAAGGAAAGCCCAAGAATACTGGAGTGGGTAGCCTACCTCTTCACCAGCTGATCTTCCCAACCCAGGAATCGAACCAGGGTCTCCTGCATTGCAGGCAGATTCTTTACCAACTGAGCTATGAGGGAAGCCATAAGTGATAGAGGTAGGATTTAACCCAGTGGGGCTGGCTCCCAAGACCACGTTCTTCCCCAGGATGCACCTGGTGAGAAACAGGCTGGCAGTGCATGAAGAGGTAGGTTGGGGGAGAGCGGGGTGTCTCCCTCAGGGTCACCGCAAGGGAGGTGATGTGAACGGCGGGGCAGGAGTGAGCTGTGGGGAGGGACAGAGTCCTCCCCTTGGTACACACAGCATTCTTCCCTCACCTGGTCCTGCCTGGGCCTCTGGAAGTTAAGATGTGGGGCAAGCAGCACAGGTCCTTTCTACACAACACCGGCCCTGCCCTAGACTGCTCTTCTCTGTGAGGTTCTCAAGAACCTCAGTGACGGAGGATGTGGCAAAGGGCAAGACCATTCTGCCTACTTTCCCTACCCTCCTCCTGACTTCTGGCCGGCCGCCTCTGCCCCACGGCGTCTGTCGAGGAAAACGGGAAGGCACAGATTTGGGCATCAGGAACCAGGCCTCCATCAGCTCTTCCCCCTCCCCCACTCAGCTGGGGCAGGAGAACAGAGTGGTTAGCACTGTGGGCTCTGGAGCCTGACTCACTTTCAATGCCAGCTGTGTCACTGGGGCATGTGGAGCTCCTAGGGAGGAGGACCCCAGCAAGGGGAAATTAGAGCCATCTGGGTAAAGATGGGGGTGGTGGGGAAGGGGGTGAGGCTGATGAGCCCATTGGGAGGTGGTGCTATATGAGGGGGCAGGAGCAGGTCTTGAAAGTTTGGGTGCCAAGGCCAGGGCATCTGATCTTATCCTGTGGGCAGTGGGAGCCACTGCAAGGTCCTATACACGGGAGAGGCTGGTCAGATTAGCATCTAATTTCTACAAACTCTGCTGTGTAACACGGAACAAGTGTCTCCTCTCCTCTGTCAAGCAAGGCAGCTGGGCTTGTTGGTCCTAAGGGCCCATCTAGTTTCTGTATCTGGTTAAGAGGCAGGGCCTGGGCATAGGGTCAGCAGGGTGCCAGTCCTCTCAGGAGGGGTCTCAGGGCCATGGGAAGACCCCCGTCCGCACAGCACTGCTAGTGCAAGCACCACAGGGCAGAGTCCTCCATCCGGTGCTAGGACGGTCTGGACCTCATCTTGATCTCCTTTGTTCCCAGCCACACTCATCTCTGTGGTCCTCCATCCATCCTACAGCCCCAGGATTCTTCCTGGGAAGGGAATAGCCTTTGCTGAGTCATTGATTGCATGGGACAGGAGGCCTGGCTTTCGGGGAGAGGGCAAAACCACCCTGCAGGAGACCAGTGGATCTGCTGTTGGAGGCGGGGGGTGGGGTTGGGGAGAGACAGAAGAAGAAGAGAAGAGAAAGAGGCAAGCAAGTGTTTTCAAAAAACTTCAGGATATACTTAATTGAAAATAAGAGGAAAACCATACTTATAACACAAAGGTAAAGAACACTACTCAAGATGTATTCATCAGCATGGAGTAGTTAGAAACTTACTGTATAGAATGGTTTCAAACCCTTGAAAATATCTAAGGGACTTGACAATGGAGCCCGATTCTGTAAACGAATGGAAAGAAGCAGTGTGTTTAGCTTTTCTATTGTATTAACACATAAGCCCCTGTTAACTCTCCTCAACCTCCTTAGTTTCCAAACTTGCCAATAGGTATCACATTATTGTTAGTGTTATTTCAGCAGGAATTGTTTCTCTGACTACCTACTGTGCCTTCCACAGGCATCTTGGAAAGATGCGTTTAAATTTTTGTGTTATTTGATATTTTATTATGGAAATCACTAAACAGGATAATAAGCCCTCATGGACCCATCACCCAGCTCTGCCACTCTGGTTTCCTGTCTTCCCCCCTCCATTTCCCGCCCCCCCCCAGGAATTGCATTGCTTCTCCCATACATAGAAAGATGTTTGAGCGTGGAGAGTCATCTCCCTGGACCCTTCAGTGCGGACCTGGAAATAGCTCCCTAGTTTCAGGTATAGGACGATGCTCTCTCGAACCCAGGAGGCAGGGTGCGAATGTGAACCCCTCAAAGACTCATTGAAATATTGACACTCTTCCTCTAGGCGTGGAACTGAGAGTGGATACAGGGTTGGGGCGTGGTCGAGGCTATTGCGTCAAGGCTACTGTACGACATTTAGCTCGTGACCTCCAGGATCCCAAACCCCTGGACTGTCAGAGCTGGAAGACCCTTAACCACCACCCAGCATGTCCTCTCACTGCACAGAGGAAGAGACTCAGGCCCAGGAGGGCAACTGTCCTGCTTGAGGCCTCGCATCAAACCCATCGGGACTCGGACTGAGAAGCCAGGGGCCTGGCTGTTTCCCGTTGGTTGTCCATATAGTGTTTATGCAGCCCATGTTGTATACAGGGTGCTGTCAGGGGCTCTGTGCATCCCAGGGCTTCAGTGGACATTGCAGAGGGGCAGGGACACTGTCACCCTGAGAAAGGTGGGGGGTTTCTTGTGCAGCATCCCCAGCTCCCTCTCCACCCAGGAGTGGCCCAGGGACCCAAAGACCTCCTCTTCGACCCCGGGCAACCATGGGAGCACTCATTGTCCAGCTGAGGGATGCTCAGAGAGCGTTTGCCCCAGTCCCTCAGATGACGGTCAACCAAGTCTTTCCTGCTCATGCAAACATACACCCTGTGCTGCTTTCTCCTTAAATTCTCTCTTCCCTCCTCTTTCCTCTTCTCTTTATCAACCCACACGCATCTCCCCACCCCTTCTCTCCTCATTTCCCTCCTTCTCCTCTCATAAATTCTCTCCCCTGGGACTTTTTGCTGAGGAGTTGAATAAACAGGAAGAGAGAGAGGGAATAAATCACAGAGGAGTCTCCGGACAGACTCTGGGAAGGTTTCCGACTCTGGAGACCATCACAAAAGAGCCTCATGGCCTCTGTTTGGGAACCACAGCCTGGGTCTGGAGGGATGAGGGGCTGGAACCAGTAAGCAGTGGGGGACAGTGCCATTTGAGGTCAGCATCAGCCTAGTGAGCCACCACACGATCCTCAACATGAAGCGAGGAGAGGGGCTCTGTTTGCCATTTTGCTGTGTGACCCTGGGCAAATCTCATCCCCTCTCTGAGCCTCAGTCTCCCCATCTGTAAAAGGAGGGGTTGGATTAGATGGCTGGGAAGGATCCTCCTAGCCATCTGTAAGGTTCTGAGGTTCCATCTTCCATACAACACAGGAGGCTCTGTATTGCCGGGCCTCGCTGAGCAGCCCTGAAGGTGGAGATCATGTAGATTTCAGTTTCCCACAGCTCCCAGAGGGCCTCAGGCAGAGCCCCCAGCTGCCCTGGGACATCCTTGAGGGGAATGAGGGTAAGAGCACCTGGTTCCAGCTGGAGGCCCACAGCTCAGTGCTGGCTCTGTCTATACAACTTCCACTCCTGGCTTCCTTGGATTCTCCAGGTGAGCAGGGTCACAGCCCAGAAGATGGGAATAGACATGTGGGCTTTTGGTTGGCGGAGCTGACAACATCACCCCTTATGTCCAGACAGGCTGGGGACTTTGGGAAAACAGCCATAAATATGTGAGTGGTGGAGGGTGAAGAAGGGTGAGGAGACGGGAAGAAAGGAGAGGGAGAAGGGCAGTGAGGTCTGGGGGAGGCCTGGATAGTGGAGAGCCTATTGTGTGCGCATGCACCCTCTCCAGCATCATTGTCTCAGCATCAGAGGCTGGGTGTACACAAAGATCTGTGTCTGTGGGCGATTTCATTTGTGCGTCCCTGGGGGAGATGGTGTGAGTCTCTGTGTGTGGCTACCGGGGGGCAGTTTGATGTTTTGAGATGTATCTCCGAAGCTCTTTGCAACCACCAAAGCTCCGTGAGCTCAGAGACAGAGCACTGCCCTGGAAGTTAGGAGATCCACATTCCAGCCTGGGACCTGCCACAGTATTGCTGGGCAGCCTTGGGCAAGCCCCTGCCCATCTGGGGCTTGAGAAGCCTCAGTGGCAAATAAGAATAGCAGCCAACTCTGATGGAGCACTTACTGTGTGGCAGGCTCTGTTCTGAGCACGTTACAGGTCAGAGCTGTCACATCTCCGTGTTACACATGGGGAAGCAGGCATACCCAGGAAGTGGAAGAACTGAGATTCCAGCCCAAGCAGCCTGGCTGGAAGGGTGAGCTCTTAACCGTGCAGTGATCCTGCAAGGGGCAGGGGGTGGGGGGAGGAGGGCTGACCACACAAGGATCCGATTCAGACTTGTGGAGGTCCCAGTGCAGACCTGTGGGCCTCGCTCTCCCCTCTCTGAGAACTGTGGCTCCCCTGGGCCAAGGTGACTGGCTGGAATGCAACTCCACTCCCTTGGGTATCCAGCAGGCCTGCGTTGATCTCTCAGAGTTCTTGGTGTTCCAGGATGCTAAAGACTTGGTGTCTGAAACGTACAGTCCAGAGCAATAAATGTCACAGGAGGAAGGATGGGACCAGGCTGCAGAGGAAAGAGACCAAGACATTCCAGATCTCCCCCTCCCCGCCCCATCCCTGATTCACCCCAGAGCCAGCAGATACGCTGTCCTTCGATCCCAGAGGCCAGCAGCTGCTTACACGCCTCTGGTTGGTGATGGAACCTCTACTCCTGGCAAAGCTGGAGGGTTGGTGATGCTGTGATGGAGTGTCTGTGTTGCTTTTCAAGTTAACGAGCACATTCTCTTTCTGTCCTCCTCTCCTCTGTCCCTGGACAGTCTGATTCAGCCAAAGGAGGGGAAGCAGGAGGAGTCAGGGACAGCTGGGGCTGGGAAGGAGAAGTCCAGCTTGGTGACATTAGTGGGGAGGCAGAACTGCCTGGATTTTCCATTTCTAGATACAGGCATGCCCATAAAAACTGAGCAAACCCAGGCCTTGTGCTGGTCCCTCGTGGCCCGAGCTCTGCCTGTTGCCGGAGGCCAGGGGTGCAGCCCGAGGGGAAGGGGTCGGCCGCTCTCCTAAAGCCAGTTGTCAGGCTGCTGACCCCTGGGAGGCAGCATGGCGCCTGGAAGGGCTTGCTGGGTGCTGACCGCCTTGGAGGAAAGGGCTGTCAGTCACAGTGCTGGGCGGTGAGCATAGAGAAGGGGCAGAAATAGTCCCAGCCTGGGAGAACATTGTTGTCTAGAGGTGGCAACAGCAAATTGGTAGAGGATTGAGACAAAGAGGCCAGGGCAGAGGTGGCCCAGGGGAGGCTGGGAGGATTTGGGAAACCCACCCCCACCTGCAACCTTAAAGCAGAAATCAGACTGAGCCACTTTCTGGCTTAAACTCTCACTAGTATTAAAGTGTGTAGTTGCTCAGTCGTGTCCAGCTGTTTGCGACCCCACGGACCATAGCCTGCCAGTTTCCTCTGTCCATGGAAATCTCCAGGCAAGAATACTGGAGTGGGTAGCCATTTCCTTCTCCAGGGGATCTTCCTGACCTGGGGATCGAACCTGGGTCTCCCGCATTTCAGGCAGAGTCTTTACCATCTGAGCCACCAGGGAAGCTCCCTAAACTCTCACTGGCATCCCTTAAAATGGAACCCAAGCTCTTTCTCTCATCCTACAACTTGGGTCTGCCCTCTCTCCACCCCCCCAAACACACTGAGCTATTTTCCACCTCAGGTCAGTTACCATCAGGAAATCTCCCTGCCCTACACTGTGCCCTCATTCAGGGCTCTTATTAAGTGTCACCTCCTTGGAAGGGCCTTCCTTGGTGACTCAACCCAAAGGGGTTCCCCTGACATTCTCTATGTCAGCCCCATCCCTCAATGGATAAAACTCCATGTATAGTTAGTTCAATCATCTATTTAATTATTTTTACCTGTCTCCCACTATACTGTCATGTAAAACAGGAGCTGTCTGAGTGCTTAATAAATATTTGCTGATCATCAGAAAGATTGTATGTAGGAGGGATAATGGCTCCTCTGGCTTTGGAAGGTTGTGTGGGAACTGGGGAGGTGAAGAAAAGACAGGCTTAGCTGTAATAATAGAAAATCCAACTATCAGTAACTTAAACCACAGGACATCTATTGCTTACTTAGTGAGATGTCTGAATGTAGATTGTCCTAAGGTTGATTCTGCAGCTTAATAATGTCATCTTTCCATCTGTCTTAGTCATTCAGGCTGCTATCAAAATCCCATAGCCTGGGCAGCTTATAACAATAGTCCAGAGGCTGGAAGTCCAAGATCAGAGTACCAGCATGCTTGGGTTCTGGGTGGAAGTCTGTTGACTTCTCCTCATATCCTCACATGGCAGAAAGAGGGCATGAGGTCTATTGGGTCCCTTTTGTAAGAGCACTAATTGCATTCATGGATCTCCAGTCTCATGACCTAATTACCTCTCATGGTCCTAACCTAATTCTATCACATCGGGGATTAGGATTTCAATATCTGAAGATTTGGGGGATAGAAACATTCAGTCCATTGCATTGTCTTCCACTCTAGTACCCTCAGCATGTTGGTACTTGTCCTTAAGCTTGATCTCTCACGGTCACAAGATGACTGCCACAGCTCCAGGCATCACATCCTCATTCAACAGTGTCCAAAACAGGAACAGAGGGAAGGGAGCAAAGGTGGCTTTCTCTTCCATCAGAGAGGAGAAACTCTACTTTGAAGCATCCTGTTACTCACCACATGCTTCAGGGATTCTTCTTTATATTATTATGACTCTGAATGGCACCACATGCCCACTCAAGACCAATGAATGGTAAAGGACAGAGACCGCTCTGAGAGCCTTAAACCAAGTGGGATTCATCTAATCACCTCTTAGGTTGTGTGTGATTCAATCTGAGAAGCTTCTGTCAGTGGGAAGGAGGGCAGACAATAGCAGTAGCTGCTTCACTGTCTCTTGGGAGCCTCCCAGTGCCTCATAGGAGGCAAAGGGCTACCTACCCTGGTCCCTAGAGCTTTAAATTTTTTTGTCATTTGGGAAAGC
This sequence comes from Bison bison bison, assembly GCF_000754665.1. Taxonomy (NCBI): domain Eukaryota; kingdom Metazoa; phylum Chordata; class Mammalia; order Artiodactyla; family Bovidae; genus Bison; species Bison bison. Next base: position 385,334 of record NW_011495019.1, read on the forward strand.
AAGGTTCAGAAATGTGTTCAACATCACATAGAAAACTAGAAGGAAATAGAACTTAGCCTCTATCTCTTATCCCAGAGCCTAGGGTACCACCCAGGGTGCCTGTGTGGCCCCTCTGAACACTGTTGCTTGTTTAATTGGCATCCTTCCCACTAAACTGTGAGCTTCCCAAGTGCAAGGACCTTGAGTCTGCCCACACTCTGCCCCTGGCCTCTAGAACACAGTTTGCTGAATGGATAAATAGCTGGGTCTTCTGTGTATAGAACAGAGGACATCCTTGACCAAGGTGTAACAGTCCTGGCAGCAGGCACTTAGTGTGAAGCCTTTGGGCCCTTAGCTGGTACAGGATGATCGCATGATGATGAATTTTACTCATGTAAATCTGCCCCGTGGAAGAGCGTAAGCAAAAATGGAAGGTACGGCCAGTCCTCACGGTGGGTAGAAGTTTCCAAGAAGGCATCAGCTCTCAATCAGAGCTATTTGAAAATAAAATTGGCTGCCTCATGAGGCAGTCAACTCTGTTTTTGGAAGTGATAAGCATCTCTTGGGCTGCATGCAATGCAGAATAAGGTAGAACCAAAGACCACCTGAGGATTATGCTTCTGAGAAACGTTGACTTAAGAGTATGTCACAACAGTATGTCACACAGAATTCTCATAACAGGGCCCTACTTTGATTTTAACAGCAGAGGAAACTGAAAAACAGAAAAATGAGGTAACATGCAAGTCACGCAGTTTGTTTGTGGTAGAGGCAGGATGAGAATGCAGGCCTTTAAGTCTTCTGGCCCCTTCTCCTGCCTCCTTAGAGATCTAAGGCTCTGTGACCCTAAGGGTTTTGACTCTAACATTGTAAGGGTGTATTTCTCTAAGATTCTATGAGCCAGAGCCAACTCTGTGATTCTAAGCACCTATGGTGCTGCCCTCTGTTTCGGGGATCCAGTGTGCTCCTGCTCTGTTATTGAACTTGATTTAGTTAAAAATCATTGGCTTGTTTTAATTTCTGTTACTTTGTATGGAAGGAAAAAACCCACTCCAAACCCCAGCAGATGCTGGCCCTGTCTCCCAGCCTGCAGGTCCAACCATCCATCCTGGAACTGCTGTCAGTGATCTGCCAGGTATCATAACGATGCAGGGGAGCTGTCAGAATCCTTGGATTGGACCAGACTCCAGCCAGTACTGCCCCAGGAGGGGGCTGGGGGGCTCCCTGATGGCCACCCAGCCAGATAGGGACTGCTGTGGGGTTGCTGCTCGGTGGATGAGAAAGGGGGTGGGAGGGAAGAGGCCCAGAGTAAGCAGGGAGGAGTTGGGGGGACCAGAGATGGTGGGTGTGCTAGCAGGCAGCAGGTTCTTCCAAGGGTCCATTCCTGCAGACCCGCACGGGAGGCCCTGAGACATGAAGCCATGGCAGGCTACGGGTGATGAGCCTTCCTATTCACACACCTCCCAGAGCAGACGGAGAAGAACAGGCTGATGGGGAGCCTTCCATGCACCAGCCCCAGGGGAGGACCTCTGCATCTATCGATCCCTTTAATCAGCTGCCCTGTTTCTAGGGCAGCAGTGCCCCGCACATGGGCTTGGTCCCTCCCATCTGCTTCCGAGAGCATCAGTCTCTGGCTTCTTGCAGCTCCCGTCTCTTCCTCTGTGGGATGCTCCCAGAGGCTCCCTTCCCGTCCCTTCCTCCTCTACATGCTCTTCCTCGGCGGGTTCGTGCATCCCCTGCTTGTAGCCCCATGTCTGAGTGGATGCTCCCACATCCCCAGCCCCGGCCCAGCCCTCCTGGGCCCAGGCCTTTACCTGAAGCCTCATACTTGACGTCTTCCCTGGGGGATCATGAACGCACCTCCTACTCAACTGTGAACCTGAACTCAGGCGAGGTTTGCCTATCGCCTCTGGACCCACGTGTGCACCAACCAGTCCACACCCTTGGCAGTCACAGGCTTCTCATCCTCCCCAGACTCTGTCAAGTGTTGAGACTAAGAGTTTCATTCGAAGCATTACTAGGGACTTCCCTTGTGGTCCAGTGGCCAGGACTCCGTGCTCCCAATGCAGCGGGCCCTGGTTTGATCCCTGCTCAGGGAACTAGATCCTGCATGCTGCAACTAAAGATCCTGCATGATGCAAAGAAGATCTGGTGCAGCCAAATAAATAAATATTTTTAGAAAACCATTACTGAACTCAGAGAAACATGGTGATATAATGATACTATTCTTTTTCTCCATTAATGAATACTTGAAGTGAAACTGTCATCCATATAGTCCTTTAGAGAGAGTCCATAGAGTCCTTTAAAATTGCAAAACATTGTAAAACTGGAAAATTTTGGAAACACTTCACTACACCAATCACAGTGTCATTCATTTACTATTTGTCGGCTCGTGTACCAGCGTTTATCATTCATGTGCCAGCACTGGGGCTAGAGATAAGTCAGTGGACAAATGAGTGCGATCTCTGCCCTCACAGAGCTTATATTCCAACGTGGAGACAGACAGCAACACTCCAGGTAGATATGTGTTAAGCTCCCACTAAGAACTATGTGCTGTTCTAAGTGCTTGGCTGCATAAGCCCATACGACTCTCACAGCAGTGCTGCAAGAAGGTCATTTGACTGGCTTGTTGCACAGATAAGGAGACTAAAGCAGCACAGAGAGATGCAGGAACTTGGCCAAGGCCACACAGCTGATGCCAGGGAAAACTTTGTAAACTCATGCAGTCTGATTCCCGAGTCCATGCTCTTGGCCACGGCTCTCTCAGGAGGCAAGCGATGATATAAATAAAGTGTGCAATCCCAAACTGTGAAAAGTGCTGGGGAGGAAAAGCCCTGGGTGCTGGGGAGCAAAGAGAGAGGCTCAGCCTAGTCCCAGGGGCTGGGAAAGGTATCTGTGAAGAAGGGTTACCTCAGTGGAGACTGAGAGAGTGAGTGGATATAAACCAGGTGAACAGTTGTGGAAAGAGCACCATGGGCAATGGAAAGAGTCTGTGCAAAGGCCCTGAGGCAGCCAAGTTCAGCATAGGGAGGACCGTTCAAGCTAGTGTAGCAAAAATAAAATAAGAGAATATGTAGATGATGGGAAGTGATGTGGGGTGCAGGAGGATGGACACTGGGAGCAAGATTTGGGGAAGATGAAGCTGGAGCCAGCAGGCATCAGACTTTAGATTTTATCCATCCTGCATTAGGAAGGGTTGATAGCAGGGTCAGGTCCAAGTGACACCCACGTTCCCCCTGCCCCAGGGGGACACAGGCAGCTGGTGGCACGGTGGGATTTAGGGGGCTTGTAGAGACTTGGCTGGTCTAAACAGGCTCCATCAGTCACCCTGAAAGTCCACCACTGCTGAATCTGTCCTTGGGCTGGTGAGAAGCAATCCCTGACGTCTGGTCTGGAAAGTCAGACATCTCCATGAGGAATAAAGCCCGGAGCCTTTGTCAAATGCTACCTCAATGATCAGCGTCTCCATCAAGAATGAGCCCCTGCTCAGCTCCAGTGAAAGGACTTTGCCAGGACACAAGGTGATGGGGAGGCAGCCGAGTGATGGACTGCTGTGTTGGGGACCCAGGCTGTGGCCCCAGGGCGGCTAAGCCCAGTGATGTTTCTAAATTGGGAGCGATATCCCCCATGTAGAAACAGGAGGGTCTGGGAAGGCTTCCCAGCAGAGGTGATATTTGAACTGGACCCCAGGCTCATCAGGTGAAAAGGGGGAAAGGCATTGCAGGTGGAAGGCCCAGCGTGGGGGACAGGAAGATGCACTGGAGTCACGGAGAGAAGGTCGGGGAGCTTCTGCAGTCCTCAGAGACCTTCACCCAGGTATGGGTCCGGGGAGGTGGGCTTCTGAATCTAAATGACTAAAATCATCATCTTCGTTTAACAGATGGGGACATATTTTAAAAGAGTTTGTATTTTATTATTATTGTTGTTGGCTGTGCGGGGTCTTCGCTGTTGTGCATGGGCTTCTCTAGTTGTGGTGAGAGGGCTTCTCACTGCGGTGGCTTCTCTAGTTGTGAAGCATGGGCTCTAGGGCACATGAGCTTCAGGAGTTGTGTCTCATCGGCTTTATTGCCTCATGGCATGTGGAATCTCTCCTGGGCCAGGGATCAAATCTATGTCTCCTGCATTAGCAGGTGGACTTTTTAACCACTGGACCACCAGGGAAGTCCCAGATGGAGAAGGTGAGCTCAAAGTTTAACTGATTTTTTCCCAAGGGCACTCTGAAGAGCTGGGATCCAAACTGCATGACTCCAGAGGTGGGGCTCAGAACCTCCAAGATACATCATTTCCCATGTATAGAAAATACCCCTGAGAAGCTGGACAGGTATTGACAAGGCAGTGGGACACTGGAAGGTCCTAGCCCTGACAGCCACTCACTCTGCAGGTCTCTTCCCTTCTCTGGCCTCACGTCCCTCATTTGCAAACAGAACAGCCTTTTCACCATTGCAGGCTGCTGTGAGAGGTCAAAGAGATGACAGAGGCCACAAGCCTTTGGGACGGAGACCCTGGCAGGGCCTGGGAGGGCCGGCTCCTGGGAGGGCAGAAGCTGCCAGACAAGGTGGGCTGAAAGAGGCTGGGAGGAGGGCCCTGAGATGGATGGGGCTGTCCCTCCCCCTCCTCCCCCTGCCGGGCCAGTGTAATCAGGGCTATCCATCACCCTCCCTGGGGCCATGGCAGCCTGCTCGGTAGCACAGTGACAGCATTGCCAGCTCATCCATATTTCATCAGCCTGGAGAGCAAGGAGCAAGGGAGGGAAGGATGGAGCCAGAGGGAACCTGTCCGCCAAGCACGCCAGCCTTCTCACTCCAGCCAGCCCCTCAGTACAGGCTCTGTCCAGTGGCCCAGGCCACAGGGCAGGCGTCCTTACTGGAGTCGCTCTGTGGTGTGGCTTGGGCAGATGAGACATAATAGAGACATAACGACAGTGATGATGATGATAATGAAGGTGATGACAACGGTGATGATGACGGCAATGGTGATGATGATGGCAATGGTGGTGGTGATGACGGCAATGATGGTGGTGATGACGGCAATGATGGTGGTGATGACGGCGCCGATAATGATGGTGATGCTGCTGCTGCTGCTGATACTGATGGTGATGATTTGTTATCACATTGGAGCCCTTGCCTGGTGCCAGGCTCTGTGTAAACACTTTGTGTACTGCATTTTCTCATCCTCTAAATTACCCCATGAGGAGGGCTCTGTCACGACCCTCATGTATAGATGAGGAATTTGAGGCTCAGAGTAGTAGGTAGCCTGCCTGAGACTCAGCTAAGACATGGCCGAGCTGAGGCTAGACTCTCATTCACTAGGGCCCCAGCGTCTGTGCTGTAATCCCAACCATCACTCTTCCCTGCATGGGTTCAGAATCAGCGGACTTGGGTTTGAATCCTGGGTCCCCCACTCCCTGGCTGAGCAACCTTGGGCAATGTGTTCACCCTCTGTATGCTCAGTCACTTCAGTGGTGTCCAACTCTTTGCGACCCCATGGATTGTAGCCTGCCAGGCTCCTCTGTCCAAATTGATTCTCCAGGCAAGAATACTGGAGTGGGTTGCCATCCCTTCCTCCAGGGGATCTTTCTGACCCAGGGATCGAACCCACATCTCTTTATATCTACCTGCATTGGCAGATGGGTTCTTTACCGCTAGGGCCACCTGGGAAGCCCCCTAAGCCTGTAAGATGCCTTGTGGAGCTGCTCAGAGCCTTTGGTAAATTACTGTGGCTCAGAGCTAGCTCCCTCTCCCCGTGCCCCAAACCCTTCAAGTCTGCTCAAACGCCACTGCAAGACCTGGCCTGACCACCTCTCTTTAAATTGCAACTGCCCCATTCCCCTTGGTCTGTGCTCCTTGTCCTACTGTTCATGTCCCATATCACCTTTTCATCTATTCATTTACTGTGGTTGGGCAGGTAAGCACCGGAAGGCAGGGGTCCCTGCTCAACTGTATTCCACATGCTAGGACAGAGATGGTGAAGGACAGGGAAGCCTAGCATGCTGCAGTCCGTGGAGTCTCAAAGAGTCAGACAGGCCTGAACAGCAGCAGGACAGCACCAGGATGGGCAGTTCACACGGGTTTTCTTGGGGAATGAACGCATGACGGATGTTCTTTTTCCCTTCCTCAGGGGCCTCTTAGAGGCTGGAGGACCCAGGGGATGAGATTTAGCTGGCAGGGTTGGGATTAGCTGGAGAGGCTGGGAGGGAAGTATTTGCAAAAGGGGAAGAAAACACACTAGGGGGACTTCCCTGGTGGTCTGTGGTTAAGAATCTGTTTGCAACACAGGGAATGACATAGGTTCGATCACTGGTCGGGGAACTAAGATCCCATATGCTTCAGGGCAACTAGGCCAGCACATCATGACTGTGGGACCTGCATTATAGATTCTGAGTGCCGAAACTAAGACCCGACACAGCCTAATAAATAAAAGAACTTATTTTTTAAAAAAGAGAAAACACACTGGGTTCTGGGGTCAGGAGATGCAGTGAGGTATGGGGTTGGAATGGGCTTCTCCAGAGCAGGGTGTGGGCGGGTCTGTTTGCCATTTCAGATTTGTCTCCTAGCCACCCTCCCACCCCTCAGCTGCAGAGGGTCCATCAGCCTGGCCCAGAGCCTGCCCTTAGCCCTCTTCTGCACCCCCAGTTCCCTCCTCTCCCAAAGGCCACCCAGATTGGCCCTTGCTGCCCCCACATCTTGACTTTTCTCTGATTTCCTGATCAACCCTTCCTGGGGTCGGGCACCCCTATGCTCCTCAGTAACGGTGTTGATTTAATAAAAGGTCATTCCAACCCTGAGTCATAAATGTCAGAACTTCTCGGACTTGGAGATTCCAATCCTCTGAGGAGGGAACGAGCTCAGAAAGAAGGAGTGACCACTCGAGTCGAACAGCGAGGTCAGCCCAGTCCTGTGTCCCAGACTCAATGGATGAGGAGTCTCAGGGTACCACCCATGCCATTCTCTGCACCTCCCCAGCTCTCGGCTTCCGTAAATGCAGCCTGGCTTTTAAGCTCCGGAAAGAGCCAGGTACCACCACCCAGCTTCCCAGCCCTTCGCCCTGCCCCAGAACTCCCTGCCCAGCTGTGCTCCCTGCTCTGGCCACTGCTCAGGAGCACACTCTGCCCCTAGGCCTTTGCACATGTGGTTCCTCTGCCAGGGAGCCTACTCTGCTCCAGCCAATGGCCACCCGACTCCTAGGATGCAGTATGAGTCCCCACCTCCTTCAAGAGGCCTTTTGTGTGGCCTATAGTTCATTCTGCCAGCTTTGACTCACAGGGTGCCATGTATCGGGATGCGTGTGTTTTCAGATCTCCTCTGAATTTGAAGGGATGTGGAAGGAGACAGGGCAATATGTGGGCTTATAGCTTTCTGCTCCTCCAAACTCCTGTGGTCTTGGATCAGTTACTTAACTCCTCCGAGCCTCAGTTTTGTCCTCATCTACAAAATGAGGTGAATGAAGGACTCCCTCCTTGGCCAACTCAGGAGTTGATATGAAAGGGCTGAAATATGAACAGGTGAGGCCCATCCTTGTTCTTGGGGGTCAGAAGCTGCAGTGAGCCCCCAGTGGGCCTCTATCAGCAAGACAAGGCCCTCTTGGTTGGGACCCATGTTCTTCCCCATCTCCTCCACGGGTCCTGGCCCTGAGCTGGATACTTGGGAGGATTCAGGATATACAGGAGAACTCATCTTAGGTACCAGGACCATCCCTGGAGCTGTCCATACCCACAGACTGCCTTCTCCTTGAGGATGGGGACAGAGTCTTTGGTTTTCTCTCCCCAGCACCCAGCACAGGGCCAGCTCCAAGCAGGTGCTCTGCTCCTGATCCTAGAACTAAAGGGTGGGTGCCTGTGACCCTGGGAGTGTGCTGTAGCCCAGGACAAGACCCCAGAGATCATCTCATCAAGCAGCATCACTGGGCAGATGGGGAAACCCAGGGCCAGAGAAGGGGTGGGGCAAGCTGAGCTCAGGTAGTGGCAGCTACTCTGGGGACAGATCGATCTGGGTTTGGGTCCAGTTCTCCAACTTCCTGGCAGTGGGAACTTGGGCAAGCTATTTGTCTCTCTGAGCCTCAGTTTCCCCATCTGCAAATGGGGCTAATAATGAGGGCTGTCATGGGGATGAAGTAGGATTTTCTCTCTGAAAGTGTATATATAGCACCTCACCCGTTCTAGGTCTCCAATAAAGTTTTGTTTTCTTGCCCCGCCATCCTTCACAGTGGCAGACCTGGGGAAGGAGGATTTGAGGTGGGTGTAGAACCAGGTCACCCATTCCCTGCCTCAGCTCCTTTCCACCCCTTTGATGAGAAGTAGCTGGCTGATCTCCCCTCTGAGCTGGCCCAGCCCAGGCAGCCAATACTTGATTCTATCCCAAGTGTCCTATCTATGGCAAGGGGCTACTGAATCTCCCCAGGAGGTTCTAATCAATGCAGTGACAGGCGATTTCTGCCAAGACCCAGGTCTGGTGTCCACACCTTCTCCATTACACGGACACGAGTACCACCTCTCAAGTGGCTTCCAGCCCGGAAACTCTGCTCACTGAAGATCAAGTCACCTCCCTCCCCAGCTCCCAGAGAAAGTGTTCCCCTCCTCCCTCCCTCCCATAGGCCCCACTCCCCAAACCAGGCACCCTGGGGAGAAGGGATAGACATATCTTAGCCACCACAGCTGCGCCAGCGGATCTAGATGACGGTGCCCCAGCCATGGAAGACAGCTTAACATGCAAGCCCAAGTGGGGTAGAGGGAAGACACTTAGCAGCCAGAGAGTTCTGGATGTGAACCCCTGCTCTGCCCCTCACCAGTTGCCTGCCTCCAGGCCAGCCTCTCTGCCTCCCTTTGAATGAGGACCAGAATCCCTACTTTGCATATTTGTAGACAAAGTGCCCAGCACAGCAGCATCTTCACTGTTGGCCCCTCCTGCCCTGACTTTGGCAGCCCCATCTGCCTTGGAGGAAGCCTCATTCTCTGGTCTGGTCCTTTCTCATTGCGCAGGCCCTGCCTGTCTTGACCACCTTCACCTGCTCACCCCATCCTGTGTCCAAGCTCTCCAGGGTCGGACTCCCCTTAATGTAGCCTCCTAGCATGGCACCCGCCTCAGGGAGCTCAGATCAACTAATTTAACTCTCATAAGTGTCTTATGAGGACAAGATCACCATCATCTCCATTTTGCAGATGAGAAGACTGAAGCTTAATGAATAGCTTGCTTAAGGTCACACAATTAGTAAGAGATAGAGCTGGGATTCAAATCCAAGCACACTGGTCACCACACTCCCAGACTCCCCAGCTTCCCACCACTGATCCATCCGTCTCTCTTATCACCTGTTTATGCATCCTCTTTCCATCAAGTCGTGGACCCATCCACCCATCTGCTTACCCAATTATCAGCCATCCCTCCCTCCATCTGTGCTGCCCCAGTTGGCCATTCCCTGCCACCAGATTTTTTGCACTGACTACTGAGGCCACCATGGTGGCCAAGGTCCTGCTCTCATGCATATCAGATTCTGATTGGAAAGACTAATCAGGTGAAGACAAGTCATTGCAATGAGTGTGATGAAGGGCCTCGGGTTCTGCAGAAGCACGGTGGGAGTGCCTGCCCCAGGCTGGGTGTCTGGAGAAGGTAAGCCCTGGTCTGAGCCCCAAGGGGAAGGGTGCTGAGAGGGGAAGAGCATCTCTTTAAAGAGAAGTGGAAAGGCTTGGCCTCTCAGGAGAGTGTGGCACACAAGGGTAGCTACATGTAAGCCTTTCTCGTTGAAGGTAGAATTCTAGATGAGGCTGGGGTGGGGTGGCGGGGAGGCTGAGATCAGGTGGTACGGGAGTATGGAACTGGGCCAGTGAGTGGTGGTGGTGATGGGAGCCAGTGAAGGGTTAAGTGGGGCAGTGATGCAGTGTAGGGCAACACTGGGCCCCAGAGCACTCTAGCCCCTGCAGGGAAAAGAAGGTGATGCCAGAGGCAGAGAGAGGGGAGCAGGCTGTTATAGTGGGTCAGCTCCCAGGAAGAACCCTGGACTGAGATGGTGCGCCAGGAAGGGGAGGGAAGTGGGTGGGTTTGAGGCCTGTTCAAGACGCAGCCTCGATGGGCTGGATGTGGGGCAGGGTATCACCTCTCCAGAGATGACCTCCAGGCCTGCCTCAGGGGCCACCCTCTGTGTCTTACACTCCCAGCTTTTGCATAGGCTCCTTGGCCTCCTTGGAAGAACCTGACTTTGAAGGTCATGTGAAAAATGTTAGCTTAGCCAGCAAGCTACAGAGAACCACTGCCTGCATGGTCAGCTGCAGGTGTTAGAAAGACTCTGGCCCCAGGGATGGCCAAGGTCAAGTAGGTGTGGAGGGGGGATGTGAGACTATGGGTACCAGGTCCCAACAGAGCCGTTCTGTCTTCAGAGCTTCCTTCCCTGATGTGCTCAGCAATCCTAAGCCAGGTTCCTCTCTTAGGATTAAACATCCCACTCTGAACTTCCACATAATTTTCAGTTGTATATTTATATGTCTCATTGGTTAATTAATGCACGTGTCTCGCTCTAAACTATATGCTCCATGAATATGGGGACATTATCCTTGTGTTGTCATTATACCCACAGCAACTAGCGCTGTCTTTGCACATGTGTGTTACTTGCTCAGTTGTGTCTGATTCTTTGTGACCTCGTGGACTGTAGCCCACCAGGCTCCTCTGTCCATGGCATTCTCCAGGCAAGAATACTGGAGTGGGGAGCCATTCCCTCCTCAGGATCATCCTGACCCAGGCAGATTCTTTACCATGTGAGCCACCAGAGAAGCCCTTGGCACATATCGCTAAGTCACTTCAGTTGTGTCCAACTCTTTGTGACCCTATGGACCATAGCCTGCCAGATTTCTCTGTCTATGGGATTCTCCAGGCAAGAATATTGGAGTGGGTTACCATGCCCTCCTCCAGGGGATCTTCCCAACCCAGGGATGGAACTCTTGTCTCTGTTATCTCCTTCATTGGCAGGGGGATTCTTTACCACTAGCACCACCTGGGAACAAGCCAGGTGCTTAATAAATGATGCAGTGTATTAAAGAGCAGAGACATCACTTTGCCAACAAAGGTTCGTATAGCCAAAGCCATAGTTTTTCCAGTGGTCATGTATGGATGTGAGAGTAGGACCAGAAAGAAAGCTGAGCGCCAAAGAATTGATGCTTTTGAACTGTGGTGTTGGAAAAGACACTTGAGAGTCCCTTGGACTGCAAGGAGATCCAACCAGTCAATCCTAAAGGAAATCAATCCTGAATATTCATTGGAAGGACTGATCCTGAAGCTGAAGCTCTAACATTTTGGCCAACTTAATGGAAAAGCCCCTGATGTTGGGAAAGATTGAGGGCAGGAAGAGAAGGGGGTGACAGAGACTGAGATGGTTGGATAGCATCACAGGCACAATGAACATGAGTTTGAGCAAACTCAGGGAGACAGTGAAGGACAAGGAAGCCTGGAGTGCTACAGTCCATGAAGTTGCAAAGAGTTGGACACAACTTGGCGACTGAATGACAACAGCAATAAATGATGAGTGAATAATGAGTGAGTGATCCTGGCTGGAGTTTGGGCAGTGCTTGGGTCCCTGGGTACAAGGTTAACTGGGAAGAAGCTGCCAGTTGGTAGAACTCGGAGGCCAAGCTTAGACCAACTTCCAACTCCCCAACACCCACTTTGAGGAATATCTACAGAAAAATAATTTTTAGGAATTCTAAAATGCGAAATGGGCTCAAAAAGACCATCAGGCCTCCCAGAAGAAAGCTGGCAGGGCTCAGGGGCTGCCCATTTTTCGGGATTACTCATCTGGTGCCAGCAGCCTTCTATTGGCACAGAGAATGGAGCTGCAGCCCCAGCTGTTTTGTACATAGGGCCTGGATCTGGACCAGGTACTAAATAAAGGCTGGAACAAAACGTGCCACATTTTCAATACTGAACGTATCTCAGTGTCGACAATAAAATATATGTTTTTAATTTTTACTAAACTACAAAGTGAATGAGATTTGCTTTTTAACATCTGGTGCACCAGTTGAATCCAGAAGCCTGATGTGAAGGGGAAAGAGCTCCATCCAGGGCTGGTCTTGCCTCTCTGTGCCAGCTTCCATACAGGCTGACTCTGTGGTCAGTCACTTTGCTCTGGGAGTATCCATTTTCTCATCAGTAAAATGAGCTAAGTGTCTTCTCCCCACTCAATTCACTGGTGTGGAGGCGATTTTGGAGGTTAAAATACACCGAAAACCAAAGGGCATTGGATAAGTAGGAAGTGTCACTTAGGCAAATTATTAGGTATTGATTAGGCAATACTTCAAAGGTATTTAAGGTACCTTTCAAAAGCAAGGATACTGAAGCATCTATCTCTTTCCAAGCTCTGTGGTACACGTGAATACATTTTTGGTTTGCTGGCTTCATTCTCTGCATCTCCCAATTCACAAAGAGAAACTGAGGGGCTCAGTTCACCTTTCTGCCTATGGCTACATTATTAGCCCCTAGCCAATGGGCTGGCTGCCTCCACATCAGACTCCTGCCCCCTGTCCAATCAGCTGCAGCCGATGGCTCACATGACAGGCTTTCTAATATGCTTTTCAATGGGGTCACGAAGAGTTGGACACTTACTGAGCGACTTCACTTTCACTTTCATGCATTGGAGAAGGAAATAGCAACCAACTCCAGTGTTCTTGCCTGGAGAATCCCAGGGATGGGGGAGCCTGGTGGGCTGCCGTCTCTGGGGTCCCACAGAGTCGGACACGACTGAAGCGACTGAGCAGCAGCAGCAGCAGCAGATAGGTGCTATTATTATGTCCATTTTATAGATAAGGAGAGTGAGGCACAGGAGAGCTAACCCAACCAATGACACAGAGCTCTTAAAATCCAGAGTTAGGATACATTCCTTCCACTGTCCTGTTCATCTTTATCTTCAGGGCTTCTAGGAGTGCCTGGCACGTAAGAAGCACTCCATCTGCATTTGCCAAGCGAGAGTTTAGGAATAATAACACTTATTTTACAGGTTTATTATGAAAATTAAGTAAGTTAATATTAGTGAAAGCATCTGGCCCTGGCCCTGGGATTGAGCGGTGGTGAATAAATATTGGTTTAATTCACTTGTGGATCATTTACACATCCTCCCTATGGCTTGGGGGCCATTGCTCCAGGCAATCTCAGGAGGAAGGCTAACCCTCAGGCAGGTGTTCTGCAGATGGTGACGGCTTTAGAGCCTGGTGACCTTTCTTTTCCTCTTTCCCTCTGTTCATCCTGAGCATCTGTGAAACCTATTTGCCAATGGAGTTGGTGGTTGAGGTAAGCCCCTCTCTGACCATCCTCCCCAAGCCTGCCTCCCTCCTCTCCTACGTGACCTTACCTGCCCCCATCAACACACACTCCTGCTGCAAGACTCGTTCTGGGCTTTTCTCTCCTGCTACCCTCCTCCTGGGAGGTTTCCTGTCCAGCCTTCCAGAATATTCTTTTCCAGTCAGAAACCACCTCTCCCATTTGCTGCTCCCCTGCTTCTTGATCTACACCTCTCTTAAGATATTTTGCATTGGGGACACCACTGATTATCCCATAATGCTCATTCATGGTGGGGTGGGCATGTGTGTCTGTGCAGGTCCACACTGGCCCTGTGACTTGGGCAGGTCACCTCTCCTTCCCGAGTTCATGCTTCCTATGGATAAAAACAGAATTAAATAATCCCCACTTGGCAGAACTGTGAGGATTAAATCAAGTGATTCAATTAGAATAAATAAGAAATATTAGTTCCTTTCTACATACGATGCTTGTTGTTCAGTCGCTAACCCATGTCTGTCTCTTTCCACTCCCTTGGACTGAAGCACACCCGGCTCCCCTCTCCTTCACTGTGTCCCGGAGTTTGCTCAAACTCACGTCCACTGCGCTGCTGATGCCATCTAACCATCCCATTCCCTGCTGCCCTCTTCTCCTTCCGTCCTTTTCTGATCTGACAGTCTACAGCACAATACGTAAAGGAGCGTCGGGTCCAGTGCTTTTCAAATTTCTTTTCCGCTGAGCAGAACCGTGTTTCCCACAGAAAGTTAAGCAGAAGTTCAGTATCTAGAAACAGATCCACTGGGACTGCTTGTGCGGAGGCGGGACCCAGAGCTCCATCCACTTGGCTCCTCCCCCTGGTCTCCCACTCACCCCAGGTCCCTAGGCACCCCTGTGAGCCCCCAGGACCCTCAGTGATGTTTGAAAGCCTCTCAAGTGGTCTCCCCACCCAGAGGGTATCTCTGGACCGTTTGTGACACAGGATCAGGAAACTCAGAATAAGGGCGCTGAGAGCGGTGTGGGCGTCTGCTGTGGTTTCTTTTTTCTGGTTGGGAGAGTGTATATTCTCTTCACAGAGTTTGAGAAAAACAAGTGAAGAAGCTGCAGGGCTGGTTTTTTTTTCCCCCCACCTAAGTCAGGTCTAAAGAGGTATATACTTTACATAGAGTAAAATTCGCTTTTTAAAGTGTACAGTTTAGTAAGTTTTAACAAATAGATACAATCATGTAGCCACCACAGTCAAGATACAGAACATTTCCACTCCCTTAAAAATTCCCTCATACTCCTGGCAGTCAGTCCCTCTTCCCACCCCTGGAAACCACTGATGTGATGAAAGATAATTCACCAGTTTTATTTCTGTTCCTATAGTTTTGCCTTTCCCAGAATGTCACATGCGAGGAATCAAACAGTGATTAGCTTTTTGTTCCTGGCTTCTTTCATTTCCCACACGGTGTTTGGGGGTCATCCATGTGGTCACATGTATCCGGATTTGTTCCTGTTGATCGCTGAGTAATATTCCATGTGTGAATGACCACAATTTATTTATGGCTGATGGATATTTGGGTTGTTTCCAGTTTTTTGGTTGTTATGATTGAAACCTATGAATATTCCTATAAAATTCTGTGTGAACACAAAGTGTCATTCCCCTTGCATAAATATTTAAGAGTGTGATTGTTGGGTCAGATAGTAAGTTTATATTTAAATTCACAACAAACTGCCAAACTGGAGTTAATTTTTGGTAAGTGAACTGTGTCTTTTGTGACCACGTGACTCACAGTTTTATAAGGGTTGCTTTGTACTTTTGGTGAGTGAATTACTGCTTTCTATGTTGTCTCTCCCAAAGATATTTGCATTTTAACTAGAAACAACTGTTCCATTCAAGAATCACTCCCCCATCACATAAGTCAAAGGATTAGTTTCTTGCTTCGTGAGGAAATGTTTCCCCTGAGCTAGCAGGTAGGAGAAGGTGATCCTAGGCAAGGAGAGATGGGAATGCCATGTGGGGTACCAGTGAATCATGTGTTAGCCTAGAACTGCAGGTAGATGGATCCCTGGATCCCCTAAGTACGCTGACACCCAGAATTCTGCAAGGGAGCGTGACCAGTGTGGAAGAAGTTCTGGAAAGAAGGGGGCTGCTGGAGTGGTTCTTCCCTCCTAACACCATCCCTTGCTGTTTTTGCTCAAGCCCCTCTCAGATCCCATGTTTGCTACCAGTGCAAAACAACCACTTTTTAGGCAAAGGCGTGACAGAGGAGAGCTCTCCGGGGGACTATCTCTCCTGTCTCAGGTTCCCTTCTCCCATGCAAACAGTGGCAGAAGCAGAGCAGAAAAGGGTGCAAAGAGAATTCAGTTTTCTTTCATGCATATCCTTGACTTTGTCCATCCACTTCTCTTCGACTAACATTGAGTGGGCACTTATTATGTGCCAGGTACTGCGTAAGTAGTGTTAGTCACATGTCCTACCCTTTGTGACACCATGGACTGTAGCCCACCAGGCTCCTCTGTCCATGTAATTCTCCAGGCAAGGATACTGGAGTGGGTTGCCATTCCCTTCTCCACAGGATCTTCACCACCCAGGGATTGAATCCAGGCCTCCTGCATTGCAGGCAGATTCTTTACCATCTGAGCCACCAGGGAAATCCATGTAAGCACTTAACATGTAGTAATTTTTTTCAATCAACATGAAAATCTATGAGGTAATTTCAATTATCAGCTCCATTTTACAGAACGAGAAGCTGAGGTTCAGAGGGGTGAAGCAAATCCTCTAAGATCTTTATCGGCTTTGACACTGCATGCCTCCATGCCGCTGCACATAGGGACTTGCTCAAATGAGTGATTAATGAATGAGAGAATGAAAGACAAAATGAACTCCCATTTTACTGGTGGAAAAGCTGAGGCCCCTCTATAGAGGAGCCACTTGACCAGTGAGGCAGACTGGGAAGCTGGAGGGCAAGGCCTGAGGGTGGGACGGGTTTCCCTGATACCCCCTACCCCCAGCCTCCCAACCATATTCCACTTGAGCCAGGCGCCCCAGAGTCAGCCAGGCTCATCCCAGGCCTCACAGTCTGATGCTTTCTTCCTGCACGAGACTCTCCTTACACTCTCCCCAGAGCTTTCCAAAGCTTGCCCCTGGGCAGCTCTTCCCAGAAAACCAGAAGGCAGCTTCTAATTCCTTCTACTCCTGCTCTCACACCCTCGAGCACCAGCCCGCCGCAATGGCATAGCCATGAATCAAGCCACCTCCTCAGTTTTTCAGTTCTTCAAATTATTCTTGCTCTCTCTTAGCTCTCTCTTCTCTGTGCAATGCAGGGAGTTCCCTCCTTGGATTTATTCTCCCGAAGAAGCTTTGTGTTCAATACAAATGTCTCTTAGCAACATCTTGTAACTCATCTTCTCATAGAAGGTATTTCGCTAATGATCAAAGGTCTATTTTTATAGACTTTTTTTCTTCTCAGGATTGCAAGAAAATTTCTGCCTCATATAGGTACAGAGTGTTTTCTTTCAGTGATCCTCATGAGAAACACAGGTGGTGGGTATGACTTGTCCCCACTACACAGATGAAGGGCTGCAGAGAGAACTGGCTGTTTGGGCACTGTGGTATGTCCAGACCCAGTTGTTGTTCAGTCGCTAATTCGTGTCTGACTCTTTGTGACCCCATGGACTGCAGCACTCCAGGCTTCCCTGTCCTTCACTATCTCCAAGAATTTGCTCAAATTCATGTCCATTGAGTTGGTGATGTTCTCTAACCATCTCATCCTCTGTCATCTTCTCCTCCTGCTTTCATCTCTCCCAGCATCAGGGTCTTTTCCAATGAGTTGGCCTCTTTGCATCAAGTGGCCAAAGTATTGGAACTTCAGCATCAGTCCTTCCAATGAATGTTCAGGGTTGATTTCCTTTAGGATTGATTGGTTTGACCTCCTTGCTGTCCAAGGAACTCTCAAGCGGCTTCTCTCACCCTAGAGGTGAATCCTGATTGGTCTAAACCAAGCCTGATGGTGTCATTTCCCTTTGCCAATGATTGGTGTAGGACCTAATTCTGGTCAATGAAGTGTAAGTAACATTTTCCTTCCTGCATAGGAGAGGGGCTTCCCAGGTGGCTCAGTGGTAAAGAATCTGCCTGCCAGTGCAGGAGACTTGAATTTGATCCCTGGGTTGGGAAAATCCCCTGGCAGAGGAATGGCAACCCACTCCAGTATTCTTGCCTGAAAAATCCCATGGATAGAGGAGCCTGGGGGGCTATAGTTCATGGGGTCACAAAGAGTTGGATTTGACTGGGCACATACGTATGCACAGAAGAGAGAGAGCTACCCAAGGAGAAGGCAGAGAAGGAAACTTTTTTTTTTTTAGGTAACTCCTTTTAGCTTTGCATACTATTTATAAGGACTTGATATCCAGAGCCGTGGCAACCATTTTGTGATATGAGGCAATAAGCTTGAGGGTAAAGAGTTAAAATCCCCAGAATGGCAGAGTGGGGAACTTGGATCCTTCTTGACATGGCTGAGTCAGTGGTCTCAGCTTGGGGCTACCTCCCTCCCTAGTCTCATTGAGTCAACACTAATGTCCTTACAGTTGAGCTGCCATTGATCTGGTTTTCTGTAACCTGAAGCTGAAAGCATTCTTTATTGCTAACTGAGGATTCTCTCATTGACCGCCCCCTGGCATGCCTAGGCTGCCTTAAGATGTGCCACAGGAACGGCAGACACAGGTGCTGGGTGCAGGCGGGGGGCTTGGGAAGACTGGGGAGTGGGGGTGGTGAAATGAGGAGGCCGGTGCAGGCTCTAAGTCCCACTCCAGCACACTCATCCGAATGGTGCAGGACCAAGTCACTTCCCCTCTAGTTCTTCTGTTTCCTCCCTGGTAGATGCAGGGTTCAGTTCCATCAGGGGCCTCTCCTAACAATGACTCACAAGCTTCGAGACTTTTAAGCTCCCAGACCACACGGACTGCCTGAGCTTTTACTGATGACAGTGACGAGTGGAGAGGGTCCAAGCTCAGCTCACTGGTGAGTATTTGGAGGTGACTCAGTGAAGAATCAGAAGGCCCCAGAGTTTTTATTTATTCCTCTTCCCCATTTGTCAGAAATCCTTCATTGTGCCCCAGTTTCAGGGTGTATTTTTAGTGGAAATAAACTTGAGCAGCTCAAGATGACACGATTCCTTCAGGAGTTTCAGCATCACCTGCTGGAGAGAAGGGCAGGTGGAGTCAGTGAGAGCTCCTGACCCAGTGGTTCAGGCTTCTGGGCTCACCAGAGAAATCATTTAATCTGCCAGAAAAACAAAAGAAAAATCTCCCATGGCTGCAAGCCTGGGGTGAGGTGAGTACCTTCAGTCTGGGATCCAGGATCAATGCTTTCAAGACAGTTGGCATCGGCGCTTCCCTGGTGGCTGGGTGGATAAGAATCCACCCACCAATGCAGGAGACAAGGGTTTGATCCCTGGTCTGGGAAGACCCCACATGCTGAGGAGAAGCAAAGCCCCTGGGCCACAAAGACTGAGCCTGTGTTCTAGAGCTCACGGGCCACAATTACTGAAGCCTGCATGCCCTAGAGCCTCTGCTCCATCACAATGAGAAGCCCCTGCACCGCAACTAAAGAGGAGCCAGTGCAGCAACGAGGATCCTGTACAGCAAAAACAAAAAAAGACAGCACCTAGCCAGGGAAGCAGAGCTGTTATTTGAAATCCTATCTGCCCTCCTCTAAATTTGAGCCTGGATCTTGCTTGTGTTTTTCTGAGCCCTTTGATACATTTGGATAAATATGCTTGGGAGTGAGCAGCTGGGGGGAGTTTAAATCCTCTGCCTAAATAAGGGAGGAGAATTTAGAGTTTCCAGAGGCCATGGAGAAGGCGGAATGTCATAGACACAGTTAGCGACCTGCCCAGACACCCTGGCAGGACTGATTCACCCCAGCTCCTCCTGATGTGGATGTTGACCGTACCCTTCAACGCATTTTCTTCCATCGTGAATTAGTAAGAGCAGGGCAGGACCATGTCAAATCCTTATGTAATAATCACAGCAAAAACTTACATGGTGCTAGACTCAGTTTTTTGTTTTTTAAAGGTTATACTAGTTAATTTTTAATTGAAGTGTAGTTGATATACAATGTTGCATTAATTTCTGCTGTACTGCAAACTGATTCAGTTATACATATATGTGCATTCTTTTCTTTAATAATCTTTCCCATTATGGTTTATCATAGGATACTGATATAGTTTTCTGTGCTATACAGTAGGACCTTGTTTACCCATTTCATATATTTAATAGCTTATATCCTCTGACCCCAACCTCCCACTCCATCCCTCCCCCAACCCCCTAGGCTCAGTTCTTGATTCTTTATAAATACTAACTCCAGTCTCCCATTTTTACCATTCGGTCATTCAGCTAAGATAGGGTGGCAAGTGACTTGCTCAAGGTCACACAACTGAGCCTGCAGCTGACTCCAGAGCCAGGGCTCCCAGCCTCTGTGGCCTCCTCTCCCGGAGTTGGGAGGGGGGCTCTCTGGAGAGCTCCATATCCAGCCCTCTCACTTCACGCAGGTGAAAACCTGGCAGAATGAACTTACCCCCTCCACCATGAAGCCACAGTTTGCTCAGTAATAAACTCAGCAAAAGGTCAGGAACAGCAGATCACCCTTGACATTTCCTTAGGCATAGTCACATGGCAGCCCCAGACTGTCTCTAATCAAACCAGTACGACCTGTCTCCTCCAGATCTGGCTCTGATCCCTGGCTCCTCACCTCTACCCAGAAATAGGAGCTGGTGTGCATGTAGGGTCCAGGGAGCATCTTGAGACACTGGATTCTGGCTCCAGAAGGGGTGAGTAGGACCGGAGCTGATGCGGAAAAAGGTCGGGAGGTGCCCTCACTCTGGGGGAGGGATGCTCGGTTTGGGAGGGAGGCTGTGTTAGGAGTGGGCAGGTCTTTGCTGTGGGTCTGTCCTGTGGTTGCTGCCACCACCTGAGTATAGGTAGTGTCTCCATCATGCAACAGAGAACGTCCCCATGTGTTTCTCAATGTGCCCTGGGGAGGGCCTGGGGGCAGAGGACCAGCAACTGGAATGATGCTCCTTGAATGACATGGGGTAGAGTAGTCATCATGTTCTCTCTCTAAACACACACACACACACACACATATGCACACACACACACACATATGCACACACACATTCTCTCTCTCATTATCCACGGGGCTAATTTCTGTAACTCCATCCAGCTTGGGGATGCCTTCTGTCACTCGCACAAATATTAAAAAGGAACATTTATTTTACTTTCCCAAAGGTTAATTTGTTTTTATTGTTGGTGCAGTTTTTATAATATTTTGATGTTAAAAATTCTTCGTATTTCAGAACAACTGTTCCGAATGATGACGAACCTGTTCACTTATTTGGCACAAGTCCACGTGTGTTCTGTTTTGGTCTCTGGTCCACGTGTGTTCTGTTTTGGTCTCTGGTCCATTTACACTGAGAATCATGTCTCTAATGGCATTTGGGGTGGGAATTCATGCCCCAAAACAAAATAACTTCAGTTGTCAACTCAAAGGAGGCAACCTGCCACATGTGGCGTAAATTGAATGCTGGGTTCAAGAGTCCTTATTACAGAGCACCTCTCAAACTGAGCTCGTGTCAGAGCTTGAATCACCCAGACAGCTAGTTACAATGCAGATGGCTGCCCTCCCCACCTCCACACTGTGTCTGACTCAATAGGTCTGAGGTAGGGCCCCTGAGTTTGCATTTCTAACAAGCTTCCTAGTCACGATGATGCTACTGATCTGAGGCCCACATCATCCTCATGGTTAACGCACTACCATAATTACAAAATCTCTTTCCTATCAATAATTTAAAAACTAGGTACTTCGTATATGTATTCATTTCAACACACGGCTTGTTCACTTATTCAACAAGTAATCATGGAGCAGCTACTGAATGGCAAGGTCTAGGCACTGGGGACTCAGGGTGGAGGAAAGAAAGCCCTTGACACCAGCAAGGACATTGACAATCAACTATCACCAATTAAAAATATCTTAAAGTGACAGGCAGTGAGAAGTGCTACCAGGAAGAGAACAGCAGGGGATACGGAGGGATGAGAGATGCTACTTTAGAGAGGATGGTCAGAGGAGGACAATTGAGAGGGGTGACATTTGCGAAGACTCAAGTAAAAAAGATTGTGAGCAGTGCAGACATCTGGAGAAGAGCATTCAAGGCAGAGGGAATGTCAGGGGCCAAACCCTGATGGGAGATACACGTTTGGTGTGTCTGGTGACTCAAGGACACCTGTAGGGGTGGAAGAGAGGGAGTGACAAGGAGAGGGGTAGGAAGAGAAGGCAGAGGGGTGCGTAGCACGGGGAGGGTCTTCCAACCTGGGGTTGGGGTTTTAGCTGAAAGAGAAGGAGTGTTAATGCAGAGGGTGACATGATCCGATTTCTGTTTCCAAAGGACCTCTCTGGCTGCTGGGTGGAGAGCAAGATGGCGAGGGTGGAGAGCAAGATGGCGAGGGCTGAGGCTGGAGGCCAGTGAAGGGGCTGCTGCTCTCACCCAGACAAGAGATGACAGTGGCTAGGTTAAGACAGGAGGAGGCTAGCGATTACTGGAAAGATTTAGGTAGGATTTAGGTTGACAGAGCCAATAGGATTTGCTGACAACCTTATGTAGGAAGTGAGAACCAGATGGAGTCAAGGGCCACTGGTAGGATTTTTAGCTAGGGCAGCTGGAAACATGGTGCTTCTTCAGCAGTTCTTAGGGTCTGGCTGTGGCTCCCAGAACAGCCAGCATAGAAACAGACAGTGAAGATGTGATGTCCGCCCTCAACACCTAACATCTATTGCAATACTCAATAAACGTTGAGTGTCTGGATAAAGTGACTCCCCAGAGCAGGGACAGTCCCTTTGGGGTCACATGTTACCAGTTTATCTGATTAGAAACATCCCTTTCTGGGCTCCACTTGGGTAACAGATGTCAGGTGAGAAGCTGCCTTGGCATCACATACATAGCTGGCTGAGCATCCGTGTAGGTTAGAGATCTGTGGTTTACGAACTCACTGGAATTGGAAAGAATCAAAGAAATCAGTTGAGAAGAATCAAAATGGCATTCCAGATGAACTCTACTTAGGCTTATATTATATCTATTATATCACAGGTATGGTATGCTCTAATAGATTAGTACTCTTCCAGCCATGGCTGACCAGAAGAGTGTTTTAGTTTTAATTATGCAATAGTTGCTAGCTGGCAGGACAGAGGAGGAGGATCTCAGATTTTCTTGGTATTATTTCTAGTCATCAATTGATCCTATGTAATTCAATGTCAGATGGGAGCCTTCCTACTTCTTGAAAGCTTCAAAAAATTAATATCCATCTCCAATTCCATACACAGTGGATGTCTAAATCAAAATTTCTGTGAATTTGGTGGGAGGCAAGGACTCTTACTGTCAAGGTCACTGCTGTCTCCAGACTATTGCTTCTGCTGGTACTATCTTTGTCTCACACCAAACTGATGGCCCGTGAAGCTCATTTCCTTCCTTATCCTTATTTTCTGCTGTAACCTGATTATAAGCAAGGGTCCCATGTGACCCAGTCTTGGGATGGAGTTGTATTCAGGGAGAATAGATCAGCAAACAAAGGTAATTAAAAAGTAATTCCAATCTTTATTTGTATCTTTCCAATCAAACTTAAGAGGATCTCAATCAGATCACATAGTTTTATTTCTTGACTCTCTTATCTTGCCAGACCTCACTTTATCTCCATGTACTTCTATATTTTTTCACCTGCCAAACCTTTCTCCCAAGTTTTCCATCTTCCCTTTGGTCTTTATAGTTCTGTTTCTTTATTTCTGATCTTTCTTTAAATTATCACAAAAGGATGTAATATAAGATGCAAAAGACTGAACTTGCATTAGAGAGAATTAGAGGAAAGCTTTATTAATGCTTTTTATCCCCATTCTCTCTCCTGAAATCTGCCTACTAAAGTACTAAAGATAATTTTCTTTGTTCTCTTCTCCCCTTCTTCCACAGTCACCAAAACAGTCATTAGTGAAGCACAGTTCACTGGAGATTTGGTGGGAGAAAGGTAGGGCTTCCATCACAAAAATGCAAATCACTTTAAAATGTGCAGTAGACATCTGTGCTTCTAAGAGACATTTCAGCCACCACCACCGGGGTTTGCCTCCGACATTAGCCCATCTCAACCCATTTTAATGGCTTCTTTATGCTGCTTGTCTCCACTGATCTTCAGTATGTCTCCTCTGCTTCTCTCAGGTACGTGCTCAGTAGTTCAGTGTGTCTGACTCTTTGTGATCCCATGGACTATAGCCTGCCAGGCTTCTCTATCCATGGGATTCTCCAGGCAACACTGGAGTGGGTTGCCAGGCCCTCCTCCAGGGGATCTTCCCAACCAAGGGATTGAATCTTTGGCAGGTGGATTCTTTACCACTGAGCCCCCTGGGGAGCCCACTCCTCCCAGGTGCAAACCACAAATTCTGCTCCTTATCTTTGCAAAACAGTTCGGCCTGTGAGCAAAGGGGTTGAGAGCAGGGGCACCAGAGCCCATCTGCCTGGTTTGAATCTCGCCTCTGATTTACCAGCTGTGTGATGTTGGGAGAGCTTCCTACCTTCTTGTCCTTTAGTTTCTTCATTTGCAAAATAGAACCAATGCTCATACCTTGATCATAGGATTGTTAGGAGGATTAACTAGGCTAACTGACCTGTGGTCCTTGGGGAGGCATCTGGTGCCTTCAGGGGCTCCTGAAGCCTCAGCTCTTATGACTTCTTGGTTTCAGGGCTCACGTGTTGCCTCCTAACAAAGAGACTTGGCAAAGTCTTTTCCAAACAAAGGCCATTTCCTCTCCAGGAAGGATTTTGCCACCTGTCCATGCTGCTTCACCCCGTTGCTTCTGTAAGGGACTCTGGGTTCCAATCCTGACTGCTGTTTTCTAGCTCAACCCTTCAACTCTGAGTGTCTCAGTATCCTCATCTTAGTTTTTCCTTAAAACATTTTTGTTTATTTGGCTGTGCCAGATCTTAGCTGTGGCATTCAGGATGTTCAGTTTTCATCGCAGCTTGTGGAGTCTTTTAGTTGCAGGATGTAGAATCTAGTTTTCAGAACAGGGATCAATCTTGGTCTCACTACATTGGGAATATGGAGTCTCAGCCACTGAACCACTAGAGAAGCACCCCAGTCTCCACATCTTTGAAATGGGGATAAGAATCCTATGGTTGTTAGGGTTAAGGGAAATTGCATGTGAAGCATCTATGATAAGAATGGTTTTTCGAGTATTGGCTGGGTACTGGGCACTCTCCCATACACAGGTAACCCCCACTTTTCGAAAGTTTTCATTACATTACTTCACTTTTGTGAAAGACCTATTAGAACCTGTTTCATTAACTGAAAGAAATTTGAAGAGGAGTTTTGCTTTTATGAAAAAAAAGCAAACAATGAACGTGGCCTTCAGAGTTTGTTTTGCAGGGAGCCATGCCAGAGGCATTGCATATCCCTGGGATCGAGGGGCCCCAGCCAGCTCCTTCCCAGAGGGCTACCCTCAGCCTTTCGGCAGCAAGCCACCATGACTGTCAAGTCTGTGAGCATCTGTGCTGTATCTTGATCCATTTTTTTTGTCTGTTAGAAAGATGTGTTCTTAGGTAATTGCTTCTTTGCTTTCCATCATTTTGGCTTATGGAAGGTTTCATAGGAACCTCTATACTTTTAGATAGCAGGGGACACCTGTAAATTCTCTGCTCAGTGACCAACACCTAGGACAGTCAACAGATGTTATATCGGCTCATCCCTGAGAGATGGGGAACATGGTTCCTTATGAAGGACAGGTGCTCCCAAGTAACATATGATTAGAGTTGGGATCAGGTACAAGGGGAAGTCAAGGGAGGGCAAGATCCCTGGGCCTTCCTGCCAGAGGAGGATGTATAATCAGGGAGGATTTGGACAGGGAACATGAGGAAGGAACGCAGAGGAGAGGGGCACCCAAGCAAAGGCTGGGAGGTAGGCCTGTACTTTGGTGCCATGTTCCTCCCCCAAACCACTCTTCTGATTCAGCCAAGTGCACCAGCAGAGCAGCTGACCTGGCCAGTCCATAGGGTTCCCATCGGGGGGCAGGTGAGCAACAAGGGCAGAACAGAGGGCTGGGGAAGGCTCCCTGCCAGGCGGAGGTGTTCAGACGTCAATGTTATTATTAATAATCATAACAAAGCAATAAGATGGAGCATCATTTGTTGTGCTCCGACGTACCAAGCACTGCCCTAGAGGGACTGGATTCTCTCATTTCTCCCATTTTGCAGATAAATGGCCTCAAGCTCAGAGAGCAAAGACCACACATCGAATCAATGTCAAGGCCTGGACTGAGTGTCAGAGTCATCTGACCCCAAGGTCCGGGCTGTGGCTGTAATGAGAGCCAGCATCAGCCTGGGGTATTAGCAGCCTCTGTGTATTTCACAGGGGTCACTCTTAAGGGAGAGTTCTCTTCCAGGATGCAAGGAGTTGGGGACAGTCTCGTCCTCTCCCCCTTCCCCTCTCTTTTCTCAAATCCCTCTGCACAAGGTCACAGGCAACTGAAGGCTCCCTCTGGCCACCCTCAGCACCCCCGTGGGTCTGTCATCCATGGAGTCGGGTTTAATAACCAAGGGGTCCAAGTGTCACAGGGCCCTTACTTTCAGCTTTCCTCATCTGAATGGGACCTAGCAAGGTGGAGATGGCGAGGGCAGGAGAGGGAGAGGAGACTCCTCTCTCTGCACCTCCCCAACCCTGCTTTGGCATTTTGTGTGCTGGGAATGAGAAACCTAGCGTTGCTATGGAAACTGCCATCCCCTGCTCCCTCTCTCACTCTCTGTGGGCAGTTCTTGTATGTAACATGGAAGTGCAGGGCTCCCTGCTACCCAGGGGGCTGGAATTCAGGAGGACCATCTCTGGGGGTGGGGATGCAGGAATGGATGGGAGCTGACAGAGGGGCCTCCCGCGGTTCTGCTCCCAGGAGGGGTTTCAGGGCCTCCGACCTGAGGGCAGCGTGAGGGGCAGCCATGGAGCTCAGGCTGCATCTCTGTAGTGAGCCTGGTAACAATGCTCATTCACACTCATTGCAAAGAAGAGTTCACAAAGTGCAGTCAGCTGGGCTGTTTAGAAAGAGCTTGGGCCCTGCAGTTCCTAAGACTCAGGCTTGAATACCAGCATGTGTAACTTCTCCAAGCTTCCATTCCCCACATCTGGAAGCTGAGCAACCTCAGAAGTGGTCACATGGGACCAAGACTGTGCCCCTGTCCCCTGCCTGGAGGCTACTTCAGAGATAGCATCTGCTTAAGGGAGGGGAGGAGTCCCCTCTCCTCTCTTCCCCATCTCACCTGATTCCACTCAGGTAAGCAGTATGAGCCCACTTTACAGAAGAGAAGACTGAGATCCAGGCCAGGGACGGAAGGGGCTCACAGTCCACAGAGTCGGGGCCGGGCCTAGGGCTGAACAGGAGCCTTGCACTCTCCCCGGTTTCCCAACAGCCCTTCTCGCTCTTGGCACTGCTGCCTGGAGCTGGCCTTAATTGCCAGGCACGTGACCTGCAGGACTCCCTCCCTCTGAGCCACGTGCTAAGCCCCAATCCCTCTTGATGCTGTCATGGGCGGGGGGGGATCAAGCCTGCGGCAGAAACACCTCTCTTTTGGCTTTTAATACTAAAATAGAATAAAGTGCTGTACGTTTTCTGTGGGAAATGAAAGATGGGACTGGGGAGAAAAACAGCCCTCCAGTCCCCAAATCAACACCCCCGTCAGCACCCCTCTCAGCTTCCAGAAAGAAAACATTCCTTCCAGGTGATTTGTTAGCTCTTTCTGGGGCAGAAGAAGGTGGAAAACTAATTTTAACTTCTCAGGAATTTTTTTTTTTTTTTTTTTTTTTTTAGCTTTTATGTTTTTCAGACCAGAGGTAGGGCATCAAGTGCCCTTAGGTCCACTGATTTGGGGAAAGACTTGAAGCGGGCAGTAATTTTGCCTCCACCAGCCAAGTCCTGCAAATCTCAGTGGGTAGAGATGCCGAGAAGGTCAAGGTCGGGTGCTAACCCTCCCTAGATAAGCTCCCGCTCCTCCCTCCCCCAAATCCAAGGAAAGTGTCCCCCTAAGAGTTAGGAGACTGAAGTCAGACATGTGAATCTGTGAAACCTAGATCTGTTTTTTGTCCTTGAGCAAGTCACTTCACTTCTGGGCCTCAGTGACCTCATCAGTCACTGGGGAACAATAATTGCTGTCTTGACCACTTCCTAGGTGGCTGTGAAGGTTCAAAGCAGTGCTGGGCTGATTTCTTGGCCCCAGTATTTAGAGGGGCATAGCAAAACTGGTGAGGGTCCCACAGGACTCATCAGAATGGGGAAGGAACCCCTAGGCCATCCACTGGAGCAAGAGAACCAAGAGATCAGGCCCTATCTTGTGCTTAGCCCAGTGTCTGGCACGTGGAGGGTTGTTAATGCACGTTTATAAATGAGAAGTCAATGAGCATTCCCACTGGGAATGGGGACAAAGGTTAGCCTGGAGAAGAAGCTGATGGGAAATTGGTTAATTGATCTACAAGCAGCAGAATGACTGTGATGGAGTATAGAGAAGAGATGGTTAGAGACAGGTTCTGGGACCACAAGTAGACTCTGTAAGAGGACAAATTTCAATTCCACATGCAGACTATAGGGGAGGGGGAGTGAGCTTGCATTAAGCATTTGCAATGTGTCTGGGTTCTGAAGAGAAACAGCTGAAGTCCTCGCTGAGAGGGTTGTAAAGAGGTTGTAAAGAACCCAATGGCTGGAGCCAGAGAGCCTGGGTCCAAAATTTGCCTCTGCCACTAACCAGCTGTGTGGTCTTGGGAGAGTTACTTCCCATCTCTGAGTCTGTTTCCTCATCTATAAACTGGGGTTAATGATGTTACTGAACTCAGGAGTAGCTGTAAGAATTATAGCATATAGACATATATATATCAATCCAGGAACAAAGCCTGGCAAAGAGTAAGTGTTTAGTAATTGCTTTGTGAGTGTTGGCCAGCATCATTACTTTCCCTTGGTCTCAAGCTACTTGGTTTCATCTAATCTTCGTAATGATCCCATGAGAGGTATCATTTTCATCTCCATTTTCCAGATGGGGAAACTGAGGTCCATGCACTTGTCTTGAAAGTGGCAGTGTAAGAACTTGAGCCCAGTGCTGCCTTCCTGGAAGCCTGCACTCCTAACCATTGCAGGGCTCCTATCATCTCCCCGAGGGGGAACCCCACTATGCCCCCATTTCCCAGCCTAGGAGGCAAATGCCCGGAAAGAACAAGGTCATGACTCGATGTCTCAGAGCCGTCCAGAGGCAGAGCTCAGGTTTGGCTCCAAAGCCCACAGGCTTGCTTTCCCCTGCACACACCTGCTAAGCACGAGTGCCACTGAGGGTAGAATGGGCCACCTGTCTGCCCGTCGCTGGACCAGCACAGGGAGAAATGCTGCTGAGGCTCAAGATGGCACATCGGCTCTTCCACAGCCTGAGGGTGGATGGTTACGTGAGGTGATGAGCATTGAGCTCTCCAGAAGGTGGCAATGCAATGCGTGCGACAGAAGTGAGAAAGCACGCAGCCCTTGCTCCTGCTGCCACAGCCAGCTGGGGCCAGAGCAGCCCAGAGTCCCCCCAATGGGACGTCCCACCAGCGGTCCAGACAATACCTCGCCCAACCTTCTCTCCTCTGTCTCTGTCTGGGTTTCTGTCCCTCCGCCCCCTTCTCTTTGTCTCCCGTCCTCCTTCCCTCCCTTTCAAGAAAATGAATCATGCCCCACTCGCCAGCAGCACGCCACTGGGATGAGTAATTATTCCTCCATCTTCCTTATCTATTCCCTGGAGTTTGGGTTACTTTTGGCCAAAATATAGTCAAAATCACGTGGTGTCCAGAGTAAGTTACAGAGTTTAATTTCTCTGCATGAAAATGTGTAGTATTCTAAAGGTCATCTTATTAAAAAAAAATCCTGGATCAGTGCAATGCCACGTCAGCTCGATTGCTGTGTCAACGTAAGAAGCCAGGGCAAAAATAGATAATCTAAGACTTATTTGCTCGTCCATGTGAGGCATAAGCTATTTATCTTTTCTGGAATTGAGTTAAAACTACTTCCAAGCCATTTTAGAGAAGGATACTGATATAAAGGATGGAATAAGAGATAATAATAGGAAGTTGTGCTGGCTTCAGGGTTTCTTAAATAGAGATTCGATGAACTGGAGGAGTCCGAAGAGATCTGGCTTTCATCCAGACAAATAATACATCTATTCATTCTTTCTTCCTTTCATTCATTCAGGATGAAGGGTTTACTCTATTCCACAGCCAGAAAATACAAAGAAGACAGAAACAGACACTGACAGGCAATGGGGACATGTCTCTGTTCTTCTGGAACTCCGGGTCCAGGGAAGGACAAGGCAGGTAAACAGGAGTTAGGATGGAGCGGGCAGAATGCTGTGATGAAGGCATATGCGGAGCATGGGGGCCTTCAGAGGGGCCGTGTGCTGGCATTGTGTGAAGCCCTGGGGCTGTGGACATCGCCCCGGACAGGCTTAGACTCAGAGTGACTGATGGCACATGGGGTTCAGCTGACCAAACCCAGTCCCGTGGGGATGGTCCTCAGAATGCCCTGTGACCAGGGTGGGCCTTAGAGATAGAAAAGAAGACCATCTGGAGAGTGGTGGCAAAGCCACAGATGTGGACATGCGCAGAGCATTTTAAGGGACTGAATGAATTGCAGGGTGACTCTAGCAGGAGCTCATTTAGTGGAGTAGCAGGAGACGGGGCTGGTGAGGATGTGGGGGGTGGGGATCCTTGGGAGGGATTCTGAGCCGAGAGCTGCATGGGCAGAGTGGCCATCTGTGGGGCTTTGAGCAGATCACTACAGAGGCTGGTTCCAGCCTGGGAAACATAAGCCTGAGCAGGTGGGAGGCTTGCCACTGTTCTCCATCTGTTGAGGAAGGGTCACATAAGTACCACCTGGCTTTCTGGTGGGTGACAGCATCTGGGAGGCAGAGAGCGTGTCTCTGGGGCAAGATACTTGATTGGGCCCGACCATGATTTATTCAGCAGCAACAGACACCTGCAGCCTGGGGCCAGCGCTGGCCTTGGTCGTTCTCCAGGACTTGATCTGGGTGCATATACCTGTCTCTTTGGAAGACCAGGGCACGGGGTGGGTGGTGGCTGGGGGACAGAGGCCAGCCAGGAAAGAGTAGCCTCTTCCATCTTTAGCTGAATGGGGGTGGGGGTGGGGAAAAGGACGTGTCCAGCTCACCTGGAGTGAGCACCGCCTGCTCCAGGGGTTGCCGGTCCAGTTCTGTCCCCCAGGAGTTCTTCTAGGCTCACCACTAGATTCACCACCGCAAGTGATCCCAGTCACACCACCTAGTCATCCCAGACAGAACTCACTGCCCCCAACATTGGCAGACCCCACTCACATTGTATGTGTGCACACACGCACGTGCCGTGTGTATGTGGGCATACACGCACACGCTGTGTGCTTGCAAATACAGGTGTGCTGTGTTTTTCATAAATCCCAGCTACCATGATGTTGGGCTTCCCTGGTGGCTCAGTTGGTAAAGAATCTGCCCCATGATATCGGAGACCTGGGTTCGATCCCTGGGTTGGGAAGATCCCCTAGAGAAGGGAACGGCTACCCACCCCAGTATTCTGGACTGTTCCATTATGTTAATATAGACTGAGTAATGGTAAACTGTCAGTAATACCTAGTTAGTATTTGCAGGTCATTCTGTATTTTTCCAGAACCTGCTCATATCTATATTTTCCTCATTGGTCTCATTGTAATCCTGAGAGGTAGAGAGGGCAGGTAGTAGGCGGCCCAGAGGTCACCAGGTTAGTTAGTGACTGAACCAGGAGAAGCCAAACTTGCTTGAATCCATGTTCCTAGTGCAGTTAAAGAGACAAAGATCTCTCACATTATCTGCCCTTAGAGGCATGGCAAGTACTTTTCCAGGCCATCCTACCAATTTTTAACACTGCCAATTTAATGACCATTTTGTTTAAAAAATTGTTTTTATCCAGCTAATGGTTTAATTGGGTGGCTCAGACAGTAACATCTTCCCTGGTGGCTCAGACAGTAAAGAATGTGGTCTCTGCAATGCGGGAGACCTGGATTTGATT
Source organism: Bison bison bison (assembly GCF_000754665.1). Lineage (NCBI taxonomy): Eukaryota > Metazoa > Chordata > Mammalia > Artiodactyla > Bovidae > Bison > Bison bison. Next base: position 416,656 of record NW_011495019.1, read on the forward strand.
CCTGGGTTGGGAAAATCCCATGGAGAAGGAAATGGCAACACACACTCCAGTATTCTTGCCTGGAGAACCCCCATGGACAGAGGACCCTGGCAGGCTACCGTCCATGGGGGTCACAAAGAGTTGGACATGATGGAGCGATTAAACACAGCACAATGGTTTAATACTTTGGCCACCTGATATGAAGAGCCAACTCACTGGAAAAGACCCTGATGCTGGAAAGATTGAGGACATGAGGAAAAGGGGGCGACAGAGGATGAGATGGCTGGATGGCATCATCGACTCAATGGACATGAGGTTGAGCAAACTCCGAGAGATAGTAAAGGACAGGGAAGCCTAGTGTGCTGCAGTCCATGGAATCACAGAGTGGGACATGACTGAGCAACTGAACAACAAATGGCTTAATAGTAACATGGAAACTCAGTAGCCAGTCATGTTAAGATTAGCCATGCAAAGTTGATATTGGCCAAAGTTTGATTTTTCACTGTGCACACCAAAACCTAACAATGTTTCCCTCCCTATGTCCCACCCTCCTGGGACGTGTGGCCATGAAGCCTGAGGCTAGCCAGTGTCAGGCCTCTCCCCAGCCCAGCTGGCCACTCATGATGGGCCACTCACTCCCTAATGATGATAAACTCCTCCCCCTTGACACACACACATTTTTTTTAAAAGCAGACCCTAAGCTAACCACTTTGCAGGTACCATCTCAATGAATCACAACAACAGAACTATAAAGTAGCTATCAGTATTATTCCCATTTTGCAGATGGGGAAACTGAGGTTCAGAGAGGCCCAGTGACATACTGACAGTTACACAAGTCAGGAGAAGGGGTGCTGAGAGCCACACCTGGGCTATTTGTCCCCAGCATCTGAGAGAGTAATCATTAAGCTCTATTGTCTCCCTCTACTCCGGCTTTTCTGCCAGAGCAGGGCTCCTCCTCCACTGCCAGGACCCCAGGTGGGAGGACCAGGGACTTGGGAAGTGTACCTGGAGGGAGGGTGAGTTCTGATTTGCAGCAGTGGCCACCCAAGGCCAGGGCAACTGGGCGATTAACCTACATTAGGCTCCCCATCACGGCTGCTCCCTCCAGCTCCTCGTTAGAGTCCTTAATTATGAACCAACAGTGGTTCCCAAGTGGAGGAGGAGGGAGGGATGGGTGGCAGAGCGAGCGTGCAGATGGCCTTTCTGGCGAGCGTGGGCTTCATCTGGTCTTTATGTAACAGTGGCTCTGCTTCCCAGATCGCCTTCGAGGCAGACGTTTAAACACTTGTTTTGTGTTTATGATACAGAGGAAGAAATTAAAAGGCCCCCAGGGGACAATGAGGAAGAAAAAATTTAAAAAACCAGGAGTGACTCTGAGGGCTTGTCAGGCAAGATGGGGAGAGAAAGCAGGTCTGGGACTGGTTTCAGGATGACAGCGGGCAGGTGGCTTTCCTGGGCTTGGGTGGTGAGATCCAGGATTCCACGGTCATGAGCAGGGAGGAGGGTGTGTCTCCTTCTGCAGACACAACAGGACCAAAGCACGCTGATATTGAGGGCCTGCTGTGTGCTGAGCACTGTGCCAGCCGTGGTGCGCTCTCCTGGATTCTCTCAGCATCCCCCTTTTACAGATGGGGAAACTGAGGCTTAGGGAGGCTCAGTGACTTGGCCAGCATCAGGTTGTCTGACAGCTAGACTGCTGGAAGTGACTGGGATGCCTTCACCCATTCAATCCTGCCTCTTGCAGAAACCTCTCCACACAACCCAGCCTCACCACATAGGCCTCTTTACACTGAACTTCTTGACAGCACAGCTTCCAAACCAGATGTCTTCTGCATCTGACCTGCTGTTGCCTTTGAACTGCTCCTAGTTTCCTGGAGTCTATTGCAAGAGGCCTCAGCGGCCATCACTCCAAGTCACCATTGGGCTTTTATTTTTTTATTTAAAAAATAATTTTATTTATTTATTTTTGGCTGTGCTGGGTCTTCGTTGCAGCGAGCAGAGGCTCATCTCTAGTTGCAGTGCACAGGCTTCTCATTGTGGTGGCTTCTCTTGCGGAGCACAGGCTCTAAGGTGCTCGGGCTTCAGTAGTTGAATCACATGGGCTCAGTAGTTGCGACTCCCAGGTTCTAGAGCACAGGCTCAACGGTTGTGGTACATGGGCTTAGTTGTTCCATGGTAGGTGGGATCTTCCCAGATCAGGGATGGAACCTGTGTCTCCTGCATTGGCAGGTGGATTCTTTACCACTGAGTCACTAGAGGAGCCCTACCAGTGGGCTTTTAGTTTCTCTCTAAGGCAGAGGTCCCCAACCTTTGGGATCTAATGCCTGATGATCTGAGGTGGAGCTGATGTAATAATAATAGAAATCAAGTGCAGGATAAATGTAATGCACTTGAATCACCTCATGGGACACTACAGCTTTCACGGAGGTCCGTGCATGTTGCATGGGAGCACTGTGGAGACAGCATTTTTAAATCTGCCAGGAGGAGCAAGACCTGAGGCGGGGCCAAGGCAGGGAGACACTGGGCTACGAATCAGGCTTGATTCTAGTTTCTGCTCAGTCCTCAGCTCACTGTGTGACCTTGGACACCCCCTCACCCCCGCCATTCTGGACCTTAGTTTCATCTGTAAGAAGAGCTGGTGACTGTATACCCTGGCAATCTCCCTTGTGGCGCTCCTGCCAAGTCTGAGTGGGCCCAGCTGTGCTCGCCCAAAGGGTATAGACAAAAGAAACCTTGGTGCAGCCAACTAGGAGATTCTCATTCCCTGTTCGGGCAAGCATTCAGGCAGAGGTGGGGATGGCTTAAAGCTGCGGTCCCCAACCTATTTGGCACCAGGGACTGGTTTTGTGGAAGACAAATTTTCCCATGGATCAGGGGGTGTGGGGTGGGTGGTGGGTAGTGGTTGGTTTCCAGATGATTCAAGCGCATTACAGCAGAAAGCTGGAAGAAGCCTAGACCTCTCTGGCTCTGTGGATCAGCTCCTTCACCTCCAGAATTTATTTACCTGAGTAGGAAATAAACTCTCTGCTGTAACCCACTTTTATTTTGGATTTTTGGTGGCTTACAGTTTAATAATCCTAATCTTAATGATACAGCCTTGGGTGGGAAGAGGAGAAAGTGTCTAGGAGACTTGCTTTTCTGCACAGCGTGAGATGGTCCCGTGGCCCCTCAAAGAGGCAGAGGTTGCAGCCATCATGTGTCTGGATCTAAGCTATGGAATGGGACAGGATCTGTTGGCCTGGTGGCTAAACTGGATATAGTAGCAGTCACTGGATCTCCACTCATTCGTTTACCTTTTCATTCATTTACTCAACCATCCCACCATTCTCTCATGAAGTTCATTCACTCATTGATGAGTCCAATAAAACATCATAGCAGGCAGGGACCCCCAGGCTGGGAAGCGAGTCTGAGCTGGGCAGGGAAACAATGAAGCTTGTCCTGGGGACTAGCAGCCTGCCCATCTCTGAGCTCCAGCTCTCGACTCCAATCGGCGGCATCTCTGAAAAGTGGTCACATTCCAGGAGCGTGCAGTTCCTGGGGGAAGGGCATAGTGACAAACACGTTGCCGGGCTGTCCCTCATTCTTCCTGTGAGAGAAGAATAAGAGAGCAGGGAGAAGGTCTCTGTAAGCACACCTGCACATTCATGATGTCATAAGAGGGGATGGGTATATTAGCAAGAGGCGGGTTCACCTACCTTGTAGCTCCTGAAAAATCTGTAAGACGTAACACCTTTGCTTAGAACACAATGTTAAGAATATTCTAGAAAACAGTCGGCAACTCATAGGCCTTGTATGTTTTCTCCAAAATTGGGGCAGGATCCCAGGGGAGGGTGGGCGTAAAAAGATCCCAGAATTTGAGGCGGAGTGAGTCGGGAGAAGGAACGGAGAGGCGGAAGAGACCCACAGGCGCTCTTCTGAGGCATCTTTGATACTAAACAAAGTGACCTGGTGGGGAAAATAAGGATTCACTGGATATTCATGGTTGGCCCAGAATAAATCAGTTTTCTTTCTGCTATTTGATGGGGCTGTATATCTTTGCAGACACTGTGGTCAAAATTGAGGTTTGAGAGAAGACAAAAAGCAAATGGATCTATTTCTGTTGTCTTTTGTTATGTAACAGACTATCCCAAAAGTTGGGGCTTAAAATAACAGTGGTTTTGTGATTCTTCTTGCTCCTCTGGTAGGCTGGACACAGCTGATGTGGACGAGACAAGAGAAGTACCCGGTGCCGACAAGACAGGGAATGGACGGGACATGCAGGCAGCTGTGTTCAGCTTGTGGCCTGAAGGGCCTAGAAGGGGGTGTCGCATAGCCTTTCATCCTCCACATGACTTTTCTCACCCCCTGGTTTCTTATTCCCCCAGGGCAGCCTGGATTTCCTTACTACGTGGTGGCTGGATTCTGAGACAGTGAAAGCAG